>NC_137098.1:57926183-58263683 GCF_949357685.1 Gobio gobio
GTATACAATAATATGTTAGACTAATATGAGGAATAGCAGTGGATTAGGGTAGTGCAATAAATTATGGACAGAGCTATCCGGAAAAAAAAGTGTAAAGTGCAGTGGAAGTGGTTGCATATTACATTTAGAAGTACAGTGCAAAAATGCAAATGTAAACATTGGTACTATAAATACAGTCGGCAGTGCAAATGAGCATAATCCAGTTAAGATATGGCAGTGCAAGATGCATATGTAAACAGTTGTTACTGTGATAAACAGTCGGTAGTGCAAATAACAAAGTGAAGGCAGATGTGAGGTAGGAGAGTTATCAGTTTATGAGGGAAGTGGATCAACGGGGGTTTGAGTTCAATAAAGAGACAGCTCTGGGGAAAAAACTGTTCTTTAGTCTGCTGGTCCTGGTCCGGTGGATCCTGAAACGCCTGCCGGAGGGCAGGAGAGAAAACAGTCTGTGGGCTGGGTGAGAGGAGTCCTTGAGGATGCTGCGAGCTCGATGCAGGCAGCGTTTCCTCTGGATGTGCTCGATGGCAGGTAGTGGAGTCCCTGTGATGCGCTGGGCAGTTTTCACCACCCGCTGCAGTGCCTTGCGCTCCGCAACAGAGCAGCTCCCATACCACACTGCCACACAGTTGGTCAGGATGCTTTCTATTGCGCAGCGATAGAAGTTCACCAGGATAGCCGGGGAGAGCTGATTCTTCCTCAGTGTCCTCAGGAAGAAGAGGCGCTGGTGAGCCTTCTTGACCAGGCTGGAGGTGTTGGTCGTCCACGACATGTCCGCCGAGATGTGGGTCCCCAGGAACTTGAAACTGGAGACACGCTCAACAGCCATTCCATTGATGTGGATGGTGTTGTGTGTGCCTCTTGACTCCTTCCTGAAGTCCACGATGAGCTCCTTCGTTTTGGTGGTGTTGAGGAGCAGGTTATTATCAGCGCACCATGTGGCCAGGTGCTGGATCTCTTCCCTGTAGGCAGTCTCATCGTTGTTGCTGATGAGACCAATCACCGTAGTGTCGTCCGCAAACTTGACGATAGAATTAGATCCATACACAGGCTTGCAGTCGGCGGTGAAGAGGGAGTAGAGAAACGGGCTTAGCACACAGCCCTGTGGTACACCAGTGTTGAGTGTGATGGATGTGGAGCAGGTGAATCCTGAACGAACATTCTGGGGTCTGTCAGTTAGGAAGTCCAAAATCCAGTTACACATTGAAGTGTTGATGCCCAGGTCTCCAAGTTTGGCTATTAACTTGGATGGGATGACAGTGTTGAATGCGGAGCTGAAGTCAACAAACAGCATGCGTGCATACGTGTTCTTATGGTCCAGATGGGTGAGCACAGAGTGCAGTGCCATGGAAACGGCATCCTCTGTGCTCCTATTGCTGCGGTAGGCAAACTGGTGTGAGTCCAATGTGGAAGGTAGAGAGTCTTTTAGGTGTTCCAGGACCAGCCGCTCAAAGCACTTCATGACGATGGGTGTGAGTGCTACAGGGCGGTAGTCATTAGGGCACCTCGGGTTAGAGTGTTTTGGCACTGGCACAATGGAAGTGCGTTTAAAGCATGAAGGTACAGCTGCTTGGGCAAGAGACAGGTTGAAAATGTCTGTAAAAACCCCAGCGAGCTGCTCCGCACATGCCCTGAGCACACGTCCAGGGATGTTGTCTGGTCCAGCAACCTTGTGTGCGCTGATCCGGCTCAGTGCCTTGCAGACATCTGTGGAGGAGAGTGTGATTGGTGGGTGGTCAGCTGAGGGTTTGAGCTTGGTGGCAGTTTCTCTGTTGTCTCTTTCAAAACGAGCATAAAAGTAATTTAGCTCGTTCAGGAAGTTGACATCAGTGGCTGCGGGGGTGGAGTGGGGGGGTTTGTAGTCACTGATGGCCTGGATGCCCTGCCACATGCGTCGAGGGTCAGAGTTGGAAAAGTGACCCTCTATCTTTAGCTTGTAGCAGTGCTTGGCCTTTTTGATGCCCCTCTTCAGGTTTGCCCTGGACGTACTGTAGGCTTGTGCATCACCTGATCTGAAGGCAGTATTGCGTGACTTCAGCAGGAGTCGAACTTCCCTGTTCATCCAAGGCTTCTGATTAGGGTATGTGGTGATCTGTTTCTGGGTTGTAACACTGTCGATGGTGGTATTGATATGATCCAATACAGAGGAAGTGAATGAGTCAATGTCCGTGTGAGCGCCACTGGTGGCTTGAGAAGCAAACATACTCCAGTCTGTGTTTAGAAACCTTTCCTGGAGTGTGGAGTCTGCCCCCGCAGGCCACACCTTGATGGTCTTTACTGATGGCTTCACACGGTTGATGAGGGGTGAATATTTGGGTGATAGAAACAAAGAGAGGTGGTCTGACTGTCCCAGGTGGGGGAGGGGCGTCGCAACGTAAGCGCCAGCCATGTTTGTATATACATGGTCTAAGGTTTTGTTTCCTCTGGTGTGGCAGGAAACATGCTGGTGAAACTTGGGTAGCACTGACTTTAGGTTTGAATGATTAAAGTCACCTGCAACAATAAACGCAGCTTCCGGGTGATCAGTCTGTTGTTTACTGATGGCTGCGTGAAGTTCTTTCATAGCAAGCTTGGCATCAGCATCCGGGGGAATATAGGCTGCAGTGATAATAGTGGAGGTGAACTCCCGCGGTAGATAAAACGGTCTACATTTAACCATGAGAAACTCCAGGTTAGCTGAACAATGACTCCCAACAATAGCAGAGTTTGTGCACCAAGCTTTGTTAATATAAATGCACAATCCACCCCCTCTGCTCTTCCCGGAGCCATCTAGTGTTCTATCCGCCCGGAGTGTGTGGCGTCCCGCTAGCTCAATAGCGGTGTCCGGTATTCCGCTGTTTAACCAGGTTTCAGTGAAGATTAGGACGTTACAGTTCAAAAGTTTCTTACTGTGTGTAATGCTGAGTCGAATCTCCTCCATTTTGTTCACTAGCGATCGTACATTGGCAAGGAAAATGCTGGGTAAAGAGAGCCGGTAAGGAGTTAGCCTTAGCTTAGCTCTTAGACCTCCACGCTTACCCCGCCTTTGTTTACGATCACAGCGCCGCCTTCTAGCACTTCCGCCCGGCCGGGCAGAGCGCATCGCCTCGGGCGTCCTAGCGATCTCAGGAAGGAGTTGAAGATTGTCCATAAAACTGTCGGAAATTCGCAAACCAATATCCAAAAGCTCACAACGGGTGTACGATGTAAAAGCACAACTGTTCTGTACGAACAGACCCGAGATGAACAAGAAAAATACCGCAAAATTGCAGAATCTGGAGAGACGCTGAGCCTCGCGATCTACTCGCGCCGCCATCTTGGTCGATGTATTATCATTATTGGGTGCATTACAAGGCATTATAATGAATGCATTAAAATACTTTTCTAATGCTTTTATAAAGAATTTAAGTAAAGTGTTATCAAAAGAACTTGCTCCACCTCCTAAATGACTTTCTTTTTCGGCTGACATTACCAAGACCTCTTTTTGCAATGCCTCTCTTACTTTCGCCTGTCTCCTTTTTGGTACATCCACTTTTCCAATCTATTCCTGATGTATAAAATCAAGTCCTGCCTTGTCTAGTTATTTCTAGTTGCTAATATCCTGTTTCTCACAGAAATAAAATGTTGACTGTTGCCTTGAATGTAACTGATATTTTACTTACAATATGGTCAACTATTTAGTTTATTTTTGCTCTGGCAAGAAAAAAAGAAACTAGAGCAGGATCACTTGAGCGATGTTTCCTAATATTAATGCTATTGCAAAACTGTTACCTTAAATTCCTATTCTTAAATACCTATTTCTTTATTATTATTATTTTCAAGTTTTGTTGAATTGAATAAGTTGAATTAATTTTAATATTTTTGAGAAAAGTAAAAGATGTGGTGCAGCTGTCTGGATATTGTTTTTATTAATTTTTTTATTGGAGAAATATATAGAGTACAGATAAACTGAACAGAAATCACATCTCAAGATCCATATATTTTCCTTATGTAAACAGAAATCTAACAAAAGTTATAATTCTTCTGCAAGTATTGACTATATATACATTTACATACATATATACACATACATACATAACATTCCTATACATGCACATGCCACACAAGTATACTTGTAGTACATACATGAAAACATATGCACCTATACCAACATACAGAAAACACTTAAACAAAGCTGTCTGGATATTTTAAGTACACTCACCTAAAGGATTATTAGGAACACCATACTAATACTGTGTTTGACCCTCTTTCGCCTTCAGAACTGCCTTAATTCTACGTGGCATTGATTCAACAAGGTGCTGAAAGCATTCTTTAGAAATGTTGGCCCATATTGATAGGATAGCATCTTGCAGTTGATGGAGATTTGTGGGATGCACATCCAGGGCACGAAGCTCCCGTTCCAACACATCCCAAAGATGCTCTATTGGGTTGAGATCTGGTGACTGTGGGGGCCATTTTAGTACAGTGAACTCATTGTCATGTTCAAGAAACCAATTTGAAATGATTCGAGCTTTGTGACATGGTGCATTATCCTGCTGGAAGTAGCCATCAGAGAATGGGTACATGGTGGTCATAAAGGGATGGACATGGTCAGAAACAATGCTCAGGTAGGCCGTGGCATTTAAACGATGCCCAATTGGCACTAAGGGGCCTAAAGTGTGCCAAGAAAACATCCCCCACACCATTACACCACCACCACCAGCCTGCACAGTGGTAACAAGGCATGATGGATCCATGTTCTCATTCTGTTTATGCCAAATTCTGACTCTACCATCTGAATGTCTCAACAGAAATCGAGACTCATCAGACCAGGCAACATTTTTCCAGTCTTCAACTGTCCAATTTTGGTGAGCTTGTGCAAATTGTAGCCTCTTTTTCCTATTTGTAGTGGAGATGAGTGGTACCCGGTGGGGTCTTCTGCTGTTGTAGCCCATCCACCTCAAGGTTGTGCGTGTTGTGGCTTCACAAATGCTTTTCTGCATACCTCGGTTGTAACGAGTGGTTATTTCAGTTAAAGTTGCTCTTCTATCAGCTTGAATCAGTCGGCCCATTCTCCTCTGACCTCTAGCATCAACCAGGCATTTTCGCCCACAGGACTGCCGCATACTGGATGTTTTTCCCTTTTCACACCATTCTTTGTAAACCCTAGAAATGGTTGTGCGTGAAAATCCCAGTAACTGAGCAGATGTGAAATACTCAGACCGGCCCGTCTGGCACTAACAACCTAAATCACCTTTCTTTCCCATTCTGACCTTCAGTTTGGAGTTCAGGAGATTGTCTTGACCAGGACCACACCCCTAAATGCATTGAAGCAACTGCCATGGGATTGGTTGATTAGATAATTGCATTAATGAGAAATTGAACAGGTGTTCCTAATAATCCTTTAGGTGAGTGTATAATTAAATATAATATAATAGTATTAATTATACAATAAATTATAAGGAGCACTACAGTATCAAGGTTAGCAATTAAAATATATATAAATATTAAAAGCTGAGGTTAGTCAGGTCAAATTACATAACCTTAATAAAATTAAATAATTTCATGATTCAAAAATGAATAATATTTACCTTAAAAATGAACACACACAGACGGATGGATGGATGGATGGGTGGAATATTTAAATGATTATATATTATTGTATATATTTCCAAAATGTGTGAGACAACATGAATGCATCCAATACAATTCTAAGACCTTCTCACTTGCATTTTGAACTTGATTTTTCATCATATCTCTGAAAAATCCATATTTTGTTGTTGGCCCTTAAACATTCAGACTTTTTAAGGTTACTGCAAGCTTTAGTCTAGTTCCTAAAGCAGTTTAAACACCGGAGGTGCTAAAATCGGACTGAACCTCCCCATCAATGGAAACTTCATTTAGTGTTATGCAGGAAAAACAAGCTGGAGACTCTGAGGGCAGTGAGTCCAATCCCTCTGTCTCACAGCTGGAGAGCCAAAAGCCTGTGTGTGTGTGTGTGTGTGTGTGTGTGTGTGTGTGTGTGTGTGTGTGTGTGTGTGTGTGTGTGTGTGTGTGTGTGTGTGTGTGTGTGTGTGTGTGTGTGTGTGTGTGTGTGTGTGTGTGTGTGTGTGTGTGTGTGTGTGTGTGTGTGTGTGTGTGTGTGTGTGTGTGTGTGTGTGTGTGTGTGTGTGTGTGTGTGTGTGTGTGTGTGTGTGTGTGTGTGTGTGTGTGTGTGTGTGTGTGTGTGTGTGTGTGTGTGTGTGTGTGTGTGTGTGTGTGTGTGTGTGTGTGTGTGTGTGTGTGTGTGTGTGTGAAAATACCGCACTTGGATATGCTGGTGTGAATGTTTGTGTATGTGGCGCACGGGTATTTGTAACTGTCAGCTGATGTTTGCGCTAGCTGTGTGTGGGTGTGTAGCCGGCGCTGGTGTTTGTAAGACTAATGGTGTGTGTTACTCCACTAGTGTGTGAGCTGGCACAGGGATCCGAGTATTTATTTCAGCAGACTCCTCTGGTATTCTTAGCCTGTTTGTGTATAATTAAAATGGTGAACTGGAATGCTCAAGTGTCAGCGAGATCGTAGTCTTATCTATTTATTTATTTTCTCTCCGTAACTGTAGCAGTTCCCCTTCACTGGCGCTCTCGGGCCTCCTTTATAGCTCTCTCCAGCTTTGCAGTGTGATTTCATCACAGTTCTGTGTTTGCTGTGTAGTAAAGAGGTCACAGCATTCACCATGAGCTCACTGCAGCTGTGTTTAGGACGTAACCGCTGATAGCATGCATGTTTATGTTACTGATTTGTCACACTGCCACCTGTTGTTCAGAGCTGTGTCAAGTAGACGGGGGCGGTATAAACAAGATCTTATGAGTGATTTTATGACAATCATGTTAAATAGTACAATATTCAGTAATTCTATATGTATGTTCATATATATACATATATATATACATACATATATATAGTTGCATTGTATATATCAATATATCAATTTCGCATTGACAGGGTCATGAAAATTCTGTCATAATCTATTATTACCTGAGATCACCCTCAGTGTAATCTGTCCAAATGACAAATGGCCAAAATTTTAGGTTAATGTGACCTGTGTGTGTGCTTATGTGATTTATGAGGACAAAAATGTGCATAATGACATGGGTATTACACTGGTATTACAACGTAAACGTGGTTTATGAGGACATTTCATGTGTCCTCATAATTAAAATAGCTTTAAAAACATACTAAACAATGTTTTATAAAAAATTTAAAAATGCTGAATGTTTTCTGTGATGGGTAGGTGTAGGGGGATAAAATGTACAGTTTGTACAGTATAAAAACATTACGCCTATGGAATGTCCTTATAATGTAGTTTATTTTAACACACACACACACACAATTTAAATAGATAATGAATATAATTGACTTTTAAACAATGATATGTTTAAACCAGATGCTTAAGTTATTAATAAAGTAGTTATATGAAGTGTGTATATGTATGTATGTCTGTATATATATATATATATATATATATATATATATATATATATATAATATATATATATAATATATATATAATTTGCAATTAATATAAATTGTGTGTACATTTTAATTTATATTTTTTACATTAATAATATATTTACAGTACATTTTATATTTACATTAGTTAATTTTTAAATTGGGAAAATCTATATATATTATTGCACATACTTTCAAAACAAATTAACTATAGCAATTATTTAACACAATATTCCCTAAAATGAATATATAAATTATAAAAAATGTATATATTATTATTATTATTATTTATTTAATTAATTTTTTTGCTAACTTCAACTCTTCTTTTTATCAGACATGTACAGCATACACTGCCGTCACCTGGAGCTAATAATCTCAAAATGGCCAATTATGAGCCAGTTATTTGGACTGAACACAACTTTTTCAGATGTTTTCTTGAAGATCATATTGCTCAGCTTCTCTTTGTTTGATCTTCCAGGTTTGAGCTGATGCGCATGTGCTGGCAGTACAACCCCAAAATGCGGCCGTCCTTCCTGGAGATCATCAGCAGCATCAAGGACGACCTAGAGGAAGGCTTCAAGGAGACGAGCTTCTTCTACAGCGAGGAGAACAAGCCTCCCGACACGGAAGAGCTGGACATGGAGAACGTGGGAACCATGGAGAACGTTCCTCTGGAGCCGTCCTCCAGCCTACAGCCCCTCGCGCCCTCTTTGGCTTCCCCTCAACAGTGCGCCCCTGCGCCCCAGGGTTCCGCCACTCCGGCCGGCCCGTCCTCACCGCCTTCCTCCCCCAGCTCCACGGACAAGCACCCGCTCCCCGCATCGGCGGCAAACGGGCCTTCCATGGTTCTCCGGAGCCCGTTTGACGAGTCCCAGCCTTACGCTCACATGAACGGGGGCCGTAAGAACGAGCGTGCCTTGCCTCTGCCCCAGTCGTCGGCTTGCTGATCAACGGCCCGACACCTGATGTTCCCGGACACATGGACATGTCTCTGTCTGTCAAGCCACTGTGTGGTCTCCTGAGAAGAAATATTCAAATAAAGAGACAAGGAAAGAAAAAAAATGGTATAAACTGAGAGTCCAGGCAATCAATTTTTTCAATCATACCTCAACGGACAAAGTTTGAATTCCTTTGTTTTTTGTGTATTTCGATTGAATCGTTGAATTGATTGACATGAACTCATTTGTTATTTCCGCAGACTGGATCACTGACTGAAAAACCATGACCTTCACTCTCGCACTCGATAGGCTGACTGTTTTTGTTACGTTTTGTTACTTTTCTAAACTTCCAAAACTGGTTTGAAGGTCTATCAGAGCCAGTAGTGGTACTGTGGCATTATTACGAAACGCTCTGCATATCTCTAAGCGAATCCAACATCGGAGCACTTTCTCTAGTCTTTGATTCCAAAGACGTGCGTCTAGATTACAGAAAGGTGTGAGAGTTCCTCTTCCGCCCGTCTTAGAAGAAAGACCCAACTCCAATCTAGATACGGGAGATCTTTGGCTTCCACTCTCTCCGAATCATCTGTGCAACATAGGGAAGAAATTCACCAATCTGCCAAATCTCTTGATGATGTTGCCAAATTGTATACTGTTGTCTAATTCCCCGCACGTTCATGTTCCCCAAAACATGCTAAAAATGTCCGCGTATGTTTTGTACACTGATGATCCAAAGCATCTTTTACTTTAAAAAACACATTTTAAAACATGATGCCCACTTTTCTGTCTCCTTGCTTTGGGTTAGTTGCATTTCGGATGAAACGATGCAAAAGTTGCAGTACAAATGCAGATATTGCATCGCAAAGAAACGTTTTTAAAAGGGAATTGGGTCAAAAAGAAGCTTTCCCAACAATTCTCTCGCTTGGTCGCTCAGACGTACTTCGGACCACAGAGCGCGTGCATCGTTTGTCGGTCACTTTTGTACCTTTTTTACAGTTCAGATTGATCATTTATATGTCTGTGCTGAAAAAAGCTGCTATTTTATTCTTGTTTTTCTTTTGTGGTTGTAAAATTGTAAAGAGATTCTTCAGGTGTAATCCTTTGCCTTTCCACTACAGTCCATTTTATGATGCTTCTAGTTCAGCAAAATGAGAAAAAGGAGAAAAAAAAACCTAGGTTCGATCTAACAGTTGAGTTTTCCAATGTAAAGTTGTTTAATGCCTTCTTTTTGGATGGACTCTGTCTCTTTTAAAAGCAAACCCGGGAATTGAACACACTTCCGAATCGAACACACTTCTGTCTTCATGCCATTAATGGCGGCACCTCGTTCGACATGAGTCTATAACAGCTGAACACTGTGTCTCTGTCACATTAATGCGCAACAAATACTCTCAGGTCAAACTCCTACAAGTTTCGGTCTCAGACTCCAATGTTTTGTCGTCTCATTATTCATTCCTCTGTAACCGACAAGATATGACAAAAAAAATTGGCAACGTTTGAATTCATTTCATCGCTTGAAGGTACTTTTTCGATTCATTGTTCAGCCTTATTTGTGACTGATCCTGCCGCCCTTTGTACATGTTCTAAACTCTGCATTTCCTTTCTTCCAAGCAGAGCCTGATAAACAACGATACATATACAGATATGATTCAGCATATCTCTATGCAGAAGCTGTGTTTGTAACATAGATCACTTATATACATTTAAGATACAGGTTTGACTACGAGCGCCAGTTTTTGGGACTTTTTTTCAAAGGAAAAACTCACCTTTTTTGATTTCCCTCCCCATCCTGACCTTTTTATTTCCATTATTTATTTTATTTCTCTTCTCTCTCTTGTTTTTGTGATGCGTTTATAATCACTGTAAACCCCCCTTGATTAACTGTAACATTTTAGATATTTTTATATGCTTTTTTTTCATGACATTGGGACTTTTTTTTTCTCTTTCCTTCAGACATTTATCTACCTCACTCTTTTTTTATGTACCTGTATATAAAGTACATCTGACCTTTTTCATGAAAAGGACAATATTACTGCTCTCTGTATCTGGGTAAAACCTCATAAACGCTACAAACCACAATCTCGGAGTGGAGAAATTACCAATTTATGGACATTTTGTATGACTAGCTGCTTTCTTTCCTATCGGATCTCGCTTAAATTTGTTTATTATTTATTAAAACAAGAACAGGTCTGACAGTTGACTCCAAATGTGCTGGAATGTTGTTGATGTTTCATTTATCCATCTTTTAACTTGAGGGCGAAAGTCAATAGATGGAATAGTTTTTGAGGATATAATGGTTCTGATCTCCTCTCCCTGTCATGTCTCTGAATCCCATTGTTGGCATTTTACCTTTTTTCATTATACATTCATTGGAATACCGTACTTGTGTCAGAAACCAAATGTTCTGTACTTTTTGTCAGGTGCATCAAATGTACATAGGTTTTGTGCTGGCTTTGGAAAACACATTTTTTAAAAGCTCAGACAAAAGAGCAACACGAGAACATTTTAGCGTAATTTAAAAACAAATTGAGCAGATGCAATATAAAGGTAAATGGCTGGAGAAGTGTTAGCTGACATTACTGGTTTATGAGCCAGTATCTTTTTCCCCCATGTCGTATTTCATAGGGAAATATTACTCATGCAGATATTGGGCTGATTAAATACGAATTTTGTAAATCCAGATTCAAGATATTCTTGTAAATTTTCACTAAACATTTTTATATGAGGGAAATGTTTAAATTGGCGAAATTCGCCAGATTTAATTCGAAACAATTCAAAATCCAACAACAATCATATAGCAATAACCACGTCACGCCCTCCTCCCCACGTCATTTTTTTTCCCATAAATCAGATTTGTTAGATTGTCCGAGATCACCATCCTAATGCTCTTCTCTGTCCACCTCGGACTTGTAACACCCCAACCAATGGTTCATTTCTCAGTACAGATCTGTTGACTATGGGCTAGATATTCTCAGGGCTGAAGGTTCTGAGTGGGCGTCAACAGGACAGGAAGTGACCTGCTCCTCGCCGCTCGCTCTACCCTGCTGCTGAAAACTGCTGCTCTCCATCATCTCACTGAAGTCCAGATGTGCGGTGTTTGATCCGTGAGGGTTGAGAGGAGAGCATTGGAGGTGTTCGTGATCTGATGGCGCCATCTAGAACCTGAAGAAGGGTTGCGTTGTGTTGCATGTTATTTCATTTCACTCCTTGATGCCGGTGGAGCAAAATGTTTGGTGGTTCAGTGAACTGTTGAGATGTGTTCAATATGTATGTGTTGGTTATATAAAGGGGTTACAGATGCAGAATGGGGGAGGGGAGAATGGAAAAAGTTTTGTGGTCCAAGTCTGTTCAAACCTGGCTGTTCTGATTAAAAAAGGCACTTATTAACTTTATTTGTGTTGGTTTCTTTTGTATACATTTGAAGAAGAAAGAAAATATGAATGGAGAAGATTAATACATTGTATTTATGGTGGCGCAAAGCTTGAAAATATATAATAAATACAGATGAATAGATTTGTGATGTCTATTTTTGCATTTTAAGTAGGATTGCATGAATGATTACGAAGCAGAACTGTAAACTCAATTCTGTCATAATGCGTAAGACAAACAGCATATTAATAAATATTTTAAATAACGTTTTCACCTGCATTTAAAACGAATATGTCAGGATGGACTTGTCAGTGATGTCGTGAATAATTAAATCAAGCATTATTATAAATAAATGTATCTTTAAATATGTTATAGTGGACTCAAAAAAGTTGTCTCATATGGATAATTAAACCATACTTTAAAATATATTATTAATATAATAGTATTATTATGACAAGTAGCTTTATGATTTCTGGTTTTGCTGATAATATGAATTTGGGATAATAATAGGCCTAATTAAAACAAACTGTATTTAAATGGCTATTTTGACATTTCTCTTAATTATATGATATGTATTATGTTGTTATAGCCTATTAATTATATTATATTAAAGTATAGTATGTTACTTATATTATTATAATGAGGTGGATGTGTCTATAGCATGAGAAGCTTTTATGGAAGGAAAACTACATTAACCTTTTTATTATTATTGAGACAAAAGTGTCATATGGTTTCAACATACTGTAATAAGAATGCTTCAAAGGTTAGATATCACATAGCCGTAAAAAATCCGAATGGTAAAGAAAAAAAAGACCGCAAGCAATTATTTCTTCCTTTTTTCCCGTGGACACATTCAAGATTCACAGAATTTGTGGAAGCAGTGGGGACATTACATTATACAAATCTCTCCATAAAGTTGATCAAAATGTTTTTCTTTTTGTTATTAATTAACTTTAAGGGACTTCTTCAACGACTTGCGTGTAGGTAGCAAATGTTTGTCTATGCAAAAGAAGTTGATCTCATATTCAATAATTTTGCTTCTGTGTGCTTTTGCTTCATATAAAATATTTTAGACATTATTTAAAATCAACATTTCTTGGGCAAATAGAAAATAACTAACGTCAGACCTACATTTTAAACATAAACTACATTACCCATGATGCTCTCTGCCCGTATCCAGTCACGCATTTGCTCTCAGACGGAAGGCCAGTGCGATACACAAACAACAACTACAGAGGTTTTAAACAAGGACTATTTCATTTGTCATAAACAACAGGGATGTAATGTAAGTTGCAATTTATCAATGATAATCATTGCTGTGTCCGTTTTATATTTCTCGCAGTCTAAGAGCTGGCAGTAATTTTCGAGTTTTGCACATACCTTTATATTTCCACTCGTGTCAGACTCGCAGCACAGCACATCATCATTATCTGAGCTTGTCTTGGTTCATACTGTTAGTGTTATTTGGCATTTGACATTGCATAATGCTTTTATACTACCAGTAAACATCAGTTCATGAGTAACTTCATATGTTACTGTCTGTGAGGGTTTTTCTACTAGCAATTTTTCTCTCTCTTGCAAATCCTTTGGTCCATTAAAATCAGTAGGCGTATTAAGAATAGTGCTACTACTATTTCTTATAATTTTATATAATAATTCATTATATCTGCCATTTGATTATCGGGTGAATATGACCCAGACATGTTTTGATTGATTGATTGATTTAAGTCAAGTCAAGTCAACTTTATTTATATAGCGCTTTTAACAATGTAGATTGTTCCAAAGCAGCTTTACAGTGTTAAACAGGAAAATAATGCAGCATAATTTTATTCAGCTGTATAGCCATTCTGGAGAAAACGCTGATGTCATCAGTTCATTTAAATTATCATACAGTGACAGTGTGGGCTTTAGATCAATAATTAGATCAGTAATTTAGTTTAAATGGTTAATTTAGTTTATTAATTAGATTTATTTCGATGTTTAGTTGAAAAATTGAGTGTCCCCAACTGAGCACCCCAAGCCAGAGGCAACAGTGGCAAGGAAACCAAAACCCCATCAGGTGACCTAATGGAGAAAAATAAACCTTGGGAGAAACCAGGCTCAGTCGGGGTGCCAGTTCTCCTCTGGCCAATTAACAAACAGTGTATGATTATTATTCTGGCAGCTTTACAGCTCAGAGGTCATAATAGATCAGAATATTCGAATGATCGGGGGCAACATGCTGGAGACGGGTTTATTGAGGATGATGTTGATTAAATAATTATTAAAGTGCAATATTCGAATGATCGGAGGCAACACGCTGGAGACGGGTTTATTGAGGATGACATATCGATTTAAGTATTATTTAATTGTAATATTCGAACAATCTGAGTCAACACGCCGGAGACGGGTTTATTGAGATGCCGTGTCGATGAGGCAGTTGCAGGGGGAGTCTAATCACGGTCTCTGCAGACACTTCAGGGTCATGTGTTGGTCTTCTCTGGGCGCAGGTCCACCATCTGATCTGGATACGGCCCGGATCCGGCTGACTGCAGTAAACCTCGGGATAAAACAGAGAGACTATCATTAGCGTAGATGTCATTCTTCTGATGATGTCACGAGTACATCAGGTGTTATGGGAAGTGTTCCCGGTTCCGGCTGACCTAGTTAATGCAGCCTAACAATCATTTCATTGAAAAAGTGTTTTATGTGTATGCCACAGTAAAGAGATGTGTTTTTAGTCTAGATTTAAACTGACAGAGTGTGTCTGCTTCCCGAACAATGTTAGGAAGACTGTTCCAGAGTTTCTGAGCTAAATAGGAAAAGGATCGACCGCCTGCAGTTGATTTGGATATTCTCGGTATTATCAACTGGTCAGAGTCTTGAGACCGCAGTAGACATGATGGAGTATAATATGTTAAGAGCTCGCTCAAGTATTGGGGAGCTAAACCATTTAGTGCTTTGTAAGTAATAAGCAAGATTTTAAAATGTATGCAATGTTTAATAGGCAGCCAGTGCAGTGTTGACAGAACCGGGCTAATATGGTCATACTTCCTGGTTCTAGTAAGAACTCGAGCTGCTGCGTTTTGGACCAGCTGGAGTTTATTTATTAAGCGAGCAGGGCAACCACCCAGTAGAGCATTACAATAATCTAACCTTGAGGTCATGAACGCATGAACTAACTGTTCAGCATTTTGCATTGAGAGCATGTGCCGTAATTTAGATATATTTTTAAGATGGTAGAAAGCAGTTTTACAGATGCTAGAAACGTGGCTTTCAAACGAAAGATTGTTTTTTTTTACTTGCTTATTTATTTAATTTTATTTATCTGTGTTAAAACCTTTTCTTTTTTTTCAGAATGTAAAAGTATAAGTTAAAAGAGGGAAAAACTTTCTCAAGCGAAGACGTTTCTCACAGCCATGGCCTCTGAACTCCAAGATGCAATTTTTATGGCCAAACAAGAGCGACACAAAAATCTTTTCCTGAACTACAGAAACCTCTACAGCTTCCCTGTCGAGCTCCTCAAAGATGAAGGGATGCAGTTCCTGGAGCGTCTCTTCATGAAGAGAAACTCCCTCACAACACTTGTAAGTTCTCCGTCTCGGTGCTGGTAGTCTTCAGTTTTGATTCAGCCCTGGTTTGAAATATTGTAAATATATTTTGCCAATATTATCCTAATACTATTTTCCTCCTGTCAGCCAGAGAATCTGGCTCAGAAGCTTCCCAACCTGATTGAATTGTGAGTATTCTTTGTTATCCTCTTCTGATTTTTGTTTATGGTGTAATTATAACAATGTAACTGTAATATTACTGTTGTCCAGTAGAGGTCCCTGAGTCATTGTGATGCTTTCTTTCTTACCCACCCATAAATAATAACTAGATGACTGGATGGGCAGATGAAGTCTGAGATTGGTCAAATTATATTTGAGTTACATTTTTGCTACATCTGATGAAAAATAAGAGGCAGCACTTTATATTACAGTCCTGTTCCCCATGTGCATAATATATACTTATTATAGTTTTTACACTAACTGGGTAATAACTAGGTTCTAACCCTGAACTTACCTTAGTAAGTTTAGTACTTTCTTAGGTAAGTACACTGTAAGTGCACATACTGTTAAATAAAGTGCGACTAAATAAGATTATGAAATGTAATCCCGCAACCTTCCCCCCCCCCCCCCCCCCCTCTCTCTCTCTCTCTCTCTCTCTCTCTCTCTCTCTCTCTTTTAAGATACCTGCACTCAAACAATATTGCAATAATTCCTCAAGGTAGTTTAATTTTATAATTATATATATATATCAATATTTTGATGTCAGATACATTATGCATTGCATGATACATTATGTTATTGTTCCAGCAATTGGCGACCTTGTGAAGCTGCAGTCACTGGACCTGAGTGACAACGCTCTTCAAATCATCTGCCCAGAGATTGGTCAACTGCGCTCATTACGACATCTGCGATTGGCCAACAATCAACTGAAATTTCTCCCGCAAGGCGAGTCATGCTCATTTCTCAGCATTTGTCTAAAAAACTAAGTATGATTGAGCTGCTACTGATTATTGTGATGATCAATAGAAAGATGATCCATAGAAAGATCTAATAATAGAATAATTATTTTATTACAAAAGGCTCCAAGAGAATCCACTTCTAAAGAATGCGAAAGAGAAATGTCAGCAGTGCTGCAACTTCACAATTAGCAAGGTTTCTAGGTAAACAGCCCCTTTAATCTGTCATGGACGTTATTTGTAACATGAGACATTTTTTCTTGTGTAATTGAGCAGCTTTAACTGCATCAAATCATTTCTTCGCTCACCAGCTGAGGATGAGGAAACTGCATCACCAGAAGCAACTTCAGTGCATATTGCAGTTATTAAACTTCATTTAATGAAGAGATGTTTACGCAACATGACACTTAAGTGGTTCTGAGGAGTAAAACTTCATAAAGAGATTGTGGGAAAATGACTAAGCTCTTTGACACTCTCTTTAAATGCTTTGCTTCAAAACACGCAGTTGTTTTATTGCTCTTTTCCATTTTAATTGGGTAATGTTTCATCTGAAGCCGAGACTGTTCATGGCTTTAATTTATCATATGCGAATTGTTCCAAACTAAGTGTTTTACAGTGCATTGTTACAAGAGTTTCTAACATATTTTATATAGTGACATGCATTGCACACATGTTGGAAAAAAGTGTGATTTTTGTATTTATGCACTAACACAAGTATGATTCCTTTTCAATATCACATTCACATCTTTTTTTTTTTTTCCAAGCAGAAGGCATAAAAGCACTCCCTACGGTTATAATTATTGCTGTCAATTGATTAAAAAAAATTGCAGTTTTCTGTAATTAATCGCACCTAATGTTTAAAGTTTTGGATATATTTTTATATTGTAATAATTTCACATTTAGGCCTGTTTTCACAGACAGGGCTTAGATTAAGGCCTTAGTTCAAGGGCCAAACATGCCTTAAAAAACATACTGGCGTGCATCTTGAGACAAAACAATGACATATTTTAAGATATCAGTGCAAGTTTCTTCCCGGTTAAAACAACTCAAACATGCATTTTAGTCTGGGACTAGCTTGTCTGTGAAACCGGGGAATAATCTCCAAATTAAAGTAGAAACAACGTAAAGACAGTATATTTAAATATTTGATCTAACAGATCACAGGAAATATACAGAAATTCAATAAAGTTATCAAACACTTCAGAGTCTTTACTGCACACATTATTGCGTTTCTCGTTTTCATATACGTTCTTTGATTAACCCTCTGGTGCTGTTTGTGTGTTGGTCAAAAAATGACAGAAATGTTTTAATTATTATTTCAATGAAATGATTGTACTGTATTTTAGTTCTATAATGTTTTGTATTTAACATTTTGTATTTTAGGGGATTTTATGGTTATAATGCATTTATTAACTTTTTGAGTACAATTTCCAATTTAAACGTTCATAAATCTTTAATGCTTTGGAGCACAGACTTAAGTTTGGTCTCTTTTTAAATAAGACACTTGGCAGGTTATTGCTGAGGTTCTTTTTTTTTTTCAAGTGAACTTGACAAATGTTATACAATTTTACATTTTATTGTTATAAAAAAATGCACAAAAATACCATTTTCAATTTTTATATGAAATATATTCTTTCCAAAACCTGTTTTACTCTAAAACTAAAAGAAAATTAAAACCATAAATCTAAACATGCTGTGTTCCAAATTTGAGGTTGATATCTCAATGACCTTTCAGGCCCACACGGAATCTGCACGCGCAGAATTCCACAGATTTCCGCAGATTGTAGTGCCCGTCATTCGAGAAGCATTCACAATCGCGTGCGCTTATTGGTGTGACACTTTTTTTTTTAGTGGGAGAGTGATATTTTAAAATGTCTCAAATAAAATTGACCACAGAGGAGTTAAGGAAACGTCTCTTGTCTGCAAAAATGTCTTATTTATAGCTATTAAAAATAGTTCATTTATTTACTTTGGTAGGTATTTATTTATTTTGCTCTATTGTTTAATGATATGAAATTGCTTATTTAATGATTTGTGTACAATACAATTGATAAAGCAATATTTTCTCTTTTAGTGGATGTACTATTAGAGAGATCTAGCTTTGTTTAAAAAAAAATAGTTTTTGTATAATTTGTATTGAAAAACGTGAATATTTTATTTGTAATGTTTTCAGTTCCAGTATTCTTAGATATATTTAATTAATAAAAAAAAATTTATCACAAAAAAAATCCACAGATTCCGTGTGGCCCTTTCAGTAAGACTCAGTAAGACAATTAGTCTCCCCCCATTATTTCCATTGCGTTCATTTTTGACAGCGAACAATACAATATGTGAATCATGTCAATGATTTTTTGCAAGTGCCAAAACCTTTACTAAGTTTCGTACCATTCAGATGAAGTAAACAATTAGAAAAAAAAAAACATGTTTTCGTTAAAAATGACCCAACATCACCAGAGGGTTAACATTAATGACACAGCAGGTTTATTACTTTAAGACCTGCCGCACATGACATGGATCTGAGACATGCATCCTATTTCCTCACAACTCTTTACGTTCACTTAAGACTTTATTTAACTAATTTAAGACCTCGACAAAACCGGCATTTTGGTATAATTTTGTGTTTTTGTCCATTCAAGCGTGAAAGTGAACTCAACTGTGGTACTGGCGCGCCGTCTGAAGCAACTATACATACTATAACGGATAACTATAACGGGTGCTGCATTGGTTGCGTTAAATATTTTTAACGTGTTAAACTGAAAAATGTATTGCATTCGTTAACATGTTAATTTTGACAACCCTAGTTATAATCGCCTGCTATTACCTGATTCTTACTTGAAAATGTTTTATGGAATATTGATTTATTATAAATTATTTATCTGTGCATAATGCACATCATTTATTATTAAATTAATGTGCCCTTGTAATCTTCCCCTTCCTTTTGCAACTACATCTCTTTGATGACGTGTTTACTGGCGCGAGGGCGGGACAACCTGTCATTCACATGAGATTGACCAATAGTAAACCACAACCATCCAACAATCCAATCAATTCCCCATGGACAAAGTCAAGGCCTGTTCGATTGCAACTTCCGTGTCATGCAGATTTTTACAGAAATGTATATTCACTTGTATTATTAGAGCTGGGAGATCTCAGAGAGCTGGAGACTCTTGACGTGTCCATGAACCTCCTGAGGACTCTACCAGAGCGTCTGCATCAGTGTCTGTCTCTGCAGTGTTTGACAGCAGACCGCAACCTGCTGCACTACATTCCTCGCCAGCTCTGTCTGCTGCCTGACCTCAACGAGCTCTCCATGGCCGCCAACTGCCTGACATCACTGCCCCTGGGTGAGCTGATATGATAATGTTGTCACGTCAGGACGGTAACATTTACAATACATTTACATTTATGCATTTATGGCCGAAGCTTTTACCCAAAGAAACTACTACCGTTCAAAACTTTGGGGTCAGTTTATACCTTTTATTTACAAATTAACTGAAATGTATTAATTGAAAACCTCTTTGCAGTGTTTGTAGAGTAATTTATAACGTCTTTGACCACGGCTCAACCAATCATTATAAAGGCCCGGAGCTATCTGTATTAAAACAATAATTTAAGCATATTTGAGAGCAACAGTTAAGGGGAAGGTTTTCTGTTATTCTTGCACAGCTATTTTATGACTTCAGAGGACTTTGTATTTCACGAGAGAACCAGTTGAATGTTTTGACATTGTTGCCGATATACTGATGCTTTATATTTCTGTCAGATCTGGGGCGTTCCATGGAGCTGCAGTTTGTCTTTGTAGACAACAACACTCATCTGAAGGCTCTCCCATCATATCTTTATAACAAAGTCATCGGCTGCAGTGGGTGAGTTCTTTTCTGTCGTTGTAATATGCTATCAAAATCCCAACTTTACATTTCAAAAATAAAATATATGAATTGCACAATTTCTGTATTTACTCATGATTAATCACACCTAACATTTGAAATCTGTAATAGATATATTTTCACATTGAATCTACAAATTAATGAGGAAACAACATTAAGGAATTATCAAATGATCATCTGTTTTTATTGATAATTTAAAAATGACAGAACATTCAATTCAGTTCACAGGTAACTTTTTTAGTTTATTCTTAGCTAAAAACACTTAGTTCTTTCAAAAATATATGTGCTCATTAATGTATATTTACTTCTTTCAAGTAATAAAGTATTCTCGTAAGTTTATAATATGCCATTGAAAATACATACGGGTGAGGGGTTCGAATGTCGGTCGCCATGTTGCCCCTCCATCTTGAAAGCACATTAGCCAAAGAGGGACTTACCCGTAAATTCAAGCTTCGTCTTTCGCGTTTTAACACTCGATGGCACCGTGTCGAATGTGGACGAGGTCGAACTGGAAGCCATGTTAATCTTGGACTAAATCGGCCACCGTAGGAGTTACAACGAAATTGAGAGGAACAGAAACTAATATTCACTGGATGGTCATATACAAGTTCACCACTAGATGGGGGAAAATATCACACAGTGTAGCTTTAAGCACATTTTAATTTAAGTGAACCTTTTGCATAAACCCATAAATGTCAGATTTATAAAAATTTAAAGTTTTTAAATATATATATATATATATATATATGTATATATATATATATATATATATATAATATATATTAGTGGTGGGCCGTTATCGGCGTTAACGTGCTGCGTTAACGTGAGACTCTTATCAGGCGATAAAAAAAAATATCGCTGTTAATCTATTCTCAAAGTTGGTTTGGGAGCTGGGTCTATACTACGCAAGCTATGATGACTTTCACCTTGATATTTTAGCGTGGATGTATACCTAGCCGAATTGCACTGTAGGGGACGAGAGAACGAGTCTTCGAACCTGTGTGTATGCCTACTAGTGTTGTCAAAAATATGTATCGATACTGAAATATCTGAAACGATACAATACTCATTTTCTACAGTATCTATATGAGCTGCGCTCTCCTCTCCGACCGACAGCGAGTTGACACGCACCCGCCTCCTCTCATTCAGTCCGGTTAATCCTCTGAACATTGCGAACGGGTGTTCTGCTGGACTTTTGTTAGTATTGGTGTGACCGGTCTGAATTTCGCGCGGGGTTGCACATAACGTTAATTCTACTAATTCCTGCAGATTTCGCGCTCGCATCTGAAGAGCACACACACATACCATAATAAAGCCGACCCTCAGACATACAAGTGCAAAAATGAGCTCCTTTTTCCAGTTTATTAATGGTCAAATACACTCAACAAATGTCTCAATGCCCATCTTGGTGAGTTTTAACGTAAACACAATCGTAACCAGCTCCTCACAGGAACAGTGGGATCCATGCGTGCGTCAGGTCTTAAAGGGACAGAAGTTATTTATTATTCAAACTACAAAAAGACAAAGATCACTTACGAGCACACATATTCTGAATGCCTTCGGCAGAATTCAAATGAGCCATTTTAATCTAGATTAATCTTGGAATTAATCTAGATTAATCTAGATTTAAAAAAAAAAAAAATCTATGCCCACCACTAATATATATATATATACACACACACAAACTTTTATGTTAGATGCAATTAATCGTGATTAATCGATTTGACAGTAATTTCAATATATTGAAGTGCTGTCAAATCACGACTAATTGCATCTAACATAAAAGTTTGTAAATATACGTGTGTGTGTGTGTGTGTGTGTGTGTGTGTGTGTGTGTGTGTGTGTGTGTGTGTGTGTGTGTGTGTGTGTGTGTGTGTGTGTGTGTGTGTGTGTGTGTGTGTGTAAATATACACACACGTTTCTGTTAGATGCAATTAATCGTGATTTGAGAGCACTACAATATATAGAAAGAAAGAAAAAAACAGTGAACCTTTTGCATAAACCCATTATAATAAATGCCAGATTTAGCTGTGCCTTTTATATGGTGTATTTAGTGATGTTTCACTTTCTGTCAAATACTATATGAGAGCAGTCAGTTTACCACCCCCCTACCCCACCACCCCCCCACACACACACTCACACACTTTAAAGTTTATTTAAATTCACAGAAATGAATGTTATTTTTACCAGACCAACTATAAAGACATAAATAAACAAATAGATTCAGCACAAGATAATTCAAGTTATTTGTTTTTAAATGTTTTATCTGATATTATGGCTGGTTAAATCTGAAATAGATGGTTTGACATAATTATAGATCGACATTCAACAAAGTGGAGCTCATTGAGATTGTGGCACCCCAGACCCTGTGAGCTACTGGACAAACGGTGCAGCAGAAACTAGTGGAAAATGTGTGTAGAGTCAGATTTTCCATCCATCTAAAAGTAAACAACATTGATTTTTTTTTTTACACATGTAAGAGTTTACTTGCCTTACACAAACATCAAAACTCAAGATTCACTTTGGTGCAATAAATCTCACAAAAAGTTCTTCTATAAACTATAAACTTGAGTCTTGAATCTTGAATCTGTTTTTTAACATTCTCTTCTTCTTTCGCTGCACATTTTCCCAAGAGAGATTCTCAGATGTTACAGCCGAGAACCAACTCTGGCACAAGAATCTGCACCATTTCAATAACAATGTCTGGGTGGCAAAAGTTTCCTGTTAATTTAAGTAAATTATGGAAATCACAGTTGCTGATATGGCTATATATTGCTTCAAATGATATTTGGTGTGACTGATCCCTGGCTGTTTCAGATGGTCACCTGGTCTAATGTGTTACATGTTCATACAAGGTTATTTATCTGTATGCATGCGCAGATGTGGTGTAGCTGCGCAGATCTCCGATGTGAAGCAGCTCTGCTTGACGCTAGGAGATGTTACTGTTCCTCTGCCCTCTGAAGTGAAGGCAATCGGCTCAGAGACTGATAGTGTGCTGCCTCTGGAAGAGCTGGCATTCAGAGTCCTACATGCGGCCCACAACTGGACCGGTAAGTGTAAGAGTCGCAAACAAAACTATGACAATTGCATCGGGTTCCTTCACATTTACCAAACAAATTTCTTTATCACTAAAACATGTTTTGTCTGACCTCTCAAGCCTTGTTCAGACTGTCAGTCCAAATGTGATTTTTGTGCATATCCAAATGGAATCTGATCATATTTAGCAAGTGTGAACAGCAAAAAAATCTACATTCACACATTCACAATTTCAATCACATTTCTGGAAATCCGTCTCAGTTTGTCCTCTCTACGTAGCGTTTCTACCCAAGTCACTTTCTTATGCCACATAAAAAAACATATCAGACGTTGTTCTAGGAAACATGCTGAGACCTCCATGACACCTCCATGTTGCTGCTCTTTTGGGGTAGGTATACCAACACAACTTCACTGGCAAAAAGGAAAGGGGGCCACAGGACAGACAAATCAGATCTGAACAGTTGCGATACACAGAGTGGACAGTACATCATTTAGATCAGATTCCAATCGGATGCACAAATATTCAGATTTGGACTGACAGTGTGAACGAAGCTTCAGGTTTTTTTGTTCTCTTGTTCTCCCGTCTTGTGTGCAGATGTGAAGTTTTTGACTCCACTCCTGTTGCCCAAGAGTCTGCTGGATGTGGTCCAATGGCCTCTGGGTCACTGTCACCGCTGCAGTCAGCCCATGTTCACCATCGTCTACACCAAACTATTCCCGCTCAGACAGACTGCACTCGCAGGAGTGCACAAGAGGTACTGATGAAAACATCCTATCCTATGTTTTGGTATTCCACTTTACACCGTGCCTTAAAGGGTTAGTTCACCCAAAAATGAAAATTCTGTCATTAATTACTCACCCTCATGTCGTTCGACACCTGTAAGACCTCCGTTCATCTTCGGAACACAAATGAAGATATTTTTGTTGAAAGCTGATGGCTGAGAAAGGCTTGAGATAGGCCTCCATTGGCATTCAGTACATTTACACTCCCAAGACCCATAAAAGGCACTTAAAACGTTGTTACAAAGTCCATCTCACCACAGTGGCTCTACAATAATTTTACGATGCGACGACAATAGTTTTTGTGCGCAAAAAAAAATCAAAATAACGACTTTATTCAACCTCTTCTTGTCTTCCGTGTGTGCCTCCACAGCGCATGCGCGAGAATATGACGTAGCGCCGGGGTTCGGGAATCCGTGAAATGCACACTTAAGCCCCATTTTGAGAACTACGCCGAGACCTAAAGCACGATCAATGTCGAATTCAACAGCTTAGACACGCGCGTCTTCCTCTGCTTGTAAACAAATCGCTTCTGGGTCATGTGTCCGAGTGCCGGATCTGCGTCATATTCTCGCGCATGCGCTGTGGAGGCACACACGGAAGACAAGAACAAGTTGGATAAAGGTGTTATTTTGATTTTTTTTGGCGCACAAAAACTATTGTCGTTGCATCGTAAAATTATTGTAGAGCCACTGTGGTGAGATGGACTTTGTAAAGACGTTTTAAGTGCCTTTTATGGGTCTTGGGAGTGTAAATGTACTGAATGCCAATGGAGGCCTATCTGAAGCCTTTCTCAGCCATCAGCTTTCAACAAAAATATCTTCATTTGTGTTCCGAAGATGAACGGAGGTCTTACAGGTGTCGAACGACATGAGGGTGAGTAATTAATGACAGAATTTTCATTTTTGGGTGAACTAACTCTTTAAGCAGGCAGACGCGATCCGATAAGATTCCAGTGACAAGCAATTTGTCTGTCCATACTAGACAAGGCACGACGACGAGACGTGACAAAAACAATCAAAAAGCACAGCCAATTGGAAGAGTGTGTGGGCAGGGTCTCTCTGCAAGTGCAATGCATTCGTAAAGAAAAGTACTAGGGGTATAGCAGTACATGTATTCGTCCCGAACAGTCACGGTACGGACGTAGCGGTTCGGTGCATACAGTCAGACGACGAACACAGTCAGTCACAGCCGATCCACTCTCCAATCCAAAAGGGGGCGTGCGCTGTAATGTAACTCTGTTTGCTAGCCTCCACAACAGGAAAAAGTAGAAGAAGAGACGATCTATGCACCAGCCCAAAACAAGAGTTCAGATGGCACTCACGAGCTTGCTAGTAGCCCATATGCTGAGTCTCGATTAATTTTTGGGACGTGCTCCACAAACTTCATGGAAAGGAAACCGGACAGCAGAAAGCGGCATCCTGTTTGTTTTCTTTACTTTACAAAAGCACGTTTTGTTTTTATTGTGAGTGTACACAAATAAAAATAGACCCAATTTTAATTGACGTATTTAATGTACTTAATTCAAAAAGTATTTTATGTTGTTTCCGCTGTTATAATGAGAGAAATTCATTTAGCATTGTGCCGAGTTGAGGGAAATCTCACTACAGTCCAGTGATAAAATATGCATGTCCTGGAAATGGGAAGCCTCAGGTGCCGCTTTACTCGCCGTCTCCTCGTGGAAAGCGGAAGTAGGCTTAGTTGTAGATGGCATTTTTTTCTCTTCTTTTCCGTGATTTCTTGAAAAAGCGTAATATTGAACCGGATGTTACACGCAAAGAAAATGACAGCGTAGGCTATACACAACAACGCGTTAATCACACCAATACATTTGAAAACATCCATTGCATTTAACTGCACAGCATTGGTCAATCTATTGGTCAATCAACCCCCCAAAACCGAGTTACATACTGAACTGTGACTTCTGGGTACCGTTACACCACTAATATGTACATAATCAAATTCATAGATATTTAACATTGTTAAAAATACTTACTGAGTGACAGAAACAATCTTGTTTGTTCACAGTTTGAATGTTCTTGTTTCCTTTAATTTATTTTTAATATCTGAGGTGAATTATCCAGAGCAGACGGTTCTGTATGTTTTTGAATCGCACTCACGATACTTCGATGTTTTTTGAATGATTGAATGATTTCTGAAGGATCATGTGACATCATGTGAAAATTCACCAAAATAAAATTACCTTTCATAATATATTAAAATAGAAAACAGTTCTTTTAAAATAGAATTCTATTAAATTGTAATAATAAATCACAATATTATAGTTTTTGCTGTGTTTTTCATCATATAAACAGTCTTGTTGAGCAAAAAGCCTTGACCTTGGAGGTCAGGCCCAGAATTGGTAAATGCATATTCATTTACCAAAAACATACTCGTTTTCATACATCTCAGATGTCTTGCATTCAGAAAACTCTCTTCTCATTCTCTCTCTCTCACTCTCTGACCCCTGTCACTTCCTCTATCTCCTCATCTTCCTGCTTGTTTGATTGGTTGAAATGAGCTGTGCTTGCTCCGCAACCCATCATGTTTCATCTGTAATGCAACGCTGTGGTTTTGGTATCAACATCCAGTAGCGTAACCCAATCAGCCTGCTCAAATGCTGCTCTCAGCTACTTCACGTGCATTAAGAGATCTAATCCACTCGCCAATTACCTCTTACCCTGAGTGTTCGGCTGTCGTTTGCAGACGAGCGGTGGTCGTGCACATGTGCGAGCGAGAGGAAGAGAGGGAAGCTATTTGTTTAAGGCAATTCTTTTCCATTTGCTTCTTTTTCACCTTTTATACTCTCCGTTTTCCATCGCAGGTCATCAGGTTAGCGTGTATTGTGTGCATTTTGTGAAAATATACCAGCAAACTGTTTCAATATCACTTCATCGACATGCTTATGAAAGTATGTTGTGGGAGTAAAATAACCTCCCTTATATTTGCAGTGCACACATTAATCTGCATATTTTGAGAGTTCAGGAATAAAAGCTCATATAAATTCTTTCAAAACATCATCTCTTTCCCTGTGAGATAGCGTCACTTAAGCTAGCTAACCATACCAAAATGTACAAAATGCAGCCTTTTCTGTTTTTGATAACGCATTATTAGTTATTTTGCTAAGATGAGCATCACTACGTAGTCTTAGGGGTTTTGAAAAATCTCTAAATGCTACATTTCTGAGTGTGGCTTATTGAGGAGGTGTGTGTGTGTGTGTGTGTGTGGTGTGTGTGTGTGTGTGTGTGTGTGTGTGTGGGCATGTTTTTGTGAAATATCAGGACACAAATGTGTATAATGACATGGGTATGACATAGGTATTACAAAAAGCGGGTGAAATATGAGGACGTTACCCATGTCCTCACTTTTCAAAATGCTTATAAATCATACAGAACAAGTTTTTTTTCACAGAAAGTGAACTGCACAGTCTCCTGTGAGGGCTAGGTTTAGGGGCAGGGGCAGTGTAAGGGGATAGAAAATACGGTTTGTACAGTGTAAAAACCATTACGCCTATGGAATGTCCTCACATTTCACAAAAACAAACGTGTGTGTGTGTGTGTGTGTGTGTGTGTGTGTGTGTGTGTGTGTGTGTGTGTGTGTGTGTGTGTGTGTGTGTGTGTGTGTGTGTGTGTGTGTGTGTGTGTGTGTGTGTGTGTGTGTGTGTGTGTGTGTGTGTGTGTGTGTGTGTGTGTGTGTGTGTGTGTGTGTGTGTGTGTGTGTGTGTGTGTGTGTGTGTGTGTGTGTGTGTGTGTGTGTGTGTGTGTGTGTGTGTGTGTACACTTTTGGAAGTAATCAGACTGACGATTTTCGCCTTGCAGATAATAAAATAAAAATGTTTAATCTTTTATTTCCTTTTTATTCATGTTTGTAACAATTTCTTTATTGGTGAAAAATACTATAATATGATTGAGTATAGAATCATAAAGTTGATATCTAAAGTGTTAATCTGTTTATTTTACAGATTTATTTCCTATCAAGAACACACACATACACCGGCCACTTTATTAGGTACACCTGTTCAGCTTCTAGTTAAAGCAAATATCTAATCAGCCAATCACATGGCAGCAACTCAATGCATAAAGTTCAAACTGAGCATCAGAATGGGGAAGAAAGCTGATTTGAGTGACTTTTGAACGTGGCAATGTGGATTTTCACACACAACCATAGGGTTTACAGAGAACGGTCCGGAAAAGAGAAAATATTCAGTGAGCTGCAGTTCTGTGGGCGAAAATGCCAGACTGGTGCGAGCTGACCGAAAGGCAACAGTAACTCAAATAACCTCTCGTTACAACCGAGGTCTGCAGAAGAGCATCTCTAAACACACAACACGTCAAAGCTTGAAGCAGATGGACTACAGCAGCAGAAGACACACCAGTGCCACTCCTGTCAGCTAACAACGGGAAACTGAGGCTACAATTCACACGCCCTCACCAAAACAATAGAAGACTGGAATAACATTGCCTGGTCTGATGAGTCTCGGTTTCTGCTGCGACATTCAGATGGTAGGGTCAGAATTTGGCGTAAACAACATGAAAGCAAGGATCCGTCCAGCCTGCCAACAGTTCAGGCTACTGGTGGTGGTGTAATGGTGTGTGGGATGTTTTCTTGGCGCACTTTGGGCCCTTTAGTACCAATTGAGCATCGTTCAAACGACACAGCCTACCTGAGTATTGTTGCTGACCATGTCCGTCATTTTATGACCACAGCATCTTCTGATGGCTACTTCCAGCTGGATAACATGCCATGTCACAAAGCTCAAATCATCTCTAATGGTGCTTTTCCACTACACAGTACCAGCTCACCTCGACTCGACTCGCCTTTGTTTGGTTTTCCACTGTGTAAAAGTTGTACCTGTACCTGCCTCCTGATACTTTTTTTCGTATCAACTCCAGCGAGGTTCTGAGCGAGCTGAGGCGATACTAAAATGTGACGTGAAAACACGGCAGACTGCTGATTGGTCAGAGAGAATCGTCACTATTCACAGCGTCTTCATTGCACGTGCCAGACGGAGTATCCTGAATAACCCCGCCATTTTTAAATAGTTTGCCTCTCCTGAAACAACGTTTGTCTTCTTGCTGTGAGAAACAGCCACATCCCGAGGATCAAAAACAGCATACACTCGATTTCCTCCATTGTCCTGTGTGTGTGTGGGTAGCGGGTGTGTGTCGCGTAGAAGATTACGTCTTTTGTGGAGGTACTATCTGCAATGGAAAGGCGAGTCGAGTTGAGCTGGTACTGGTAATGGAAAAGCACCGAAACTGGACCAAAACTTCACTAAACTCAAATGGCCTCCACAGTCACCGGATGTCAATCCAATAGAGCACCTTTGGGATGTAGTGGAACGGGAGATTCGCATCATGGATGTGCAGCCATCAAATCTGCAGCAAATGGCTGATCCTATCAAGTCATTATGGACCAAAATCTCTAAGGAAGTTTTCCAGCACCTGGTTGAATCTATGCCATGAAGAATTCAGGCAGTTCTGAAGGCAAAAGCAGGTCCAACCCGATACTAGCAAGATGTACCTAATTAAGTGGCCAGTGACTGTGTAAGATATCGTCATTGGCCAATAAAAGAAACCTATATTGGTCAACCAAAAAAATCTCATATTCTCAACCTTCAATTTGCATTGAAGAAGGGACTTGAGCCATATAGACACCAGAATATTATCAGCTGGGTTCCATCCAGTGTCATCTACTTTTAAAGTGCATTTCTGTGTGTGATCGTGTCTTTACAAAAACAAAGTTTCATCCCCTTAACGCACATTCTGACTCATCTAAAACTTCAAATAATATACCTCAAATTATTGCATTCTCTTTTATGCAAAAATGTGAAAGTATATGTGCATATCAAGCATTTTCATTTAGGTTTTATTTAGGACAAACTCAAAATTAGAAATGTATTGGCCTGGTTTCACAGATAGGTCTTAGATTAAGGCAGGATTAGACATTCGTTCATTTAAGTAGCTTTTATAAACATGGTGAAAAAAAATGAATGTGGCAATGACATATTTTAAGATCTGTCAGTGTAGGTTACTTTCAGTTAAAACAGCTTTTTAGTCTGGGACTAATCTTAAACCTTGTCTGTGAAACTGTGGGTTTAAATGATGGCCGGCCGATATATCGGGCTGATATTTGGCATCGCCCGATACAAGACTGCTGCGTTCGCCGATATTTTTTTTCCCTGCATTATTTACAGACAGGCGTCCACAGGCAGCTCTCACCGTCTTCAAACTCTCTTGCTCTCTCTCCCTCGCGCATATTAATCAAAATCAATTGAGAATTGACACGATGGTAAAAGGTCGAAAGACTGAAGTTTCACGAGGAGCATTGGGAGATTTATTTCCTGAATTACCGCTGGTGTTGCTCTACAAGAGATTAAGTTAAGTGCACCTACACTCTAAAAAATGCTGGGTTAAAAATAACCCAAGTTGGGTTGAAAATGGACTAACCCATCAATTGGGTTGTTTTAAGCAAACATTTAACATAGTCCATATTCAACCCAACTTGGGTTATTTTTAACCCAGCATTTTTTCGAGTGTAACCATTAAATGACTAGGTTGTAAATTGTTTTAAAATTAAGTATAGTACAGTCAGTGTGCACTTTATTATGCTGTTTGCTTGTTGATACTGTGCTATTATTTTATTTATGGTTAAATATTTATTTTCAGAATTTATTTTCACCACTGAACTCTTTTTTTTTTCTTGTTCTACCTCACCTGTGTTTACTATTTGTTAAAAAAATATTTTTTTAGTTCAATAAATGTTCCTTTTTTTAAATTGTGAATTTTAAATTATAATCCTGATCATTGTGTCATTTTTATGTTGTAAATTGAGGGAGCAAAAGCAGTATCCGCTTCAAATATCGGCTCATGAAAATCGGCAGCCCGTATCGGTCATCGGCTAAGGCTGATGAAAAAAACCGGTATCGGCATTAAAAAACCCATATCGGTCGAGCCGTAGTGCAAATATTATAAGTATTTTCTGTTTTCTTCCACAGAACCACAGTGAGTTTTGTGGCGTACTGCTGCTCTAGCCAGTGTCTGAGGACGTTCAACCTGCAGGGCTGATGTCTTGCACACGATAACCTCCCATCACTGCTCATGGTGCTTTCATCTTCACAAAGGACTTGACGGACATCGCAAGAGACTTTCTGTAGAACCGATACCTTTCTGAGCCTCAAGCCCCACTTCAGAAACATTTGACAGCCCACCGTCCCGAAGATCTTCATGACAGACGGTAAAGTATGTCCTCCTGAGTGTAGCATCTTTTAATAAAACCAGCAGTTGGTTAAACCCGATTACATTTCACAAGTGAATGTAGAATGAGAAGAACTGACGCGATCAATCAATAAAGTATTGTTTGTGTTGGGATTATTACGGTTTACTGTAACCAAAAAGGCTGTAATCAGATTTTCAAGCTTTCTTGAAACCGTTTTAAAGATTACCAACATTTATACATGTAAACTTGACGAGTTTTAAGTGCGATATGGATCTTTTTGTTTTCATTTGAAAGGAAAATCGATTGCGACTGTTTACGAGTTACATATCCCACTAGTTTTAAGCCATGCCTTTTTAAATTGAAATGTGCATCATGGCTCATAATCCAGTGTATGTGTGTGCTGAAAGTGACCAGGATTCGTTAACTCTTTTAAAAGACAATCACGTGTGTTGATTTATGTTGAGTCTTTTGTGAAGCTTTGAGTACAGTGTGTTATAAAGTGCCAATTGACTTTAATGAAAACATGAATTGATTGTTCTCATTGAAAGCAGCTTCAAGGGATCGTTCTCGAATAGGACTATTTTTTTGCAAGAGAATATTTTCAAAAGATTGAGACACTACATAGTACTGATAGTACACTACAGCTGTCAGTCAGTGTGCCATATACTGCGGCAAAACATCAACATTATTCAGCTTTCAGATTTCTCTCTCCCTTTAATTAGACACGAGCATGACTAAGCCAGTGTGTAGATGTTACTGTTACAGTTTACTCAAATAAAACCGCCAGGACCAGGTGTCTTTAATTTCTCTTAAGAGTTTGTTCATCTTAACTTTTTACAGCATTGTTGTTGTTTTATTTTGGCACTTATAACTGTATAATTGTGCTGTTGTTTGAATGGTTGGCAACATCTCTTGTTTTCTCATTTCAAATGTGTGTTTATATTGAATTTCATTCATATTGAGCACCATTTTGACTGTGAATGTAACCGTTTCTATCCTGTTATGGCAGCGCTGAAGCTGCATCTGGAGTGTGCATTTACAGTGTGCAGCATAAATACACAGAATCATGACATTGTTTTGTGTTTTACTGTCGATTCTTTCTGAGTGCACTGACTTAAACAGCATCAGAGCCGCCTCTGAAACTGGGTGAGGCAGGTCAGACTTGGCATATTATAGTATGGCTTTTACTGTATAAGGCATTGCATCTTTAAACAGAATTTAGAGGCACTTGAACTCTACTTTTACACACTTAGGAACAATATTGCTTTTGATATTTCAGTGTATATCATCTAGAAATGCTCAGAAAAAGTTGAATGAAATGTGTGCTCTGTGGATCTGAGAATTGAAATATGATCTTTAAGGGTATTATTTACAGTATTGTACTCTTCCAGGATCACAGCTGCTCAGACATGAAGAAACTACTGCATCCAGTACTGTCTGTGCTCTCTGAAAATGGGACCTTGCTTCGACTTTGTTGTGCCAAAATGTTATGCCTGATCGGTATATTTATGACCTAATATTGTGTTGTTCCCCCTTTTGCTGCCAAAACAGCCCTGACCTGTCAAGGCATGGACTCCACTAGACCCCTGAAGGTGTGCTGTGGTATCTGGCACCAAGATGTTAGCAGCAGATCCTTTAAGTCCTGTGAGTTGAGAGGTGGGGCTTTCATGGATTGGATTTGTTTGTTCAGCACATCCCACAGATGCCCGATTGGATTGAGATCTGGGGATTTTGGAGGCCAAGTCAACTCCTCAAACTTGTGCTCCTCAAACCATTCCTGAACCATTTTTGCTTTGTGGCAGGGCGCATTATCCTGCTGAAACGCGGGTCAGGGGTCAGCATAGGCACCCTGACTAGTCTGCGGCTATGCAGCCCCATACGCAACAAACTGCGATGCACTGTGTATTCTGACACCTTTCTATCAGAACCAGCATTAACTTCTTGAACAATTTGAGCTATAATAGCTCGCCTGTTTGATGGGACCACACGGGCCAGCCTTCGCTCCACACGTGCATCAATGAGCCTTGGCCGCCCATGACCCAGTCGCCAGTTCACCACTGTTCTTTCCTTGGACCACTTTTGATAGACACTGACCACTGCAGACTGGGAACACCCCACAAGAGCTGCAGTTTTGGAGATGCTCTGACCCAGTCGTCTAGCCATTACAATTTGGCCCTTGTCAAACTCCCTCAAATCTACTCTTGTCCATTTTTCCTGCTTCTAACACATCAACTTTAAGGACAAAATGTTCACTTGCTGCCTAATATATCCCACCCACTAACAGGTGCCGTGATGAAGAGAGAATTTTTGTTATTCACTTCACCTGTCATAATGTTATGCCTGAATTTGGGGTCTATATGCATTTTACTCTGGAGTGATTAATGTAGCACTCTAATGAATAATGATATATAAATATATGCAAATAAAATCATGCTTGTGCAAATGGAACATTTCAAATGTTTTTTGGTATACGTTATTTCTCAGCTGATAGCAGAAAATGATTATTTTACAATTTATTATTTTAGAATAATAATTATTTATCCAAAGTATGGATGCATTTCATCAGATCTTACTCTGTGTAAATTGGCCATGCAAACTGAAAGCAGATATTCACTTCATTCAAACTAGTCGCATCATTTTTCAGCCATTCTCAGGAGCAAGACTTTTTCTTTCGTAGTGCAGCCTGCATCATTTTACATAAATTAAGAAGAGTAATTGTGAAATGTATGATTTGGTGATTTTATTTATTTAATTCCATTTTTCCTTCAGTTTGAAAAAAGCTCCCATTCTGCATTAGCACTGACTTCACGGAGATTGTTAACATTCAGGCCTCTGTTCTTAGACATCCCATAAATCACCCTGAATGAAACATGTAATATATTTTCCTGTGACATGCCAACAGATGTCTCTCCTGCCTCCTGTTCATCTTCTAGTGTGTGTGTTTTAATTCTTTGCGTATTTCCTCAGAATAATTCATTTCTAAGTTATGCACAAATGTTATTTATTTCGCATGACTCCTCGCACAATTTTTATGCACTAATGTGTTTTCTGCTGATAGATAAGATTACATTGAAACAACCCAGCATGCATTTTTTAGAGTGTAGATACTTAAACAACAACAACTTTTGTGATTTTTGAATATTATAATTGCTAATACACTGTACTGCTGCAGCGGGCTTGTGTAATGTGCCATGTTATCTGGTGACACAGGAGCCCGAATCAATCAGTGTGTGTGTGTGTGTGTGTGTGTGTGTGTGTGTGTGTGTGTGTGTGTGTGTGTGTGTGTGTGTGTGTGTGTGTGTGTGTGTGTGTGTGTGTGTGTGTGTGTGTGTGTGTGTGTGTGTGTGTGTGTGTGTGTGTGTGTGTGTGTGTGTGTGTGTGTGTGTGTGTGTGTGTGTGTGTGTGTGTGTGTGTGTGTGTGTGTGTGTGTGTGTGTGTGTGTGTGTGTGTGTGTGTGTGTGTGTGTGTGTGTGTGTGTGTGTGTGTGTGTGTGTGTGTGTGTGTGTGTGTGTGTGTGTGTGTGTGTGTGTGTGTGTGTGTGTGTGTGTGTGTGTGTGTGTGTGTGTGTGTGTGTGTGTGTGTGTGTGTGTGTGTGTGTGTGTGTGTGTGTGTGTGTGTGTGTGTGTGTGTGTGTGTGTGTGTGTGTGTGTGTGTGTGTGTGTGTGTGAGTGTGAGAGAGGTGGGCTGGAAGGTCTCTGAAGGACACTGGAGTAGGAGGGAGGAGCTGCGAGCTCTGGATCATCCAGCAGCGCGTGCACGAGTCCAAGAATGACTCGGGATAATACAGTGTACATGATTCCTGATGTTTGAATCCACTCGCTCGGTTTGCGCTCCCTTTGTCTTTCTCCAACTCGAAAGCGTCCGACTGTAGGTAAGAACTCAACTGCCCTCTGATGTAGCGATGTGGATTTAACGCCTGTTGTTGAATGAATAAGTCACATTAAGTAAGGTAATTTCACATTGATTTAACGGGTTGGTTCCCGTACTTAAGTTACGCGCAACTGTGTGATGTCAGAAATCGTCGCGTTTTTGTCGTTGAACGCGTCTGTCAGTGATGTTGGGTAGATGATGGAAAGTAGACTAGTTGCTGCCACTTTGAATTATAAATTGGGTTCATTGAAAAGCATTGTTGTCGTAGGCTATTTGAAATAAATTATTAAAAATAGCTTTTTAAAGTAGTTTTACATTTTCTTTTGTTTAAGAGTCAGGTTCGTATCGCCTTGTGATAGGCTACGCAAGTTAACTAATCCAAATTCAGCGGTACAATCACAAAGAATATGTTCTATGAATATTTATACAGATTGTATGTGAGTTTTGATGTCAGTTTACAACATATGAGGAATTTTGGGCTATTAGCCACTAAAAATAATTAGATACTTAATGCCACACAATAACATCACAGCATTAGATATATCAAGTGGCATTAATTTATTTGTTATTAACTTGTAGGCTGGTCAAAATGAAGGTAAAAATGTAGTGTGATGCTTTCTAAAAATGTTATGTTCTTAGAATGTGTCCATAGTTAATGGTATTGTGTGAACAAAATCAAATTGACATCAGTCGATGCAATTAATTTTTAAGAAAAGCTCATGAGTTTCACTGTTTATTGGCATTGATGTATCACAGGAGCTTCAAATATGTTATAAGTCAAAGCATCAAGTCATTTGTTTTAAGAGGCGAGTACCAATGTCATGGCAATGATTGTCTTTCTACTGTAGATCATCCGCATTTGACCACTTCAGTATTTAATGCACCTTGAGCCAAAGCGTTCCACGTATTGGCCCTTTTAAACTCATGCTAGTTTTTCTATGTTATTTTAATATATTTAATCCATTTCGTTTGATAACCAACATATCTAACCTAAAATATGCATATTTTTAAAATATATCATATCCATTTCACATGGGATTTATGTGTTTTTGAGCTGTCGGTACTTCAGAAGAATTCACTACATTCTCATGTGGGGTCTGTTCCAACAACAGAGCCATAGACCTCTGGCTGCCTTCTGCCTGACCGCCGCTCCACATGTTTGAAACTAAATAGATTTACCATCCTTTAGAAATTATACTCGATAAATACAGAAATCAAATATAATTGTCTCTAAATATTAGCTCCCCAGTCTGGCTTCCTGCAGACCCATGAAGCTTTCTTTTGTGAAGTGTAAATAGAAACGTCTGCGCTTTGCCAAATCAAACTGTACATTAGATTTGAGGAAGGAGCATGAGTGCGCTTTATTAGACAGACTGTTAAGATTTAGTGATCGCGGCCAAACCTGAGGGCTTGAGGGTTGGCGCTGTGCTTCTGGGATTGGACTGCCAACTATTACAGGCTTTATTACACATAAGCTGTCTGCCAGTGCGTAAAATACTGTATAATACAGAAAACAATTCTGATGTGAACTTAGGGAACATGGCATATTGTTTTATTGTGCTAAACTACATCTATAGCAAAGGTTTAGAAGTATAGTAAGTTGTGAATCATAAGAATCGTAAGCACATTAGGCCTATGTTTGTTGTATCTTCCAATAAAATGGAAAGAAAGAAAGAAAGAAAGAAAGAGAAAGAAAGAAAGAAAGAAAGAAAGAAAGAAAGAAAGAAAGAAAGAAAGAAAGAAAGAAAGAAAGAAAGAGAGAAAGAAAGAAAGAAAAAAAATAGAACAAACTCAAAACAAGATTCCACAGCCTCTCAACGAAGCAAAAAGAAAAGAAAAGAAAATTTGTACATAAGATCCAGTTATTATATACCGAATCCTTATCCAATACAGAATGTCCAATATACAGGACCTCTTGTATATTCTATATATGTCCTGTATACAGGACCTTTTGTATATTCGATATATGCCATACAGGGCATTCTGTATTCCATATGTCCTATATACAGGACATTCTGTATATTCTATATATGTCCTATATACAGGACCTTTTGTATATTCGATATATGCCATACAGGGCATTCTGTATTCCATATGTCCTATATACAGGACATTCTGTATATTCTATATATGTCCTATATACAGGACCTTTTGTATATTCGATATATGCCATACAGGGCATTCTGTATTCCATATGTCCTATATACAGGACATTCTGTATATTCTAAATATGTCCTATATACAGGACCTTTTGTATATTCTATATATGCCATACAGGGCATTCTGTATATTCTATATATGTCATACAAGGCGTTCTGTATATTCTATATATGCCATACAGGGCATTCTGTATATTCTATATATGTCCTATATACAGGACATTCTGTATATTCTATATATGTCCTATATACAGGACCTTTTGTATATTCGATATATGCCATACAGGGCATTCTGTATTCCATATGTCCTATATACAGGACATTCTGTATATTCTATATGTCCTATATACAGGACCTTTTGTATATTCTATATATGCCATACAGGGCATTCTGTATATTCTATATATGTCATACAAGGCGTTCTGTATATTCTATATATGCCATACAGGGCATTCTGTATTTTCTATATATGTCCTATATACAGGATCTTTTGTATATTCTATATATGCCATACAGGGCATTCTGTATATTCTATATATGTCATACGGGACATTCTGTATTCTATGTATGTCTATTTATGTCTATGTATAGAATATACAGAATGCCCTGTATGGCATATATAGAATATACAAAAGGTTCTGTATATAGGACATATATAGAATATACAGAATGCCCTGTATGGCATATATAGAATATACAGAACGCCTTGTATGGCATATATAGAATATACAGAATGTCCTGTATGACATATAGAATATACAGAATGCCCTGTATGGCATATATAGAATATACAAAAGGTCCTGTATATATGACATATATAGAATATACAGAATGCCCTGTATGGCATATGTCCTATATACAGGACCTTTTGTATATTCTATATATGTCATACAGGACATTCTGTATATTCTATGTATGTCCTATACACAGGACCTTTTGTATATTCTATATATGCCATACAGGGCATTCTGTATATTCTATATATGTCATATATACAGGACCTTTTGTATATTCTATATATGCCATACAGGGCATTCTGTATATTCTATATATGTCATACGGGACATTCTGTATTCTATGTATGTCTATTTATGTCTATGTATAGAATATACAGAATACCCTGTATGGCATATATAGAATATACAAAAGGTCCTGTATATAGGACATGTATAGAATATACAGAATGCCCTGTATGGCATATATAGAATATACAGAACGCCTTGTATGGCATATATAGAATATACAGAATGTCCTGTATGACATATAGAATATACAGAATGCCCTGTATGGCATATATAGAATATACAAAAGGTCCTGTATATATGACATATATAGAATATACAGAATGCCCTGTATGGCATATGTCCTATATACAGGACCTTTTGTATATTCTATATATGTCATACAGGACATTCTGTATATTCTATGTATGTCCTATACACAGGACCTTTTGTATATTCTATATATGCCATACAGGGCATTCTGTATATTCTATATATGTCATATATACAGGACCTTTTGTATATTCTATATATGCCATACAGGGCATTCTGTATATTCTATATATGTCATACGGGACATTCTGTATTCTATGTATGTCTATTTATGTCTATGTATAGAATATACAGAATACCCTGTATGGCATATATAGAATATACAAAAGGTCCTGTATATAGGACATATATAGAATATACAGAATGCCCTGTATGGCATATGTCCTATATACAGGACCTTTTGTATATTCTATATATATCATACAGGACATTCTGTATATTCTATGTATGTCCTATACACAGGACCTTTTGTATATTCTATATATGCCATACAGGGCATTCTGTATATTCTATATATGTCCTATATACAGGACCTTTTGTATATTCTATATATGCCATACAGGGCATTCTGTATATTCTATATATGCCCTGGGCATTCTGTATATTCTATATATGTCATACAAGGCGTTCTGTATATTCTATATATGCCATACAGGGCATTCTGTATATTCTATATATGTCCTATATACAGGACCTTTTTTTTCCTATATACAGGACCATACAGGGCATTCTGTATATTCTATATATGCCTTGGGCATTCTGTATATTCTATATGTCCTATATACAGGACATTCTGTATATTCTATATATGTCCCGGGCATTTTGCATATTCTATATATGTCACACAGGACATTCTGTATATTCTATATATGTCCTATATACAGGACCTTTTGTATATTCTATATATGCCATACAGGGCATTCTGTATATTCTATATATGTCATACGGGACATTCTGTATTCTATGTATGTCTATTTATGTCTATGTATAGAATATACAGAATGCCCTGTATGGCATATATAGAATATACAAAAGGTTCTGTATATAGGACATATATAGAATATACAGAATGCCCTGTATGGCATATATAGAATATACAGAACGCCTTGTATGGCATATATAGAATATACAGAATGTCCTGTATGACATATAGAATATACAGAATGCCCTGTATGGCATATATAGAATATACAAAAGGTCCTGTATATATGACATATATAGAATATACAGAATGCCCTGTATGGCATATGTCCTATATACAGGACCTTTTGTATATTCTATATATGTCATACAGGACATTCTGTATATTCTATGTATGTCCTATACACAGGACCTTTTGTATATTCTATATATGCCATACAGGGCATTCTGTATATTCTATATATGTCATATATACAGGACCTTTTGTATATTCTATATATGCCATACAGGGCATTCTGTATATTCTATATATGTCATACGGGACATTCTGTATTCTATGTATGTCTATTTATGTCTATGTATAGAATATACAGAATACCCTGTATGGCATATATAGAATATACAAAAGGTCCTGTATATAGGACATATATAGAATATACAGAATGCCCTGTATGGCATATATAGAATATACAGAACGCCTTGTATGGCATATATAGAATATACAGAATGTCCTGTATGACATATAGAATATACAGAATGCCCTGTATGGCATATATAGAATATACAAAAGGTCCTGTATATATGACATATATAGAATATACAGAATGCCCTGTATGGCATATGTCCTATATACAGGACCTTTTGTATATTCTATATATGTCATACAGGACATTCTGTATATTCTATGTATGTCCTATACACAGGACCTTTTGTATATTCTATATATGCCATACAGGGCATTCTGTATATTCTATATATGTCATATATACAGGACCTTTTGTATATTCTATATATGCCATACAGGGCATTCTGTATATTCTATATATGTCATACGGGACATTCTGTATTCTATGTATGTCTATTTATGTCTATGTATAGAATATACAGAATACCCTGTATGGCATATATAGAATATACAAAAGGTCCTGTATATAGGACATATATAGAATATACAGAATGCCCTGTATGGCATATATAGAATATACAGAACACCTTGTATGGCATATATAGAATATACAGAATGTCCTGTATGACATATAGAATATACAGAATGCCCTGTATGGCATATATAGAATATACAAAAGGTCCTGTATATATGACATATATAGAATATACAGAATGCCCTGTATGGCATATGTCCTATATACAGGACCTTTTGTATATTCTATATATATCATACAGGACATTCTGTATATTCTATGTATGTCCTATACACAGGACCTTTTGTATATTCTATATATGCCATACAGGGCATTCTGTATATTCTATATATGTCCTATATACAGGACCTTTTGTATATTCTATATATGCCATACAGGGCATTCTGTATATTCTATATATGCCCTGGGCATTCTGTATATTCTATATATGTCATACAAGGCGTTCTGTATATTCTATATATGCCATACAGGGCATTCTGTATATTCTATATATGTCCTATATACAGGACCTTTTTTTTCCTATATACAGGACCATACAGGGCATTCTGTATATTCTATATATGCCTTGGGCATTCTGTATATTCTATATGTCCTATATACAGGACATTCTGTATATTCTATATATGTCCCGGGCATTTTGCATATTCTATATATGTCACACAGGACATTCTGTATATTCTATATATGTCCTATATACAGGACCTTTTGTATATTCTATATATGCCATACAGGGCATTCTGTATATTCTATATATGTCATACAAGGCGTTCTGTATATTCTATATATGCCATACAGGGCATTCTGTATATTCTATATATGTCCTATATACAGGACATTCTGTATATTCTATATATGTCCTATATACAGGACCTTTTGTATATTCGATATATGCCATACAGGGCATTCTGTATTCCATATGTCCTATATACAGGACATTCTGTATATTCTATATATGTCCTATATACAGGACCTTTTGTATATTCTATATATGCCATACAGGGCATTCTGTATATTCTATATATGTCATACAAGGCGTTCTGTATATTCTATATATGCCATACAGGGCATTCTGTATTTTCTATATATGTCCTATATACAGGATCTTTTGTATATTCTATATATGCCATACAGGGCATTCTGTATATTCTATATATGTCATACGGGACATTCTGTATTCTATGTATGTCTATTTATGTCTATGTATAGAATATACAGAATGCCCTGTATGGCATATATAGAATATACAAAAGGTTCTGTATATAGGACATATATAGAATATACAGAATGCCCTGTATGGCATATATAGAATATACAGAACGCCTTGTATGGCATATATAGAATATACAGAATGTCCTGTATGACATATAGAATATACAGAATGCCCTGTATGGCATATATAGAATATACAAAAGGTCCTGTATATATGACATATATAGAATATACAGAATGCCCTGTATGGCATATGTCCTATATACAGGACCTTTTGTATATTCTATATATGTCATACAGGACATTCTGTATATTCTATGTATGTCCTATACACAGGACCTTTTGTATATTCTATATATGCCATACAGGGCATTCTGTATATTCTATATATGTCATATATACAGGACCTTTTGTATATTCTATATATGCCATACAGGGCATTCTGTATATTCTATATATGTCATACGGGACATTCTGTATTCTATGTATGTCTATTTATGTCTATGTATAGAATATACAGAATACCCTGTATGGCATATATAGAATATACAAAAGGTCCTGTATATAGGACATATATAGAATATACAGAATGCCCTGTATGGCATATATAGAATATACAGAACGCCTTGTATGGCATATATAGAATATACAGAATGTCCTGTATGACATATAGAATATACAGAATGCCCTGTATGGCATATATAGAATATACAAAAGGTCCTGTATATATGACATATATAGAATATACAGAATGCCCTGTATGGCATATGTCCTATATACAGGACCTTTTGTATATTCTATATATGTCATACAGGACATTCTGTATATTCTATGTATGTCCTATACACAGGACCTTTTGTATATTCTATATATGCCATACAGGGCATTCTGTATATTCTATATATGTCATATATACAGGACCTTTTGTATATTCTATATATGCCATACAGGGCATTCTGTATATTCTATATATGTCATACGGGACATTCTGTATTCTATGTATGTCTATTTATGTCTATGTATAGAATATACAGAATACCCTGTATGGCATATATAGAATATACAAAAGGTCCTGTATATAGGACATATATAGAATATACAGAATGCCCTGTATGGCATATGTCCTATATACAGGACCTTTTGTATATTCTATATATATCATACAGGACATTCTGTATATTCTATGTATGTCCTATACACAGGACCTTTTGTATATTCTATATATGCCATACAGGGCATTCTGTATATTCTATATATGTCCTATATACAGGACCTTTTGTATATTCTATATATGCCATACAGGGCATTCTGTATATTCTATATATGCCCTGGGCATTCTGTATATTCTATATATGTCATACAAGGCGTTCTGTATATTCTATATATGCCATACAGGGCATTCTGTATATTCTATATATGTCCTATATACAGGACCTTTTTTTTCCTATATACAGGACCATACAGGGCATTCTGTATATTCTATATATGCCTTGGGCATTCTGTATATTCTATATGTCCTATATACAGGACATTCTGTATATTCTATATATGTCCCGGGCATTTTGCATATTCTATATATGTCACACAGGACATTCTGTATATTCTATATATGTCCTATATACAGGACCTTTTGTATATTCTATATATGCCATACAGGGCATTCTGTATATTCTATATATGTCATACGGGACATTCTGTATTCTATGTATGTCTATTTATGTCTATGTATAGAATATACAGAATGCCCTGTATGGCATATATAGAATATACAAAAGGTTCTGTATATAGGACATATATAGAATATACAGAATGCCCTGTATGGCATATATAGAATATACAGAACGCCTTGTATGGCATATATAGAATATACAGAATGTCCTGTATGACATATAGAATATACAGAATGCCCTGTATGGCATATATAGAATATACAAAAGGTCCTGTATATATGACATATATAGAATATACAGAATGCCCTGTATGGCATATGTCCTATATACAGGACCTTTTGTATATTCTATATATGTCATACAGGACATTCTGTATATTCTATGTATGTCCTATACACAGGACCTTTTGTATATTCTATATATGCCATACAGGGCATTCTGTATATTCTATATATGTCATATATACAGGACCTTTTGTATATTCTATATATGCCATACAGGGCATTCTGTATATTCTATATATGTCATACGGGACATTCTGTATTCTATGTATGTCTATTTATGTCTATGTATAGAATATACAGAATACCCTGTATGGCATATATAGAATATACAAAAGGTCCTGTATATAGGACATATATAGAATATACAGAATGCCCTGTATGGCATATATAGAATATACAGAACGCCTTGTATGGCATATATAGAATATACAGAATGTCCTGTATGACATATAGAATATACAGAATGCCCTGTATGGCATATATAGAATATACAAAAGGTCCTGTATATATGACATATATAGAATATACAGAATGCCCTGTATGGCATATGTCCTATATACAGGACCTTTTGTATATTCTATATATGTCATACAGGACATTCTGTATATTCTATGTATGTCCTATACACAGGACCTTTTGTATATTCTATATATGCCATACAGGGCATTCTGTATATTCTATATATGTCATATATACAGGACCTTTTGTATATTCTATATATGCCATACAGGGCATTCTGTATATTCTATATATGTCATACGGGACATTCTGTATTCTATGTATGTCTATTTATGTCTATGTATAGAATATACAGAATACCCTGTATGGCATATATAGAATATACAAAAGGTCCTGTATATAGGACATATATAGAATATACAGAATGCCCTGTATGGCATATATAGAATATACAGAACACCTTGTATGGCATATATAGAATATACAGAATGTCCTGTATGACATATAGAATATACAGAATGCCCTGTATGGCATATATAGAATATACAAAAGGTCCTGTATATATGACATATATAGAATATACAGAATGCCCTGTATGGCATATGTCCTATATACAGGACCTTTTGTATATTCTATATATATCATACAGGACATTCTGTATATTCTATGTATGTCCTATACACAGGACCTTTTGTATATTCTATATATGCCATACAGGGCATTCTGTATATTCTATATATGTCCTATATACAGGACCTTTTGTATATTCTATATATGCCATACAGGGCATTCTGTATATTCTATATATGCCCTGGGCATTCTGTATATTCTATATATGTCATACAAGGCGTTCTGTATATTCTATATATGCCATACAGGGCATTCTGTATATTCTATATATGTCCTATATACAGGACCTTTTTTTTCCTATATACAGGACCATACAGGGCATTCTGTATATTCTATATATGCCTTGGGCATTCTGTATATTCTATATGTCCTATATACAGGACATTCTGTATATTCTATATATGTCCCGGGCATTTTGCATATTCTATATATGTCACACAGGACATTCTGTATATTCTATATATGTCCTATATACAGGACCTTTTGTATATTCTATATATGCCATACAGGGCATTCTGTATATTCTATATATGCCCTGGGCATTCTGTATATTCTATATACAGGACATTCTGTATATTCTATATATGTCCTGGGCATTCTGTATATGTCACACAGGACATTCTGTATATTCTATATATGTCCTGGGCATTCTGTATATGTCACACAGGACATTCTGTATATTCTATGTGTCCTATATACAGGACATTCTGTATATTCTATATGTGCTATATGCAGAAGTTTTATCCAACTCATTGATTTGAGAGGGATGAACAAAAATGACGATTCCAAAAGATGTGCTTAAAATAACCAGAAGGATACAGGATATCTTGTATGTAAGTATAATATATATATATATATATATATATATATATATATATATATATATATATATATATATATATATATATATATATATATATATATATATATATATATATATATATATATATATATATATATATATATATATATATATATATATATATAGGATTATTATTATTATAGTTACAGCCATTGTCATCACCACTATCATAATCACATCCATTCTAATAAGTTTTGTGCATATGGTTGGAAGACATTCAAAACAGTATTTTATGTTTATTTATTTATTTGGTAAATAACCATCTAAGAAGCAAGATAAGTCCGTCAGCTGGTCATTATGGGTGATAATGACCAACTGACTGAGATTTACTATCAGATCAGGATCAAATCAGATTTTGAAACTGATTAAAATCTGATTCACTTAAGTGCAGTTCCATTCATACTTTCACCTGCCTTAAGAACATCTGTTGTGTCCTTTTCCTTTCCATTCACTCTTTTGACCTTGTCAATACGGAGGATGACATGAGGTTTCCTGATCTAATTGGAGTTGGGTACGTCTTCTTTTAATCTGATTCTGCAAAGCAATCCTCTCTAGATCTGTTAAGGATCTTTGGTGTCACCTTTGACCCTGTAATGGTAGAATTGCATAGCGGTTCACATATTATGAGCCTGAAAGTAGATTTCTGCAAGTGAATGGAGATTAGGTTGTCTCTGTAAGATAAATTGGATTTTGTGCCAGGATTTTTATATTTTATAGAATGAATTGTTCTCATAGTAGTTGCTTCTTCAGGGGTTGAGGGTTTGTTGTAATATGCAGTGCTTGAAGTGGCTGATACCCACCGGTACACAGTTTTTCTACCTAACACAATCACACTGTAAAAAATTATTTGTTGGTTTAACTTAAAGTAGCCTAGCCTGGTTGCCTTCAAATTTTGAGTTCAGTTGAAACAAAGAATGAGATTAGTTTATTCAACAGAAACTCAAAATATTAAGTTTATTAAACAGAAACTCAAAATATTAAGTTATTTGAACAACATTTGTGAACCTAAGCTGATTTGTGATAAATCATGAAAGTATTTTTTATAGTGCAGTGACAGACAGTATCTTATTTTTAGCGCTGAATATCCACACTGTAAATAAGAGTCACGCAATTGACACTGTTCTCACGCTTTCAAGCGTCCATATTCTCACACAGTGAATAAACATTGCAGAGAAAAGAGGACAATGTGCTGTGCTGATGTTACTTTTGATAGTCTCAGCTCTCAGCTTTCAAATTTTGTACGTTTTATTACGAAATTCAAACAATAAATACCATTTTGGTGCTCTTAATCTGGTGTGACCGTTCTTCACTGAACTCGACTTGACTACTAGTAGTTACAGCACGAAATAAACATGAATTAACATCAGATGGTATGTCGAAAGAACCAGTACACTGAAAAAATATATATTGCCGTATAAAATTTACTTTGAGTCTACATAATTGGGTCACTTAAAATGACTTCATTCCATGATATTGAAGTTACATGAAACCATTATGTTTGTTCAACTTAACTGATTCATGTGGGACCGATGTACAATATTAAATCATATAAATCCACTTTTTTTCAGTGCATAACTTACTGAAATGTGTCATATCTCATATAATCGCTCAAAAAGTATTTCAGCCGCAGATAAAATAGTTTGTATTGTAGACGATGTCAGATAATGTTACATTTAGCCTACCTCAGAAAAGCCATTCAACTGCACTATTACATATTCATTATATTTGAATTAAAGTTGGCAAGGCCTGTTGTTCAAACAATGTAGTCAATATTTGGTATATCTACATCAGTTAATATTGCAATGGCTAATTACTTTTTTCTGCAACAACTCAGAGAGCCGCTGTCAGTGTGGAAAGAGAGAAAACTGGTCCATTTTGCCCCTGCTCACGTTGCATGCATCCATGCATATGCTGTTTTTGAGCAGATAAGCCCTAATAAAGAAATGGTTTCAGGTCGAGCCATTCCTGATTCTAACTAATTCAGAGACAACACAAGATTAATGTATTAGTTCTCAGTGTGAGCTTTATGATATCATGAACAAGCGCAGCAGGATGGAGTCTGTCAGTAGCTCTTATGTCTGGGAATCAGCAGGGATTCTTTGGATATGTGTGCTTAAGTCGTAACATAAATAGGAAGCGTTCTATTTGCTGAAAGGACAGAATATTAATGAAAGCGTAAAAACAAATTTGAGGAGTAGCCTAGATATTCTTGTAAGGAAAAGTTTTTTGGGGATATTTGGCAGATCTATATAAAGTCAGAATTGTGTGATATGAAGTCAGAATTGAGATATAAAGTCAGAATTGTGTTATATAAAGTCAGAATTGTGTTATATAAAGTCAGAATTGAGATATAAAGTCAGAATTGTGTTATATAAAGTCAGAATTGTGTTATATAAAGTCAGAATTGAGATATAAAGTCAGAATTGTGTTATATAAAGTCAGAATTGTGTTATATAAAGTCAGAATTGTGAGATATAAAGTCAGAATTGAGATATAAAGTCAGAATTGTGTTAAATAAAGTCAGAATTGTGAGATATAAAGTCATAATTGAGATATAAATATATATAGTCAGAATTGTGAGATATAACTGGTACAAAACGCAGCCGCTCGTCTTCTCTCTAATAGATCGAAATGGTCACACATCACCCCTGTCCTCCGCTCGCTTCACTGGCTTCCAGTGCAGTTTAGGGTCGAGTATAAAATTCTGTTGTTTGTGTTTAAGGCCATCCATGGTTTGGCCCCAGTATACCTGATAAACATATCAGCTAGCCAGAACACTCCGTTCCTCTGATCATATTTCTCTGGTCACCCCAACATACAGGTATAAAAAGTTTGGAGGCCGGTCATTTAGTGTTCAAGGACCAAAGTTGTGGAATGCACTCCCTGTGCACCTCCGAAACATCACGGTGCTGAGTGTTTTCAAAACTCATCTGAAAACAGACTTTTTTAATCAAGCTTATGACTCTTAGTGCTGGACTTGCTTGGTTGGACTTGTTTTTATGTTGTCGTTTGATGCATGTTTTGGAAAGCGCTTTGTGCACCTTTTGGCTGCTGTAAGGCGCTATATAAATACAAATTAATTGATTGATTGATTGATTTATATAAAGTCAGAATTGTGAGATATATATATATAGTCAGAATTGTGAGATATATATATAGTCAGAATTGTGAGATATAAAGTCAGAATTGTGTTAAATAAAGTCAGAATTGTGAGATATAAAGTCAGAATTGAGATATAAAGTCAGAATTGTGAGATATAAAGTCAGAATTGTGTTAAATAAAGTCAGAATTGAGATATAAAGTCTGAATTGTGAGATATAAAGTCAGAATTGTGTTAAATAAAGTCAGAATTGTGAGATATAAAGTCAGAATTGAGATATAAAGTCAGAATTGTGTTAAATAAAGTCAGAATTGTGAGATATATAGTCAGAATTGTGAGATATAAAGTCAGAAGTGTGTTAAATAAAGTCTGAATTGTGAGATATAAAGTCTGAATTGTGTGATATAAAGTCAGAATTGTGTGATATAAAGTCAGAATTGAGATATAAAGTCAGAATTGTGTTAAATAAAGTCAGAATTGTGAGATATAAAGTCAGAATTGAGATATAAAGTCAGAATTGTGTTAAATAAAGTCAGAATTGTGAGATATATAGTCAGAATTGTGAGATATAAAGTCAGAATTGTGTTAAATAAAGTCTGAATTGTGAGATATAAAGTCTGAATTGTGAGATATATAGTCAGAATTGTGAGATATAGTCAGAATTGTGAGATATAAAGTCATAATTGTGAGATATAAAGTCATAATTGAGATCTAAATTCTGAATTGTGAGATATAAAGTCTGAATTGTGTGATATAAAGTCATAATTGTGAGATATAAAGTCAGAATTGTGAGATATAAAGTCATAATTGAGATATAAAGTCTGAATTGTGAGATATAAGGTCTGATTTGTGAGATAAAAAGTCAGAATTGTGTGATATAAAGTCAGAATTGTGAGACATAAAGTCAGAATTGTGTTATATAAAGTCAGAATTGTGAGATATAAAGTCTGAATTGTGAGATATAAAGTCAGAATTGTGTTATATAAAGTCTGAATTGTGTTATATAAAGTCTGAATTGTGAGATATAAAGTCAGAATTGTGTTATATAAAGTCAGAATTGTGAGATATAAAGTCAGAATTGTGAGATATAAAGTCAGAGTTGTGAGACATAAAGTCAGAATTGTGAGATATAAAGTCAGAATTGTGAGATATAAAGTCAGAATTGTGTTATATAAAGTCAGAATTGTGAGATATAAAGTCTGAATTGTGAGATATAAAGTCAGAGTTGTGAGACATAAAGTCAGAATTGTGAGATATAAAGTCAGAATTGTGAGATATAAAGTCAGAATTGTGAGATATAAAGTCAGAATTGTGTTATATAAAGTCAGAATTGTGAGATATAAAGTCAGAATTGTGTTGTATAAAGTCTGAATTGTGAGATATAAAGTCAGAATTGTGTGATATAAAGTCAGAATTGTGATATAAAGTCAGAACTGTGTGATATAAAGTCTGAATTGTGTGATATAAAGTCAGAACTGTGTGATATAAAGTCAGAATTGTGTGATATAAAGTCTGAATTGTGTGATATAAAGTCAGAATTGTGTGATATAAAGTCAGAATTGTGAGATAAAAAGTCAGAATTGTGTGATATAAAGTCAGAACTGTGTGATATAAAGTCAGAACTGTGTGATATAAAGTCAGAACTGTGTGATATAAAGTCAGAACTGTGTGATATAAAGTCAGAACTGTGTGATATAAAGTCAGAATTGTGTGATATAAAGTCAGAATTGTGAGATAAAAAGTCAGAATTGTGTTATATAAAGTCAGAATTGTGTGATATAAAGTCAGAATTGTGTTATATAAAGTCAGAACTGTGTGATATAAAGTCAGAACTGTGTGATATAAAGTCAGAACTGTGTGATATAAAGTCAGAACTGTGTGATATAAAGTCAGAATTGTGTGATATAAAGTCAGAATTGTGAGATAAAAAGTCAGAATTGTGTTATATAAAGTCAGAATTGTGTGATATAAAGTCAGAATTGTGTTATATAAAGTCAGAATTGTGAGATATAAAGTCTGAATTGTGAGATATAAAGTCAGAGTTGTGAGACATAAAGTCAGAATTGTGAGATATAAAGTCAGAATTGTGATATAAAGTCAGAATTGTGTGATATAAAGTCAGAATTGTGTGATATAAAGTCAGAATTGTGAGATATAATTGTGAGATAAAAAGTCAGAATTGTGTGATATAAAGTCTGAATTGTGAGACATAAAGTCAGAATTGTGTTATATAAAGTCAGAATTGTGAGATATAAAGTCAGAATTGTGATATAAAGTCAGAATTGTGTTATATAAAGTCAGAATTGTGTGATATAAAGTCAGAATTGTGTGATATAAAGTCAGAATTGTGAGATAAAAAGTCCGAATTGTGTTATATAAAGTCAGACTTGTGAGATAAAAAGTCAGAATTGTGTTATATAAAGTCAGAATTGTGAGATATAAAGTCAGAATTGTGCGATATAAAGTCAGAATTGTGAGATAAAAAGTCAGAATTGTGAGATAAAAAGTCAGAATTGTGTGATATAAAGTCAGAATTGTGTGATATAAAGTCAAAATTGTGTGATATAAAGTCAGAATTGTGAGATAAAAAGTCAGAATTGTGTGATATAAAGTCAAAATTGTGTGATATAAAGTCAGAATTGTGTGATATAAAGTCAGAATTGTGTGATATAAAGTCAGAATTGTGAGATAAAAAGTCAGAATTGTGTTATATAAAGTCAGAATTGTGCGATATAAAGTCAGAATTGTGCGATATAAAGTCAGAATTGTGAGATAAAAAGTCAGAATTGTGTGATATAAAGTCAGAATTGTGCGATATAAAGTCAGAATTGTGCGATATAAAGTCAGAATTGTGAGATATAAAGTCAGAATTGTGTGATATAAAGTCAGAATCGTGAGATAAGTCAGAATTGTGAGATTAAAAAGTCAGAATTGTGAGATTAAAAAGTCAGAATTGTGAGATATAAAGTCAGAACATTTATAATGTTACAAAATATTTCAAGTTCAAAGAAATGCTTTTTATTCATCAAAGTATCCTGAAAAAATGTATCATGGTTTTCACAAAAATACACTTTTTACTGTATTTTGACTTCATTTTTTGATCGAATAAATGCAGCATTTCTTTCAAAAACCGACCCCAAACGTTTGAATGCTTGTGTATCTATGAATACTAATGAGCTCATATTGAAATCAATCGTCATTGTTTTTGACAGTTACAGAAGTTCTTCAGGCCGTTGTGGGTTAAAAATAACCTCGTCCAGAACTTGTACAATTAAACCTTAATTGCATTTCCAAAAACTCAAGAAACTCCGTATATTGTTTTGTAAGGTTGTCCGTCTGAATACTTCAACAAACATTCATGCAATAAAACAATCTAGTTAAATTACATCATAATAGAAATAATTACATATGCAGATCTCTTTGAATAGCAAAAACATGGATATACAGTAATAAAATGTTCAGCAATAAAGAAATAAGACACGAGACCCCTGAAGCCAGATGTTTTGCAGAACGTCAGCCTGCGTTTATTGTGGAAACCCTTAATTACCAGACGAGGCCTAGTAGGTTAGATGCAGTCGTCCTCATATAAGACCACGAGGTATAATGCTGTGTTCATGTTTTGTGTAATGAATTATTGTAAAAAGGATTTATGCAAGGAGGCCAGACATGGACTCCGCTCCAGAGCATGGCTATAAGTAAGATTATGTCATGTCTGTGTGCTGTGTGACAATGCCAGTGGTGTTTCTGACTGGATCGTATTGGTCTGCTGGAAACATTCATCCATCTGAGTCACTCATTGTAAATGATGTTTTTTTATCTGTAAGTGGAGCTTTGAATCTTTCAGTTTGTTTTATGAGAATGTAGATGAATCGAACAGACTCAATGATAATGGGTCTCAAATTAGTGACGTCTGATTTGCCTCATTTGAGTCAGTTATTTCTAGTGTCTCAGTCAAACTGGTTCACAATGGGGGTAATTGTGGGTAATTGGCTGACCGACATCCCGATGGAGAGCCACCATCGTGATGCAATGCCCCCCGTTGCGAGCCTTGCGGGTGCAACACACTAATCCAGTCTCTTAGTTAAGCTTAAAACTTTGCAGGGATTGCTCTGTAATTTAAATTGAGAATATAAATAATGCATATATATGCTATTTTAAAAACTGTATAGTCTATGCCAGTGTGTGTTAGTCTGAGAAAATACCGTGTCAGGCAGGCTACACAAATATTGATCTTGACATTGTTAGCCTCTTGTCTTTTTTTACATGTCTTACACTGTACATTTAACTTAAAACATTTAATTTTGTACAAGAAAACAGCCCTTATTAAAGGGTTAGTTTAGTGATTCATAACGCTTCGAAGCTTCATGATGCTTTGTTTTGAAATCGTCATCACTATGTAAGTCGTTATTTAGGGTTTTTTTGCGCACAAAATCTATTGTCGCCGTTTCATAAAGTTATTTTAGAACCACTGTGGTGAGATGGACTTTGTAACGACGTCTTTAGTACCTTTTAAGGGTCTTGAGAGTGTAGAGTACCATTGAGCCAATGGAGGACTTTCAGAGGCATCAGATTTCAACTAAAATATCTTAATTTCTGTTCCGAAGATGAACGGAGGTCTGACGGGTGTCGAACGACATGAGGGTAAGTAATTAATGACAGAATTTTCATTTTTGGGTGAACTAACCCTTTAATGAATTATTAGTAGCCTATTGTAGTGTCTCAGGAAATCTTGCTCATTGTCACATAGCTCTTCTGTGGCTTCTGCACTGAAGCGGCAGTTTAAGAAAAACACAGACTTCAGCAAATGTCAAATAACCTTTGTCTGTTTAATACTTTTAAAGACAATTTGCCTTGGCCATAATGTCAAATCAAATGAAAGAATGAAGGTGATTCTTATAACACACATTTATTAAAACACAGAAGAGCAACAAATCAAGAACAAGAAAACGGGAACAACGAAACTCGGGATTTACATTTCACTTATAATTAGCAGCACAATTTACACTTTTTGTCGTAACATTGAAACGTAAAATTGTTATTGAAATATTGTAAAGTGTTCATGTGAACTCTTTATTGGATTGTGATTGGATTGCTCCGTATTGGATTGCGAATGAGTAAAGCCCGTATGAGTAATTAGTTGGGTCCCCCCCCCACCAACGGCGAAGATATCCTCGTCCATCGCGGCGCTTTACCGTAAACATCGCCAACTGCCAATTTAGGAGACATCACCCAACCCTAGTGTACAGTAATATTGTGAAATATTATTACAACTTAAAATAATGGTTGTATATTTGAATATACTTTCAAATATCATTTATTTCTGTGATGCAAAGCTGAATTTTCAGCATCATTACTCCAGTCTTAAAGGGTTAGTTCACCCAAAATGAAAATTCTGTCATTAATTACTCACCCTCATGTCGTTCGACACCCGTAAGACCTCCGTTCATCTTCGGAACACAAATGAAGATATTTTAGTTGAAAGCTGATGCTGAGAAAGGCTTGAGATAGGCCTCCATTGGCATTCAGTACATTTACACTCCCAAGACGGATAAAAGGCACTTAAAACGTCGCTACAAAGTCCATCTCACCACAGTGACTCTACAATAATTTTACGAAGCGACGACAATAGTTTTTGTGCGCAAAAAAAAATCAAAATAACACCTTTATCCAACTTGTTCTTGTCTTCCGTGTGTGCCTCCATGACGCATGCGCGAGAATATGACGTAGATCCGGCGCTCGGACACATGACCCAGAAGCGATTTGTTTACGAGCAGAGGAAGACGCACGAGTCTAAGCTGTTGGATTCTACATTGATCGTGCTTTAGGTCTCGGCGTAGTTCTCAAAATGGGGTTAAAGTGTGCATTTCATGGTTTCCCGAACCCCGGCGCTACGTCATATTCTCGCGCATGCGTCGTGGAGGCACACACGGAAGACAAGAACAAGTTAGATAAAGGTGTTATTTAGATTTTTTTTTTTGCGCACAAAAACTATTGTCGTCGCATCGTAATATTATTGTAGAGCCACTGTGGTGAGATGGACTTTGTAACGACGTTTTAAGTGCCTTTTATGGGTCTTGGGAGTGTGAATGTACTGAATGCCAATGGAGGCCTATCTGAAGCCTTTCTCAGACATCAGCTTTCAACAAAAATATCTTCATTTGTGTTCCGAAGATGAACGGAGGTCTTACGGGTGTCGAACGACATGAGGGTGAGTAATTAATGACAGAATTTTCATTTTTGGGTGAACTAACCCTTTAAGTGTCACATGATCCTTCAGAAAACATTCTAATATGCTGATTTATTATCAATGTTGGAAACCGTTGTGCTGCTTAATATTTTTTGAGGCCTGTGATACTTGTTTCAGGATTCATTGATGAATAAAAAGTAAAAAAGAACAGCATTAGAAATCTTTTCTAACCATATAAATCTTTGCTATCACTTTTTAAATCAATTTAACACATCCTTGCTGAATAAAAGTATTCATTTCTTTCAAAAAAGAAAGACCAAACTTTTGAACAGGACTGTATATTGTTACATTGTGTACATTGTAGTGGTATATTGTGTATAAAGGATATCTATTTTAAATAAATGCTGTTTTGTTGTTGTTGTTGTTGTTGTTGTTGTTGTTGTTGTTGTTGTTGTTGTTGTTGTTGTTGTTGTTGTTGTTGTTTTCTTCTTGAAAAAAGTATCACAGGTTATTAAAAAAAATGTTAAGCAGCACTTAAATGAAGATATTTTAGTTGAAAGCTGATGCTGAGAAAGGCTTGAGATAGGCCTCCATTGGCATTCAGTACATTTACACTCCCAAGACGGATAAAAGGCACTTAAAACGTCGCTACAAAGTCCATCTCACCACAGTGACTCTACAATAATTTTACGAAGCGACGACAATAGTTTTTGTGCGCAAAAAAAAATCAAAATAACACCTTTATCCAACTTGTTCTTGTCTTCCGTGTGTGCCTCCATGACGCATGAATAAAAGTATTCATTTCTTTCAAAAAAGAAAGACCAAACTTTTGAACAGGACTGTATATTGTTACATTGTGTACATTGTAGTGGTATATTGTGTATAAAGGATATCTATTTTAAATAAATGCTGTTTTGTTGTTGTTGTTGTTGTTGTTGTTGTTGTTGTTGTTTTCTTCTTGAAAAAAGTATCACAGGTTATTAAAAAAAATGTTAAGCAGCACAACTGTTTCCAACATTGATAATAAATCAGCATATTAGAATTATTTCATAAGGATCACGTGACACTAAAGACAGGAGTAATGATGCTGAAAATGCAGCTTTGATCACAAAAATAAGTTATATTTTAAAGTATATTAAAATAGAAAACCATTATTTTAAATTGTAATAATATTTCACAATATCACTGTTTTTACTGTATTTTTTATCAAATAAATGCAGCCTTGATGAGCGTACTAGACTTCTTTCAAAAACATAAAAAAATAGTAATGTAGATTGTATATAGAAACCGTATTAACTGAAGATGCTGGTTGTTAGCATTTCAGGAAAAGTGTTTTTTTTTTAACCACAGATGCAAACCATCTTAAACAAGTGAAGGTACCACTATGAAAACTACATTAATGCAAAACCGAAGAGTTGCAATGTATCTCACCGTTACTGTGACATTATTTATATATTTGCATGATGAATTTCTTAGCATTTGAATAGCATATCATTCCCACATGCTATAACTTAATATTTGTGAAGTAAGATATGGTAATTTTTTTTTTTCATTGACATTAAATCCAAGCATACATTCCTTTTAAACATTGCTAAAATACACAGTGTTATTTTATTGCATTGGCTCCTTCTTTTAAACAGGCTTCTCTTTTCACTTAGAGTTGATAGATCATATGTAAGGCATCTCGTTGGTTGCCCTGGTAACGGCGGAGCTGAGCGGGAAGGTGTGAAAGTGCAGGAATACGGGTGTTGTTCCTTTGTCTTCCATCAGATCTCAAGACCTGCTCCTTCACTGGGAACATCAGGCGGGAATTCTCTAAAAACAGGCTTTAGGAAGTCCTTGTGGCCACTTTGTAGATCTTAAGAGCTCCATAAATAGTTAAAGTGACACAAATGTTTGTTCTTTTCATATATTTCTTGGGAAGCATTCTGAGTGAGGAATAAATACAAGCAAAAGTAAGACCTTCATGGAATTTTTGATTTCTCTCTTGGGCTTGGATGTATTTCGTACAGCTCTGGAAGGAAATGACAGCCTGCGGTGTAAATTAAAGCGATGATGGATGGTTTTCTTTCAGGATTCCCCAGATTACATGTTGTAATTTTAGATTTATGAGGGATTGTGGTAGATTATGCGCACTAGTAGCTGTATGATGTGGTTTTAATGGGAAATAAGATGGCCTGAATTCATGTTAATGATAAACTGTTGACTTTTCCTGCTCCCATAATCCAGTGTGTTTAGTATAATACTGTTGTTGTTTACACCAACCAGCAAATCGGATTACACGAGGGATCTCTAAAATAGATATGTCCAAAAAACTAATTTTTACGTCAACAGTGACTCTTATTTGTTCATTCATGCTTCATGTAAATTCTGTACATTTAAAGAAAAGCTGTATGTCTTGCCTAACATCTCCTTGCATCTTTTGCAGGTTCTGTTGTGGTGAAGAATGCAGAGAGGAGGCGATTTCTTACGATGCAGTAAAACCAAAACATAATCTGCCATAATCACTGGAGAGTAAAGAAGATTTTGATTAGCAAAAAGAAACAAAGGCAAGTGACAATGGGGCGAAAGAAGATCCAGATTACCCGCATAATGGATGAGAGAAACAGACAGGTAAGATGAGGACGTCTGTTTCACAAATCCAAACTGAAATCTGTAGTCAAAAATCTGTCCGGTGTTTTCCAATTAAATCTAGATCTGTAAGTAGATATAAGAAAGCTTTGAGTTGCTACAATCAGAGGTGGGTAGTAACAAACTACATTTACCTGTGTACATTTTTGGAAAATTTTAATTTTGAATGTGGCTACTTTTACTTTAACTCGAGTACATTTCTAATGAAAAAAAAAACTGGACTTTTTCTTTGTTATGCTGGGCGACATTCCTCTCTTTACCTTATTTTTAGTGCAATACATGCATCGTTTATTCCAAGCACGCTGTCTCTTTTTTCACAAATGAATCACTCTTTTGAGTCGATTCTGTTCAGACTTGATCAAACAAGTTGGCAAAACTGTCGATATTGGTATATTGGTATATTGGTATTCCTGCACGCACTGAACCGATTTCTCACTCGGAGTCGTAAAAGGACATTTAAAACACATCAAGAGCGTTGGATGAAGTAGCCGTGGACCTACAGTCAATTGAAAGCAAATCTGCAAATGCATCCTATTGTTTTGCCAGCGATGAAGATCTTTATTAGATGAACATCTGCGTATGCTGTCTGTGAACGATTTCACAGGTGTAGCTACATTCAGTTTCATTTTATACTGGTAATACATTTTACAACCAAACAGATTATTACGCTAAGTATACACAATACCAATACTACAAAGTATGGCATTACCAGTTTCTTGGACATACAACTTGATTGCATTAAAGGGATAGTTCACCCGAAAATGAAAATTAGCCCATGATTTACTCGCCCTCAAGCCATCCTAGGTGTATATGACATTCTTCTTTCAGACGAATACAATTAGAGTTATATTAAAATTTATAATTGGTTTTCCAAGCTTTATAATGGTAGTGAATGGGGTTCCTGATTTTGAAGTCCAAAAAAGCGCATCCATCCATCATAAAAGTAATCCATACGACTCCAGGGGGGTTAATAAAGGGCTTCTGAAGCACAGCAATTCGTTTTTTTTTTAAGTTATTTTTTTAAATTGTAAGAATATTATTGTTGTTACTAGCCTAGAAATCTAGACACACCCCAAAACAATAAAACAATAATTTGCCGCAAGTGTAGTCTAGCAACTCTCGGTAGACAAACCAAACTCTGGTCAGGCCAATCACATTTTGTATAGAGTCGGTGGGCGGGCTTAACATATTGACGGCACGTCACGACAGAGTTGCGGCGGTTCCGCGTGCTACTCGTAAACAAAGAAGCTAGCGAACAGCAGTCTTTCGAAACGGCTTTGGCCGTGACTCTGGAAGACTTGGAGTTAAGCTTTTCTTTGAGAAAAGAACAAAGAACGGCACTGAAGTCATTCTTAAGAAAGGAAGATGTGTTGGAGGTTTTGCCGACCGGATACGGCGAACGTTTAATCCATCAACTAGCTCCACTTCACATTGCTCTCTGGTTGGTTGTAACGCTATCCTATTGCGTGCAGAGGGAATTTGAAAGACAACCGTTTGTCCCGCCCCTCGGATTGAGCCCTGTCAATGGTGAGTTCCCAGACCCAACATCTTGATGTGGGTCTGGCTTGTCAGGCTATGTTGTTACTAGATATAAACTATAAGATTTAGAATCAATAACCAGATTTGTTTTTATTTCCTTGTTGGTTGCACTCAACATCAAACGTACCGCAAAACTGGTTCACGAGTGGATAACTACAGTATTAAGAACTTTTCTTTTTTTTAAAATATGCTCATTTTCCAACTCCCCTAGAGTTAAACAATTGAGTTTTACGGTTTTCGAATCCATTCAGCCGATCTCTCGATCTGGCGGTAGAATTTTTAGCATAGCTTAGCATAGATCATTGAATCTGATTAGACCGTTAGCATTACGCAGGAATGAGGGTATAGTTCCTAGCCATATCGGTCTAGAAAATCGTAACTTTTCATTCACTTAGTACAAGATGTAACTACAGAAGAGTAAAGTTTTAAATAGGAAAAATATTGAAAGTCTTTGGTCATTTTTGAGTGAGATGCTAACGGTCTAATCAGATTCAATGATCTATGCTAAGCTATGCTAAAAGTTTTACCACCAGACCCGGAGATCGGCTGAATGGATTCGAAAACAGTAAAACTCAACTCAAATGATTCTATTTTCAAAAAAAGTGGAGTGTTCCTTTAATGAACAGCATCAGATGCAGCCAAATGTATCATCATCAGCCCAATCTGTTTAGATGCCTTTTTTTAAAGATTTCTTACCAACCCCTTCATCTTTATAGACCGTTGTAGCACCAGGAACGTCCCACACCTTCAATCCCAACATACATGATTTATTTCAGTTCAAATGATTGCTCGGGAGTGCCCCATGTCTCATTTGCGTGTTTAATGAATGTACAGGTCAGACTCTGGGTCTGTAGCGGTGGGACTAGGCTGATCCACCTCCATGCTTCTGCACACAGGAGCTCTTGTCTGGGTTCCTCAGTGGACTGCCGCCCCTGTGGTGTGGTCGCAGTAATTAGAGCAGTTCAGGGCTCCACGTCTCTCATTAGAAGACTGGTCAGTCTGAGGGCTTGTACAGTCTCTCTCTCTCTCTCTCTCTCTCTGCCCCTGATGGCCATCACTCACAGCAAAACCACAGAGACAGGCCTGAATTTACCCAGTCTGCACTGGTATCTACGTTTAAAATACTAACCAGCATCACAAACCCTATCTTGTCTGGGCACTCTTGTTTGGTAGATTATTTTTGGTACACACAGTGTTTTTTATCACTGGTTTACACTGAAGGTTTTTAGTCAGTGACATACAGTACATATGTAGAAATATATTCCTGTGTAAATGAATAATTCCTCTGTACTATATGCTGTGATTTTGGTGTCCGTTTTATACAGTATTAGTAGAAAATCATAATCAGCAACTTTATTTAATGCTTCGTTTATTTAAGTCTGATGTATGAAGACTTAAGACTTCCTGTTAGTACAATCATTCACCAGAAAAAGGTACAAAAGCTGTCACTGTTGCGGGACCCTTTTAAAAGATACTAATATGTACACTTCAGGTAATAATATGTACATTTAAGGTACACCCTAAATAAGATACAAAAGTGCACCATTTGAAAAAGTACTGCCCCAGTGACAGCTTTTGTACATTTTTATTTTTTATGAGAGTGATGTTTGGGGTCGGTAAGAGGTTTTTAATGTTTTTGACGAAGCTGAATTGTCAGCATCATTACTCCGGTTTTCAGTGTTTTCATTTTCCACATTGACTGTAGTTTGGTTGAATGAATTGGTATTCTTTTATTTTCCAAAAGCGCTAATCATTCCTCATTCACCTCTGTAAGAGTCTCTGGAACTATGTTTAAGCTTTTCAAATGTGATTATACACTTTGACATTGACAACAAACATTGAAGGAGTTTGTTCTCAGTGTTTCATGCGCTGTTGTAAGAATTTGTGCCTCAGCTGTGAAGTGGTAGCAAGCTTGAGATTCCTCAGGGAGGGTGATAATTGGCAGGAAACATGAGAAGATCTGGCAACACTGACAGCTGGGTCCCCATCAGACAGTCGTGAAGAATGACTTCTTCTGATACTATAAATGAACATACACTTAGAAAAATTATCACTTCAGTGTCACATGATCCTTCAGAAATTGTAATATGCTGATTTGCTGCTCAGGAATTTACAGTGTTCTCTTCCGAGTGTTTTCAGATGTAGCTTTTGTCCAGATGTATCTGTCATGGGTGGCTGTACAAAGCGACTAAACGAGGGAACTAATGAGATCATTAACGAACACTAGGTGAACAGAATAAAATTGACACAGACTGGGAAATTAGGTTAGAGGAAAACACTCCTTACATAACAACCCCCCCCCCCCCCACATCTGGAAAGACGTGTCCTTGTGGCGTACAAGGTCCAACTGAGGGGAGCAGGAGCAGAAGGGGCCAGATGATGACCTAGGCCACAGCCAGCACAATGTTCCAAGGCGGAGTCGCAGGAGAGAGAAGCCATTGTGGTGGCCTGGGTGAAGGAACCAGGGATGTGATCTTGTGCGGCAGAGCCGAGACACAGAGCCAAGGTGACACTGCAGGTTCGGAGGGTCAAAAAGGAAATATTATTTTTTAGACAGGGATCTGGAAGACTGCAGTTGAGCCAGTGCGACCAAAGACAACGGTGAGGCCTTTAGGAAGGCAGAGCCCGGTGGAGCCAGGGTGACGTCTGACCAAGGTGTAGACCTGGGGACGAGGGAGCCTGTTGAAGCTGGTGGGATGATGGGCCACGGTGGAGCTGAGGGAGTATTGAGCCAAGGCAGAGCCGATGGTTCGGAGGACCGGGGTGGAGTCCGGAGCTCACTGGCTGGAGGCGGAGACGGGGATCCTCATGCTGAGGTGGAGCTGGGAACTGGAAGACTTGAGGCGATTCTTCCACACTGCAGGGGGGCAACTGTGGATGAGCTGAGGGACTAACAGGGACCAGCGGTGGAAGGGATGATGAACAGGCTGGCTTAGGTAGAAGAGGTGGGAGAGGGAAGCTGGGTAGGCACTCTGGAAACACAGGAAACTCTGGAGACACGGGAAACTCAGAACTGGGCAGGACCAGCAGTAACGGGAGACTTAATGGTATTACTTACTCAAATAAATAAAAAAAATTAGGTCCAGACTTTCACAGCAACAGGGAGGTAGAAGGGGTTGCCATTCAAGCCCACAAGCTCCACTAGTACTCCCTTGGGTACTGGCATTGTTGCAGTCTCGCACACCTGGTCAGACGTGTCGATGGGCACAGACTCCAGGCTGGTATCTGGCTTTTTATTGGCACGTTCTCTGTAGCAGGCGCTGGCTCCGTGTTTGTGGTGGAGTTCGGCTCTAGCTCCGTCGGGTGGGGTTAAGGCTGACTAGGCTCTGGGTCTGGAGTGTCCTCCTCTAGGCCGATGGTAAATGCAGAGTTGTTATTCACCAGTACCCACTCCACACATGCGGCGAAATCCTCAAGTGGACCCTGAACTCCAATAAGTCCCTGGTTTGTGCTCCAGGCACAATAGCTGAACAGCGGGTGAGGTCCATGGTGATGGGAGTACAAAGCGCACAAAGACAAAGGAGATCAGCAAAAACAGTCTTTAATCCAATAAATCCAACAGGCAAGGAAAGCCCAGGAAACAGAATAACACAGCCATGTAAATCCTGATGAGACAGGGCAAAGAACTGAACAAAATAGGTATATGTCAGACTAAACGAGGGAACTGAGATAATTAACAAACACCAGGTGACAGGATAAAACTAACACAGACTGGTTGTAGTGTTCCAGACAAAGGCACGCCAAACTGCCTAAGCGCAAGGAATTGTGGTAGCTAGATGTAAAATAAGCATGGCAGACCTTACAGGGCTTATGTTCATTTACAATCATTTCTTTCGCCAAAGGTGCTTACTATTGGCTTATTTGAGGGAAACGGAGGAGAAAAACGGCGCATACGGCAAGAGAAGCTGTTATACCTTTTATTTTACGTTATTTGTATATTTGTTTCATAAACACCGCGTCCATAGGGGCTGCCATTGTTGTTTCGCGGACTATGTGACGTCAAAGCTCGTTACTGGGAGTACATCGATTTGGTACAAGTTCACGGGTTGGAAGTCACGGGTTTGGCTGCCGTTCCAGTGCACTTTCACGGGTAGAAGGTTGAAAAAACACCACAGGTTACAGGTTGCCTGGAACGCGGCATAGGTCACAGGTAAACAGAACTAAAACACACTCAATAGAACATAGTCCTGACTGTATCTTTGTGCAACAGTGAACAGATCTCTTCAAGTTACTTGAACTCTTTATTTGATATCTATGACATCTATGATACCTACACCTATTATCACCTTTAAGGAGGTTGCTCTGATTTCTGCTATTTCTCCTACCCTTTTCATAGGTGACGTTCACGAAGAGAAAGTTTGGTCTGATGAAGAAGGCATATGAGCTCAGTGTTCTCTGTGACTGTGAAATAGCCCTGATTATCTTCAACAGCTCCAATAAGCTCTTCCAGTACGCCAGCACGGATATGGACAAAGTCTTGCTGAAATACACAGAATACAATGAACCACACGAGAGCAGAACCAACTCTGACATTGTGGAAGTAAGTTTCTACACATTTGGGCCGGTTTCACACTGCACGCGTTAGCAGGGCGTAAGCAGCGCGTATTTTTTCCGGCGCCCATGTTAACAGATTAGAGCATTCACACCGCACGCATTCGTGTAGCAGGAGCAGAGCAGAAGCAGCAGTGCCGCGATCGTTTCGACGCAGAGTCTATTTTTATTGCGCTGCTCACGCTGAATTAAAGCCACAGTGGATTGTTCTTAATCAAAACTGACCTGATTAACATGGAAAATATCAAATTTCACCTTGAAATCATGTAGTGAAGTGTCCCGTGTGTTTCACGATCACCATATGACATCCAGCGCTGTGAAAAAATAAAATAAAATACACGAAAACACAACACTGCCAGAAGTTTTTGCCCAAACTTCAAAAGCCTGTTTAAATGATTAAAACTAGAAGCATATCTTCACTTTAATGTTACATTTATTCATGTGAACTACTTATATACAACATGTTATGCATGTTTGTATGAGACTGAGGGGGACACGGTCGCATTTGCAGCAGATATATGCTGCCCATCCTAAATCAAAGCACGAGACAGACAGGGGTCGGAGGAGAAGACCGGAAAATGTGACATAATGAACAATATTCGTCTGTATTTGCAATACCGAGCTGCGCGAGACAAACGCTGCCAGTGTGAATGCAATGCACAACGGGCGGGCGCGGCTCCCGCTCTCCATACGCACTGATCCTGCCTTGCCAACGCACTGCTTGCGCGTGTGGTGTGAAACCGACGTAAGACGTTGTGTGTTCAAACGCAGTATAACATCTCAATTATGATTTTTTTTTATGATTTAATTGCCAGTTTGAAATTGATTACAAAAGATTACATTTTAAAGTCGGCATGAAATGGAAGTTGCAATCTTTTCTTTCCTATTGTGACGTATATCCGAGTAAAACAGCTTCTCAAACAAGAAAAAATGTTGAGTGACTTGATTTTGTCCAATGAGAATTGATTGGATGGTTTGCTATTGGTCGATCTCATTTGAGTGACAGGTTGTCCCACCCTCGCATGTAACCCATTTAATGTGCTCCCCTGTAAATTGTAAAAGTCAGCATGAAATTAAAATATATTCGATCTATTTAATAAATGCATGTTATAGATTGTATTGTATTCATCTATGCAAATGTTTCATTTTTTATTTTTAACTTGTAATTTTTAATCAGAATGTCATAACTGCAGTGAAAAAGACTGGAGATATATGCCTGACTTTTCCGATCATTAAGCCCTCTTAAACCGCACTCAAGTTCATCGGGTCTGCTTTTTTGAGTGTAACAGCCACATCTCAAAATCCAATCATCAACTGATGGATAATCAAGGAAAAAAATTTTTTTTTTCCATAATCCATTAAACTCATATGTGTATGACAATTATGGAAGAAAGGATCTGTCACTACTTCTGTTTCATCACAACTTTAAAAACGTGTCACTCATTTTGTAGTGGTTGATTTATTCATAATCTTATGACCCATATCTGATTGAATAGGCTCTCACAGAACGGCCTCTAACAGATTACACAAATGCACCTTGTAGCAGTAGCATCTGGAGATGCGGGCTGCATTTACCGTTGTTGTAATGCAGTTAGTTAACAAACAGTTGGGCTGCGTTTCGAGCATGCAGGCTGAAGTAATTATAGATCACTGTCTTCTGTGAAGCATGTGCTCAAATTACATCTTCATTGTCACATGCATTTGCTCCATTTAAAATTAACATGTGAAGCTAGCCAAGGCTGTTCTGTGCTTTTCCTTCTGCCAAGATATATAAACAATTGTCATCTGTGTTTACATTTATTCATAGAAGCTTTCATCCAAAGTGACTGATACACTACCAGTAAGAAGTTTGGAATAATTAAGATTTTAATGTTTTTGAGAGTCTCTTATGCTCACCAAGGATGCATTTATTTCAACCAAAATACAGTAAAAACTGTATATTGTGAAATAGTATTACAATTTAAAATAATTGTTTTCTATTTGAATATATTTTAACATATCATTTATTCCTTTGATGCCAAAGCTGAATTTTCAGCATCATTACTCCAGTCATATGATCCTTCAGAATTATGTTGATTTTAACCATGAATCAACCTCTTTAGACCATGCGCTTAGATCGTTAAAAAAGTCCGGATTATCAATGTTGAAAGTTTTTGCTGTGTAATGTTTTTGTGGCCACTGTGATACAATTTTTCCAGGATTCTTTAATGAATTAAAAGTTGAATGAACAGCATTGATCTTTTTTGTAACATTATAAATGTCTTTACCGTTACCAATCTTTGGACCGGTAGTGTGTACATTTTTTGTTTGCCAGATAACCACTTTTTTCTAAAAGCATTATTTGTTGTTATTGTGAGACTAGTTTCTGTTGAGAGACCAGGTTTAAAGTAAATGGTGAATGTTCAGAGTCTAGCAATCTGTAGCTAAATGCTGGTGCTGAAGTCATGTTGAACAGATTTTCTGCAAGTGGTGCTAATTGGTTGTAGCTAAAAATAAAGATCCAGTCTTATCCAACATTCATACCAAGGAAACCTGAGATACTATCAGTCAAGGACGTGGCACTTTTGGCAAGCCCCGCTCATTAGCCTCTATTAATCACAAATCACTTGCGTGTACCAGTAATGCATTTCTGAATCAAAGTTATGTGTGCTGGTCTCACATTAGCATACCCTACCCTGTTTTACAGCAATATACAGTAACTATGAGCTCAATTGCCACTTTAACTTGATATTCTGTTATAAAATGTCTCCAAATAGGGATTCATACACTCTAAAAAAAAAGGCTCGTAATCATAGGGGAACCTTTTTTAGTGCTATATAGCACCAATTTTGGTGCTTCAGTGGTTCTTCAGCGGTTCTTCAGAGGTGCTATATAGCACCTTAGTCAAAGAACCGGTGAAGAACCTCTGAAGAACCGCTGAAGAACCACTGAAGAACCGCTGAAGAACCACTGAAGCACCAAAATTGGTGCTATATAGCACTAAAAAAGGTTCCCCTATGATTACGAGCCAAGAACCATTTTTGGTGCAATATAGAACCTTTTTTTTTTAGAGTGTATAAAGATTGTTAAGGAGGCTCATCTTGAAGCTGTTCAGACAGAAAAGTAATAAAACTGAAAAATTCAAAATGCAAGATACAAATGCAGAATCCTGCTTTTTTCTCTATAGTATATCAGAAGATTTTTCATTGGGATTTCTCAGTGATTATTGTGCAGTTTTTGTATTTATCAACTTTTATTGGAGGTCTACCATTGGAGAACTCTTTCACATTGATTATTCAATGGCTATGCCTAGGAAAGTGGTCATAAAATCCATTAACTTCTCCAACATCCTATAGCCATCAAACCTGGATGGCCTGGAGTGTTACAGTTGCTGGGTGCAGGAGGGAAGAGTCAGAATCGGAACTTCAAACAAAGATGGGTTGAATCAAAACAGGAACAAATAACCAAGCCAACATAACATTAAGAATGGACAAGGAGTGCAGGGAGTGAGTACAATATAAAGGAGTGCTAATGACAGGACAACCAGGTGCAGGGAATCCAGGGAGAGTTGGAGAGACGATGAGGAAGTGAGTTCAGGTGTGAGGATCATGGGAACTGGAGTCCGGGACAGGTGTGGATGTGACATGGAGTTGGTGATGATGATTTGATTGGGGCAGATCCTGTCAAATCAGTCAACTTTTTCACTGCATATCTTTTTGGTTTTGATTTATTTGCTATTAAAGCATAGATTTGTTTTCCGGATTAATAGAGAGTCAGAACCTCTTAGTTGAACTCATCAACCTCTATATGAGTCATAGGTGTAATAGAAGGCCTGGTTATAACATTAAAGCACATAGTTACAGCATTACAGATGCCTGAGGATGAGATAAGCTGCTGATTTCCGCTCACTCTCATAAGGGCTCTTAAACTGCTGCAAGAGCGTCCTCAATCTAATGTCCTGCACTTACACTTTTGCTTTAGCATTTTAATATTCTGTAACAGGTATGAAAATATTCTGAATACCTGCACTCAGTCTGACCTTTCATTTCCAATGTGATGTAGATTTTTAATGCCATCATACCATTGTTCTTTGCTGCTCCTTACAGGTGCTGAACAAGAAGGAACACAGAGGCTGTGACAGCCCAGATCCAGAATCTTCATATGTCCTCACGCCTCATGCCGAGGAAAAATATCAGAAGATTAATGAAGAGTTTGACAATATGATGAGAAATCACAAAATTGTAAGCAAAGTGTGATCGTGACGTCTCTGTTATGTACACTACCTTTTAAAAGTTTGGGCCCGGGTAGTAAAAATGTTGTTTATTTAAAAAAAAATTGAAAGTCTCATTTAAGTCTACGCACTAAAAAGTAGCCCCCCTGATAAGAATCATGGCCCCTGTATCCAGAAACCATATCAACTTCATTAAATGTTTTTTATTATTATTATCATGATTCTAATTTAGGACTAATTTGAAATGTTTTCTGGTTTAAAGGCACAATATGTAGGATTTTTGGATTAAAGGTGCACTATGTGAACATTTAAAATATCAAAAGTAAAATATCCAAAAACCACTAGGCCAGTGTTAAATATTTTGTTCAGTTGAGTACTTACAATATCCCAAATGTTTCCAACTATTTGTAAATCGAGAGAAATTGCTATTTTAACCAAGGAACCGGGACGTGTGAGGGATCCGTCTGTCAATTGCGTCATATCTGCGTTACCCTCATTTTCCGGTTTTATTTTGCAGAAACGCTTTACTCTTACTGCAGTGTGAACAAGTGTCATAGCAGCCGCCGAGAGAACGCACAGAGTAATGTCATAACATCATTAACACACTCAGATGTATCTAATATGATAAACAGAGCTGCGGTACCTCATACGCATGACCGGAAAACCGGAAGTCCCGCCGGAGACTGTGTCATAATAAAAGTCCCGCCGCTCTTCTCATTAACAATCGCTCCAGAGGCCATGCTCAGCTCCACAACACTCAGTCCTGCTCTGCTTCATACTACAATACCGTTAATAATCACATCCATGAACATGATTTCTGCCCAAGTCCTATCCCTAGTCTTTCCCACCGGCTGTGAGGTGAAGACCACATGCCCCAAGATTCTGTGCTCAAACGTGGCGTTATCAAACTACGCCTTTTGTTTTGAACAGGCGACCTCTAGTGAATGGAAAAGTTACAGAGTGCACCTTTCTAAAAACCAAACAATGTTATATATTTTGTTGACTTGTGTACTTATATTATTCCAAATGTTTCCAACAAAGTTTAAATTCTGAAAAATCAGCTATTTTAACCAGTCTAACGGCCCGTGTCATTGCATCGCCTGTTAATGAGGTAATTGATTTTGCATTTTATTCATGGGCGTTGGAAGCAAAAAGAAATGTGGGTCCTCTGTCAGAAATTTTTTACTGGAGTAGATGCCATTTACATGAAGTACAAATATATTGCCTTGTTTACTAAACGTCTGGTTGGGCCAGACAAAATTACGGAAATCACTGAATCATTTAGAGTGGCAATAGTGTAGTGGTAAGATGCATGGCATAAAGTTTTGACACAAATAGACCCGAGGTTTGAATCCGCCTTTTGCCGAACTCGCTGTACTCCCTTTTCCCATCACATATCAGATCGGAAAGGCATTTATTTTCAATAAAAATGTAGAAAATATTATAAAAGTTTAAATAAAGCGTCTAACGTGTTTAATAATAAGTGTTTATCGGGTAGGGGTAGGTAAACAGACATGTGCTCAATAATAGACGGTAAAAGTGGGTCCAATGTCATTGGTCGTAAAATGTGGTTGGGTCTTGTTCTGCCTGATCCGAGTCACCGTCAGATGTTTTTATCGGCTGTGGAGGTGAATAATGCCGCCACAACGTGCTATCAGAAATGTTCTACTTCCCACTTCTGAAGTCGTGATTACGAGCTCATCCCGTTCAAATTTTCACTTCAGTTTTTTTAACTAGGAAACTAATATTTACGATAATTCCGATAGCACGTGAAGGCAGCATTAGACAACTTCCATGATTCCTCATTCACAGCGTCAACGAACTACGCCTTTGTTATTGTTTTGAATAAGCAACCTCTAGTGGTGAAACTTACATACTGTGCCTTTAATCTAACTTCATCCCTGGACGCCTCTCTCAATATCTCTCTTCTCTGTCTCCATCAGCCGGCTGCTTTGGGTCACCAGAGTTTCTCAATGCCTTTGACTTTGCCCGTCACCAACCCCTCCACCCTTCCCTACAGTACAGACAGCTCACTGGACACCCCAGTGTCCCTCAGCGGGGCGAACATACTGTCTCTGTCCTCCAACGGCCTCCAGAGCACCAACAGCACTGCTGTCATGGGTTAGGATCTACATCATTACCATACATTTTTGAAAGCAATACCATCATAATGCTTTGGTGTTCAATGCTAATTCCAGTGATGTTTTGAGGTAATTTGGAATGCCATTGATGAATAAGATTGCCATTCATTTCCATGGTAAAAATCAAAATATTATGGTATCACCATTGTTTGGTTCATAGTGTTTATGTCTATGCTTAAAGAAATTGGTCTCATATATTTGGAAATGAAACATTAATTTATATCTAAACCTTGTTTGTTTGATTCATTTTCATATGTTCAGATGGTATGCCAGGTTCCTCAGACATCACACTTCCAAATGGTGTGCACTCCAGTCATGTGGGTAGGTGTTTTTTTGGTTAGTTTATACAACGTGTCTGACCGTGATGATAAAGTTCCACTAAGTAACAGTCTGTTTAAGGAACACACATTCAAATTTTGATTTATTTCTATGCTTGCTGTCTAATTCTATTTATATAGAAACCATCCACAAATCCGATGAATGTTTCTTAAAGAGCAGGATTTGAATGTTGTAGACAGATTTACTGTATTATGAGCATGAAGCCATCAAATTTTCAATATACTGTACTGTACATGCTCATAACCCTCTATGAAAGTATCCGAATGTCAGAGATACCGTGTTTTTTTATGTTTTTTTGAATCAGCTGTGTATTAATACCTGATGTTGACTGGTGTGGGCAGGATATGAGTTCACGACCTCATGGAAGCAAAGATGCATCAAAGTAAAGACAATTATAATGTTACAAAATATTTGTATTTCAAATAAATGCTGTTCTTTTGAATTTTCTCAAGTAATCAAAGGATGCAGCAAATCATAATATTAGAATGATTTCTGAAGGATCATGTGACACTGAAGACTGGAGAAATGATGCTGAAAATTCAGCTTTGCATCACAGGAATAAATGACATTTTAAAATATATTTAAATATAATATGTATTATGTAATACATTTCACATAAATTTGACCTTTTTTACTGTATTTTTGCTCTAATAAATGCAGGCTTGGTGAGCATAGGAGACTTTTTTTCAAAAATAATAAAACATCTTACTGTCATCAAACTGAACGGTAGTGAGCAATCCAGTAATTTTTATCAGTCTTTAAAATAATTTTGTCACCACTGTGTGGTTGCACTTTAAAGCCCTGCCCACCCAAGGTTTACCTTTTTGACTATGTTAGCTCGCAGTTTCTAACCTATAATTATGTTAACCTTCTCTTGTTATAATCTCCTTTTTTATTGTGCCTTGTTCAGCCAATGGCTTCATCTGTGGTCCGGAAGGAAGCAGTATGGGAAAAGTTGTTTCTGTAAAATCTCAAAGCCGCAAACCTGATCTGAGAGTGCTCATCCCTTCTGCATGCAAGAGCGCCGCTTCTTCACTGGTGAGAGCTCCTTTATCTGCCATCAGCAACAGATCTGCTATATGTCAGTGAAACATCCTGAAATCATTAGATAATGAGAGTGTATTGACCTGCCTGAAACGGCCCTTAAAACTTTTTCTTGCAAGCTGCCAGAAGAAGGAGAGGAGCATTTGGTAAGGGCTATTTGATCATGTTTTGTTCAGAAAACTTTTTAAAAAATGACTCATTAATCTAGGTTATGAAAGTTTTAAGAAAGTCACTTTTATTACATTTGCCTAGTGTTCAACAGATACATGCCATGAGGCCATCTAGTGGTTCTTTGACACATTACAGTCAAAGTTTACACCGAAAATAAGTTTAATACAAGCTTTACTAAAATTATTTGGACATTTATGACACACTCATCTTCCATCATCCATCTGTCTGTCTGTCTGTCTGTCTGTCTGTCTGTCTGTCTGTCTGTCTGTCTGTCTGTCTGTCTGTCTGTCTGTCTGTATGTATGTCTGTCTATCTCTCTGTCTGTCTACTCCATCTATCCATCTATTTGTCTGTATATCTACTTTCACCCATTCAGCCATGTCTATCTATCTATCTATCTATCTATCTATCTATCTATCTATCTATCTATCTATCTATCTATCTATCTATCTATCTATCTATCTATCTATCTATCTATCTATCTATCTATCTATCTATCTATCTATCTATCTATCTATCTATCTATCTATCTATCTATCTATCTATCTATCTATCTATCTATCTATCTATCTATCTATCTATCTGCCGTTCTCTCTCATATCTATCCATCCATCCATGTTTTATTGCGAAAACTCCAGCTCTCTGCATTGTTTTGCAAAACAGTGATGTGTGATGAATGTTATGTATGATAGATAATGAATTGTGAGTATAGATTGAATATAATTTTTGTTGTCTGTAAATAGCTTTTTTTTAGCCCACATATCTCCACACAAAATCAACCCCTGTTGTTTCCACCATTTTTAATTTAAACCTCAGAGAATAGACCATTCTCAGTCCAGCCAATCACTGACCACACCTGTGGTATCCACGGCAACCCCCAGTCTGCATCCCCAGGGTCTTGTGTATTCAGCCATGACCTCATCCTTCAGTACAGGTATATCATTGACCTATACACATCTTCTAATAACACCAGTTACTGTCCCCTTGGAACTCACGTCACTACGAATGACTAATTTACTATTTAACTCTTTCATTTCTTACAGATTTTGCCTTGAGCAGTGCAGAAGGCAGTTCTTTACACGGCTTCAGTTCACCAGACGCCGTCACATCCGGTCCAGGGTATTCATGGAAACACAACCAACATATTCAGCCAGGTTTCAGTGCTCAGAGGTGAGAACATGACATAGGGCTGTGATGCCACGTTGGTCCATTCTGGGCATGCATTTCCCTGCGGTCACCCAAAGTGTTCAAGCACAGGACATTAACAAATACTTTCAGTCGTCGTCATTTAAGATAAGGGTTTAAAAATAAGCCAAGAGTTATTATATCTGGTCTGAGCTGTCTTACCAGTTTAAGATGGTCAGACAACCCTTTTTTTTTCTTTTTCTTTTACATTTTGTGTTTTATTATTTGAAATAATGTGCACTGATGAATTAGACCGGTAATATGTGTAAACTAAATGTGGTAAGTTTTGATTTCATGTTGACTTTAAGACATGCAGTAGCATTCAATACATAGTGTCCTTGTTACATATGTTACATGTACTATAGTGAAAACAGTAATTTATGCACAATTACATGCTGCAACTAAACTAAACTTAACCCTCAACCAAATCCAGTTAAACTTTATTTTAAGGTCATTGTACTTATTCAAATATATAACTACATGTACTTACTATAGTTAGGGTTTGGTTAGGGTTTTAGTGTTACCCCAAATCCTAATCCAACCCTAAATCTGTAGTAAGCACATGTAGTTAATCAATAGTATTTAGTACTTAAATAAATAATTATACTGTAACAATGACACCTTAAAATAAAGTGTTTTTTATGTTTAATGAAAGAAGTCTCACCAAGAGAGCTCATAAAGGCTGCATTTATTTATTTGATCAAAAATATTGTAAAATCAGTAATGTTGTGAAATATTATAACAATTTAAAGTAAGTGTTTTCTATTGAAATATATTATAAAATGTAATGTATTCCTGTGATGCAAAGCTTTATTTTCAGCATCAGTCTTCAGTGTCACATGATTCTCCAGAAAGAGTTGAAAACAGTTGTTGCTTTAGTATTTTTGTGGAAACCGTGATACATTTTTTCAGGATTCTTTGATGAAAAAACAGCATTTATTTGAAATTTAAAAAAAAAATTAACAGTATAAATCCCAAACATTTGAAGGGTAGTGTAAATACTGATATCCGTCCTTGTTATCTCTAGAACCACACAACCTCAAGTTCAGGCCTCTGACTCTTCCTCCATCTCCATCAGCATCAAATCAGAGCCCATCTCCCCACCCAGAGAGCGTGCCGGACACTCTGTGTACCCCACCATCCACACCAGGCCTCGGCCCAACTCCAGACAGGAAGTGGGCCGTTCTCCTGCCGAGAGCTTCAGCTCTTCTGGTAGTTCATATGAGGGCAGCGACCGTGAGGACCAGCGGCTGGACTCTCACACGTCCACCGCTATATCAGCACAAGGCAGTAGATCATCGCCCGAGACCAAGAACCAGGAAGATCCCTCAGTCAAACGCATGCGTACAGACAGCTGGAAAACTTGACAACGAATGGCTCCTTAAACAAGTCAAATTTCCGTCAACAGATATGCAGACTTCCGTTCTATCACGTTTTGTGCAACAAACAATGTGAAGACGCCTTTAAAACAGAAGTGTAAGCATTGTAAATGTGTGCAGGTGTTCAGTTGTTTTAATTTTAAAGTTCTAAGTAGTTCAAATCTAAGTTGTGTCAATAGACAGTGAAGCCTTGCTGCATTATTGCAGTATATTATTATTGCAAGCCAAATGTGTTCATCTTTTGTATTTTTATCTGAATCCTCAATCAAAGCCATATAAATATTGATTAGGACTTGATATTTGTTGGTATTTAGTGTATGTGTTTGATGCCCTGGGGATCAAATTGTACAAGACATTTTATTTGATTTCATTTTTGTGATATGGGCACAGAACTGTTTGAAGTAGGAAACTTAAAAACCTCAGTGGAGTGTTTACTTGTTTGTCAAGTTTTAGATGAACCTCAGGTATCTGCATATCAATCATCAACTGACAGCCAAAGGACTCGTTCAGGTTGTGGAGAAACGATGATACAATGGCCCAAAAAGGCCTAATAGCAACACCCTAGTGGATGATAAAATGAGCTAAAAATCATAAAATTGCCTTTTCCTCTTAAAACCACAATCCATAGCCTGATGTCGTCATACACAATTCTAGTCAGAAAATGAGCCTGATACTGCAAGTATAGGTCTCGTTACCAGATCAGTGGGCGTGGCCATAAACAGAGGGCCGTTTTCCACTGTGTTACCTGATTTGCCCACGTCACAGTGTGGGAAGGCTTTAGGGCTGAGGTCAGGTGAAAGGGATCATTTTCATTGCATGATTTATAAACACCCATCAGTTTGAAAACGCCCACTCTTGCTCCGCAGAGACCTCCATTGGGCTGAGATTATGGGGTGTTTCAACCGAACCAGAAAAGACCTCAATTGGATAGACTTACAACCAATCAGAGCAAAGGAGCGACGCATAGTTGTCAACAGAACTCAACTGCACGCATGCTGGAAGAAGTAGAAGAAAATAGTGTAAACGATCTTTGCTGGTGTTGTAAAGAGGAATTCAAGGATACACGGAGTACTTACCAACACGATCATCATTTTTGAGAGAAATAGTAAAGGTGAATGCATATACGAACAAGTTCTCCGTTTAGGATTAGAACAAATTCAACCCCAGCGCTCTTTGGTGACCTGATGATTACGTAACTGTTGATCATCTGTCCATCATCGTATAAAGCCCGCCCTGACAATTTGATTGGTCCGAACTGCTTCTGTTCGGGCATAGTTGCTCCACAAGGGATCAAGTCCAGACCGAATTTTCCAACATCAAATGTTGTGGGCGGGGCTAAATTTTGGCTGGCATCCAGGCTACAATCCATCTGTAAGAGAACACGGGATAAAAATGTAAAATTCATAAATAATTCTGAAAATAATTTATGAATTAGATGTTTAATATCATTTATACACTGTAAATACTGTTACTTTAAAACCCCTGCATTTAACAAACATTTAAAAAATACATAAAGAATATTTAAATATGTTTTTATCTATCTATCTATCTATCTATCTATCTATCTATCTATCTATCTATCTATCTATCTATCTATCTATCTATCTATCTATCTATCTATCTATCTATCTATCTATCTATCTATCTATCTATCTATCTATATATCTATCTATCTGCTGTTCTCTCTCATATCTATCCATCCATCCATCCATCCATCCATGTTTTATTCCGAAAACTCCAGCTCTCTGCATTGTTTTGCAAAACAGTGATGTGTGATTAATAGTTATGTATGATAGATAATGAATTGTGAGTATAGATTGAATATAATTTTTGTTGTCTGTAAATAGCTTTTATTGAGCCCATATACACTCACCTAAAGTAATATTAGGAACACCATACTAATACTGTGTTTGACCCTCTTTCGCCTTCAGAATTGCTTTAATTCTACGTGGCATTGATTCAACAAGGTGCTGAAAGCATTCTTTAGAAATGTTGGCCCATATTGATAGGATAGCATCTTGCAGTTGATGGAGATTTGTGGGATGCACATCCAGGGCACGAAGCTCCCGTTCCAACACATCCCAAAGATGCTCTATTGGGTTGAGATCTGGTGACTGTGGGGGCCATTTTAGTACAGTGAACTCATTGTCATGTTCAAGAAACCAATTTGAAATGATTCGAGCTTTGTGACATGGTGCATTATCCTGCTGGAAGTAGCCATCAGAGGATGGGGACATGGTGGTCATAAAGGGATGGACATGGTCAGAAACAATGCTCAGGTAGGCCGTGGCATTTAAACGATGCCCAATTGGCACTAAGTGGCCTAAAGTGTGCCAAGAAAACATCCCCCACACCATTACACCACCACCACCAGCCTGCACAGTGGTAACAAGGCATGATGGATCCATGTTTTCATTCTGTTTACGCCAAATTCTGACTCTACCATCTGAATGTCTCAACAGAAATCGAGACTCATCAGACCAGGCAACATTTTTCCAGTCTTCAACTGTCCAATTTTGTTGAGCTTGTGCAAATTGTAGCCTCTTTTTCCTATTTGTAGTGGAGATGAGTGGTACCCGGTGGGGTCTTCTGCTGTTGTAGCCCATCCACCTCAAGGTTGTGCGTGTTGTGGCTTCACAAATGCTTTGCTGCATACCTCGGTTGTAACGAGTGGTTATTTCAGTCAAAGTTGCTCTTCTATCAGCTTGAATCAGTCGGCCCATTCTCCTCTGACCTCTAGCATCAACAAGGCATTTTCGCTCACAGGACTGCCGCATACTGGATGTTTTTCCCCTTTTCACACCATTCTTTGTAAACCCTAGAAATGGTTGTGCGTGAAAATCCCAGTAACTGAGCAGATTGTGAAATACTCAGACCGGCCCATCTAGCACCAACAACCATGCCACGCTCAAAATTGCTTAAATCACCTTTCTTTCCCATTCTGACATTCAGTTTGGAGTTCAGGAGATTGTCTTGACCAGGACCACACCCCTAAATGCATTGAAGCAACTGCCATGTGATTGGTTGATTAGATAATTGTATTATTGAGAAATTGAACAGGTGTTCCTAATAATCCTTTAGGTAAGTGTATCTCCACACAAAATCTACCCCTGTTGTTTCCACCATTTTTAATTTAAACCTCAGAGATTAGACCATTCTCAGTCCAGCCAATCACTGACCACACCTGTGGTATCCACGGCAACCCCCAGTCTGCATCCCCAGGGCTTTGTGTATTCAGCCATGACCTCATCCTTCAGTACAGGTATATCATTGACCTATACACATCTTCTAATAACACCAGTTACTGTCCCCTTGGAACTCACGTCACTACGAATGACTAATTTACTATTTAACTCTTTCATTTCTTACAGATTTTGCCTTGAGCAGTGCAGAAGCCAGTTCTTTACACGGCTTCAGTTCACCAGACGCCGTCACATCCGGTCCAGGGTATTCATGGAAACACAACCAACATATTCAGCCAGGTTTCAGTGCTCAGAGGTGAGAACATGACATAGGGCTGTGATGCCACGTTGGTCCATTCTGGGCGTGCATTTCCCTGCGGTCACCCAAAAGTGTTCAAGCACAGGACATTAACAAATACTTTCAGTCGTCGTCATTTAAGATAAGGGTTTAAAAATAAGCCAAAAGTTGTGTGAAAAGTGGAACGAGTTATTATATCTGGTCTGAGCTGTCATACCAGTTTAAGATGGTCAGACAACCTTTATTAAACATTTTTTTTTACTTCTCAACAAATAAGAAATGAAAGTTGTTTTTATTACATTTTGCGTTTTATTATTTGAAATAATGTGCACTGATGAATCTTGATGAATAAGACCAGTAATATGTGTTACAAAACTAAATGTGGTAACTAAATTGATTTCATGTAGACTTACAGTATTCAATACAGAAATAAAAAATAAAATTAAATAAAATAAAAAAATTTGTAACAGTATAAATCCCAAACATTTGAAGGGTAGTGTAAATACTGATATCCGTCCTTGTTATCTCTAGAACCACACAACCTCAAGTTCAGGCCTCTGACTCTTCCTCCATCTCCATCAGCATCAAATCAGAGCCCATCTCCCCACCCAGAGAGCGTGCCGGACACTCTGTGTACCCCACCATCCACACCAGGCCTCGGCCCAACTCCAGACAGGAAGTGGGCCGTTCTCCTGCCGAGAGCTTCAGCTCTTCTGGTAGTTCATATGAGGGCAGCGACCGTGAGGACCAGCGGCTGGACTCTCACACGTCCACCGCAATATCAGCACAAGGCAGTAGATCATCGCCCGAGACCAAGAACCAGGAAGATCCCTCAGTCAAACGCATGCGTACAGACAGCTGGAAAACTTGACAACGAATGGCTCCTTAAACAAGTCAAATTTCCGTCAACAGATATGCAGACTTCCGTTCTATCACGTTTTGTGCAACAAGCAATGTGAAGACGCCTTTAAAACAGAAGTGTAAGCATTGTAAATGTGTGCAGGTGTTCAGTTGTTTTAATTTTAAAGTTCTAAGCAATGTTCCCTCTAAGCTGCGCGCGTGCGCTGCCGCGGCAGAAAGAATAAAATGCCGCGTAGACGATAGACACAGACGCGAAATGTGGGGAGAAATCCCTTTGATTGTAGTTTAAATGAGAAATAATTGCAGTGCTCTGTTCTACCGCTAGAGTTAGTATCGCTATCGTGTTAGAACCGGTGGATGCGGTTTACAGGTTTCATAGAAAGACAAAGATGTCACGTGTTTGAGGTCCAGAGAGGCAAAGCGAAACGCAAAGACGTGGAATAAAACCTCATCATGTTTTAAAGAAGAGTGGCTTGATTAAGTGGTGGAAATAACAGATGATGGACACAGCACGGTAACAAAACATACATTTACAGTTACACCCACCACAAGTGTAGCGTGCAAACTCTAAACACCAAAGTAACACACATCAGTTTAAATAGATGTGTTTGTGGTTTGGGTTTCAGTGATGTTTAGATAACTATAAAAGAGTTCACATGTTCCCTTTAACATATTTAGCTTTTAGATCTATTTGAATACTTCAGTTAGTTTTTTTTGGTGTGTTTTTTTTTTTTTTTTTTTTTTTACAAATTGAAGCATTTAAACTGATATAAAATACTATCAGTTAAAAAACTTAAATTAGTTTTTATTATATTATATTATAGGCTATTATAATTGTATTATAGTGTAAGCCTAATAAAGAATTGATCTCACAAGGGGATTGTTTAGGGATCCTTGCCATTAAAACGTTTGAAAACCCTTGATATAGAAAATCTTGGAAATTCATAAGCAAGAAACAAAGATTTAATATGGATGGTTTAATGCTGCCTGTCGCCAATAAATAACTCTACAAAAGCACATTAAGAACCATCTCAGTGTAACCGCTTAACTATTTCCATATTATATTATATTATATCATAAAGAATTTAACTGTCCTGGGGGAGATTTTAATAGTATTTATTGGTAAAGAAGACTACAGTTAACAGCACTGTAAAATGTGCTTAATTTAGTGACTTCTGAATTAACTGTTTATTTTATTTTATTTTTTTATTTAATAAATCACTAAGTTACATCAATGGTTAAATAAAATAGAAATGGCACATTAAAGTTAAAAGTTATAACTGCATGATGAAACCACTTTTTTTGTGTGCGTTTACATACGCTGTACAGGTAAAGAATGTGTCTGCTCAGATGACCAAAATGTCCGCCCAATGGAGAAAAGTTTTGCTCAGCGAGAAAAGAAATTAGAAGGAACATTGGTTCTAAGTAGTTAAAATCTAAGTTGTGTCAATAGATAGTGAAACCTTGCTGCATTATTTGCAGTATATTATTATTGCAAGCCAAATGTGTTCTTTTATCTTTTGTATTTTTTGGTCTGAATCCTCATTCAAAGCCATATAAATATTGATTAGGACTTGATATTTGTTGGTATTTAGTGCTTTTTGGGATTTATGTGTTTGATGCCCTAGTGATCAAATTTTACAAGACATTTTATCTGATTTAATTTTTGTGATATGGGCACAGAACTGTTTGAACCTCAGTGGAGTGTTTACTTGTTTGTCAAGTTTTAGATGAACCTCAGGTATCTGCATATCAATCATCAACTGACAGCCAAAGGACTCGTTCAGGTTGTGGAGAAACGATGATACAATGGCCCAAAAAGGCCTAATAGCAACACCCTAGTGGATGACAAAATGAGCTAAAAATCATAAAATTGCCTTTTCCTCTTAAAACCACAATCCATCTGTAAGAGAACACGGAATAAAAATGTAAAATTCATAGATAATTCTGAAAATAATTTGTGAATTAGATGTTTAATATCATTTATACACTGTAAATACTGTGTACTTTAAAAAGCCTGCATTTAACAAGCATTTAAAAAATATATAAAGTATATTTAAATATGTTTTTATCCTTTATTCAGACTCTTCTGATTCGCTGTAAAGGAACAGTTGAGCTTTCAATCCATATACTATTTGTTATGTGAACACTGAGCCCACTGTCTCCCATGAGATGTTAAAGGGTTAGTTCACCCAAAAATGAAAATTCTGTCATTAATTACTTACCCTCATGTTGTTCGACACCCGTAAGACCTCCGTTCATCTTCGGAACACAATAAAGATATTTTAGTTGAAATCCGATCGCTCTGAAAGGCCTCCATTGGCACAATGCACTTTACACTCTCAAGACCCTTAAAAGGTACTAAAGACGTCGTTACAAAGTCCATCTCACTACAGTGGTTCTACAATAACTTTATAAAGTGACGAGAATAGTTTTTTTGCGCAAAAAAACCCTAAATAACGACTTATATCATGATGACCGATTTCAAAACAAGGCATCATGAAGCTTCGAAGCGTTATGAATCAGTGAGTCGATTCAGCGGTTTGAATCGCCAAAGTCACGTGATTTCAGCAGTTTGGCGGTTTAACACACGATCCGAATCATGATTCGACTCGCTGATTCATAACGCTTTGAAGCTTCATGATGCCTTGTTTTGAAATCGGTCATCACTATATAAGTCGTTATTTAGGTTTTTTTTGCGCATAAAAACTATTCTCGTCACTTTATAAAGTTATTGTAGAACCACTGTAGTGAGATGGACTTTGTTACGACGTCTTTAGTACCTTTTAAGGGTCTTGAGAGTGTAAAGTGCATTGTGCCAATGGAGGCCTTTCAGAGCGATCGGATTTCAACTAAAATATCTTTATTGTGTTCCGAAGATGAACGGAGGTCTTACGGGTGTCGAACGACATGAGGGTAAGTAATTAATGACAGAATTTTCATTTTTGGGTGAACTAACCCTTTAAGGTTTCTGCTGCTAAGACAATTTTTTTTTTGGCTCATCCTCTGAATATACATGCCATACAAAATAATTTCCTCACTCTCTTGATGTCAATGCAGGAACTCTACTGGTTGTATAATTCTGGTCACAAATCAAGATGCTGACCCCTTTATTGTTTGTACACCAAGATAAAAGGCAATAAACATCATGTTAATCACAGCTTTTAGTCGCTTTGGAGTTATCTACTTTTCATGTATATAATTATTAACTAGGTCATTTACTTCTGCTGAAGGTTGTTTATGGGTATATAACAGGATGTGAATTCTTTGATGTTTGAGGTTTTTTCCTCGTCACCACAGAAGCTTGCAGGGTTGACATTGTTCCTACCGTTTTTCTCATTTGTTTTGCACTAAACATTGGGTTTCTACCATAGGCTATATTGTAACTCCACTGTTTTTTTTATGTAGTCAATGGGATTTTTAGAGTGGTCAGAGCAAACCACCATGTGAATTCATTTCTGCAAGAATGTATAATGCTTTGAGTTACATTTAATATACATACGGTAAATATGCATTCAGTGATGTATTGCATCAGTAGTTGCTCAAGTAAAACTAATGTGTCTTTTTAGCTGACGCTTCTTACAATATAGGCCTATTTATTAAAGGGATCAACCTGAAGGTCAAGTGCATGAAAATATATAATGATGACCTACTATCAAAAACGAATTTATTTATCCAGTATTCATTCTTAGCTACTTGAGACAGTTTTTGTTTGCAGATTTCACATGTAATTTTCATGATGCTGAGAGATTTTATGCTCCGCAGAGAGAAAACATGCAAAGAGTCTTCCAGTAGGCTATAGTGATAACCTTATCTCACAACTGGAAAAGATTGACAGCAGACAGACTGTTGTGAGAAATTCTGAGGATTACAATCTGATCCATGTGACTGACAGATTAGAGCAACCTTGTATTATATATGGGCCAACGAATGGCCACGTTGGACGGCAAATTAATATTTCAAATCTGACAATAAGTATTTTCTCCTCCAGGGGGCGCTTGGTGGCTCAGAACGCCGAATTCTCCATTGAAACCCATTCAAATCTCAATAGCATTTTTATATATTTTTAAGAAATGTATGACTAAAAACTATAATCTTTTCCAGCTTGGTTTAACTTTCTACTTGGCTCATAAGTGAAAACGCATGTCATCGATCTCTATAAAATGATTAAGCCATTGATCACAAATAACTGTGATTGGTCCATCCTGACCAGTGCGAAGAAAAGTAACAGGTGTCGCGTGACAACGCTAACGTGCTAGTTGATCAGCGGTCAGGAAATTAACATTTTAACTGAATAATGGCACTGAGAAACATTTAAACACGCAATTAATAGGTATATTAACATTATATATTTTTTAGACACAGTCATCCTGACCAAATAAAGACAACTTCCGGGCCAATAATCGCTATTGTTGATTCATGCTAATTGCCGCTCTACTCACTTGTTGTATTTCGGTAGCTCATCAGTGAAGTGTTGAAGCATTACTCATGTCACTCCTACTAGAGTAGGAAGTTAGTGAAAGCACTGCTGTGAACACATGCAATGTTTTATCTCTGGTCCAAAACGTCTTTAAACGAAATGGATTAAACGCTGCTACTCAGGTAAGTTAGGAATACTCCTGATACAGTGATTTATTCAAATGACTCTTTATACATTCAAATGAATGAACGAAATGTTTGGTAATTTACCTGTTGGGACTGTCCCACAACAAGTAGATGTGCGTTATTGATTTTAATTTATTTTAAGACACTTGAAATGTGTCTTTTTTTCTTCTTCTTTACATTAATTGTTTAGAGCTCGTTCCATATTGTTCAAATATTGTGACATTATGTCATAAATGCATGTGCTTCTGCTGTCAGTTTGTTTCATAACTACATTCTGCACATTTTTGCTTGTCACTTTGTAGACAGTAATAGATTCTCCACTGTAGAAGTGAATGGCGTTTCATTGTTTGATTTGTGGGAGGGTCAATGTATAATATTTGTTAAATTGTCATCAGTAGGAGATAACAATGTTGGGCTGGCATGCAGCTTTGTTTCTCTGACGTGTTTTTGTGAGTTGAAAAAGCTAAAAATTGAATTATCTTGTAATTATCATACAGTACCTTCCTTTTACAGAACACTAAAACAGGGTTCCCATGGAAAGTCATGGAAAAACCACGGAGATTCATTGGGCTGCATGTGTGGGAACCTGGATAGAAAGACAGATATATTCTATACTATATTTGAAATTACACATCAATTGTGGATTTTTTCACTTTATGCCATTCCCATTATTTACAAATTGTCTAAAAATTAGGCCCAAAAAGTATCAAATGGGAAGGAAACTAAACAAACTCAGGTGTGTTCAGATGGGTTGTGACTATCATAAAGCATTCCTCTAACACGTGACTCTCTGTATAGCAGGGAAGGAGCCTGACTGTACAAATTAATGAAGCGATAATGCTAATGTCCATTGAACCAAGTGGACGCCATTTAGACCGATCCACCGTAACAGTTAGCTCAAACCCAGCTTTACTCTCAGCTTTGTTTACTTAAAAGTTAATGATTAAATGCAGTTTGAGTAAGCGGTTGTATCTCATGCCCAATTTGGCTGATGTCGGTGTGTCTATGTGCTAGATATCAGTGTTGATAGATCCTCAGATCCTCTTTTATTGGTTGTCAGATTTGAAATGTTTATTAATGTATTCCAACTAGTGCTGTCAATTCGATTAATCGCGATTAATCGTATCCAAAATAAAGGTTTGTGTTTACATAATGTGTGTGTACTGTGTATAATTATTATGTATATATAAATACACACACCTACATGTGTACGGTACATTTAAGAAAAACACATATATATATATGCAAATATTTCTTAAATATATACAAGCCTGAGTGTGTGTGTATTTATGTGTGTGTATATATACATAATAATTATACACAGCACACACACACATATTATGTAAACACAAACTGTTATTTTGGATATGATGAATCACGATTAATGGATTTAACAGCATTAATTAATTTTTAAACAGCGATTTCTTAGAAGTCAGCTCAAGTCTTTGTCCAAGAGATTTTAGTTGAGGTTATGTTATCATTAACTACACAGTGACTTTTGCAATATTGGAGATTTTCAGAAATGTGATTGTAAAATAGGTACTAGATTGAGTTATAGTTCCTCAAGTAACTGTAAAAGTAAAAGTAGTATATTAATAGTTCTATATTAATAGTTCCTCAAAGTGTCTTCTATTGGGTAAATAGCCTCAGGATAATATACAAAACAGACTAGCTAAACCTTTTTAGCAGTAGCATGAGAGTTTTTGAAATTATTTTCACAGTACAAGAACTGTCTGTGGTGTTGCTGGAAACCCCAACTGTTTACCCCAACCATTTCCTCAAGTTGCTTAGTTTGCTGTAATCCAGTCCCTGTCAATGGCTCAGAGACTGGCAGGTTTATGCTATCATAACAGAGTTTGAGGTTATTTAGCATGTGAGCATGATATCCTGCAGCAGTTCATGTTCACAGTATTTAAACCCTTAAGAGCACCCCTAAAGAAAAAGTAATGATTGATTAACAAAATGTCCTATTGCCAGAAATGTCTTGGTTGGCAAAGCTTGTCTTCTCATCTCTATCACTTTCTCTCTGTCTTTTTATGACTCACACAACACACACTGGCCTTTTTTGATAAGTGCAGCTTAAAGGATTATTTTTCAACATTTTATACTCTTTAGTCTAGTCTATTTCCCGAGTGTTTGTGCATTTGAAATGTTCTGGAATGGTATTAATTTTTTTGTTCTAAGAAACAATACTACACGCAAAAATAGCTTTTTTATTTTACTACATTTTTTTCAAGGCAAGTGGTTACACTAAATCAATTTATCTTCATTTTAAACATATAATCAATGTTTTTTTTGTGTGGTTATTTCAGGTCAAATATATTGAGTAGAGTCCAATATATTAAAGTCTGTGTTTTTGAGTAAATGGAAAAGACTTCGTTTGTATTTGACAATCAGTTATGTTGTACAATTACTAGACTGTCTGCAACTTGCACAGCACAATTGACCTATCGGTAAGCCCCTCCCCTCGAACGCAGATGAGCCAATAGCAGTTGAGTATCAGTTGCGCTGGGACCGGAACTCGGACATCTTTAGGTTTCAGCGCCATAGAGAAACATTGGAAAATCCGAAGCTCTCAACGGTTTGATGGTGTTTATGCTACAAAAATGCTCAAATGTCGTGCCTGAGGTACTGTAACACTGATTCCAGGGATCCTGGGAGGATTTTCTGGTTGTCATACTCTCGTTAAGTTATGATTAAAGTCCCTGCTAACATACAAACCGAAATAACTAACTGTTCTCACGTCATGTAACACTGTAGGTCAAAAACATGAAGGTCTACATTTCAGTGCCTCTCCATATTAAACTGGTTATGTGTAAGTTAATTTAATTTTAGATATGTTTAAAGTCTACATTATCGGTCCTACTAAGGACGACTCCTATTTTGATAGGAATTATAGTGAAAGGAAGAGCTCGCACTCACAGTTTATCGGAGTTGTTTTGCAGATACAAAGTTTACCAGTTATTAACAGATTTCAATCTCTTTTTTGACGTAGGTGGCATTTAGTGGCTTTTGCTTCTGAACTCTTCATATTTACATGGATTGAACACAATGAAATTAAGTTAGGACAAAATGTAGCAAACGTGTTGGGTTTTTTTTCAGTGTAGGTGGTTATAGGGTGCACTAGATGGCCAGGCAAATAAAACTGCAGATGACTTGCAGTAAAAAACATAATAGCATCTCAATCGCTCATCATTTGCATCATTCATGTCCGTAGAACATCACGTTTAAATGCTTATGTCAGGTCAGAAGTTTGTTCATAGCATCAAACCCACGTATGAGCAATAGTAATGCTTGACTTAGCAAACACCTGTCTCTTTTTCATTATCACTGCTGTGTGAGAAGAACCTGATGTGTAGCTGTAAAGTCAAATTATGCATCTACACAAAGACACAGGGATGAGCTTGTGGCTTGAATTACACCCACAACATGTTAGGCCTGTTTAAAACAAATGACAGATGAAATGAAATCAGTCATTCGACGACACTGTGGAACATGAATCACAGTGCAGATTTATGGGAGTCTCAAACGTAAATGTTCTTGATTGATTTCTTTCCCCCGCAAAACAAAAGGAATGGAAAAAATCAATATGAATGTACAGCGAATGTTTGGTCATTTATAGATGATTTATATGTTCCATTGTTTTAGAGTAGGCTTCACTGAATCTCTAACAAATTTCATTTTATATATATATATATATATATATATATATATATATATATATTTCTTTTGGAAAGTTGATGTCCTGTGGTGTGACAATAATCCCCATCTAAATGTATTTTAAACAGCATTTTACTTCAATTATTTTTATAGTTATTATGCATGCATATTTAAATAAATCCTGTATGTTTGTTTGAATTGAGAATCTACTTGGAATATTTGTCAATTCATTTGTAAAAGCACAGGAACATTTAAAAGGAACTAGGGAAGACAAAAGGTTGAAATGGGTATTCAAACTTAAAAGCAATTTACACGACCTGAGACTATTTAAGGTTAACGAAAATTAATCAGTAACTCAAAAATGTTGCATTGTGCCTTTGCTTTAATAGCAAGTCAAGTTACTTAAATGAGCAAGCAGATTGACACGTGTCCGTTTAAACAGGGTTTAGTAATATTACAACAGACTTTGCACTTTATTTGTAGTCATTTGGCACAACAATTTTCCACGGGTAAAATAAGCATATGTTTCATAGCCATGCACATTCAGAAACTCACTGCAGTTGACTTTACCTGTTAATAAAAGCAAGCAGTGCATGTATGCTGCCTGGAGCCGTTTTCCTTTGAGAAAATCATTCAATGATGAATATAGAGTATGTACAAGAAATTATTATCAACCATCAAACTTCCCCCCTTGGTCACTCAAGGCCTTACTGAAAAGGCTATTTCTTTTTAAATAAATAACTTTAAATTACTATTGCAAACCAATAAACAAGGTGAGGGGGCGACTAAAGGCCTTGGTGACATCACCCAAAAAGAAAAGTGGTTTTACAGTTGGTGCAAGTTATTGCATTTTGATCAAATGTTAATGTATTTACTATGATTTTATTTTCGCTGGAATTATATGCACTTGTCAATTGTTCTGAAATCCTTTTAAGGCAAGTCAGTTAACTCAAAATCTTAAAAACTGTTTTAATAAAATATTTTAAACCAGCAATAAACCCATAACAGGTGTGGTTCAAAAATTTAGCTTCTGAAATATTTTTTTTTTCATCCGAGTGTTCCAGTTAAAGCCACAATATGTAAATTTTCGCCGCTAGAGGTCGCTTATTCAAAACAAAGGCGAAGCTTGATGAAGCCTGGATTTCGCAGAGCTTTTATTCTGCCATAATTTCACTATTTTACTAACCCAGTGTTTTTTATGTAAATGCTGGAGAGAAGAACAAAGCTTTGTTTAGCCTACAAAGGAAATAAATTAGCAGTTAAATGTTACATCGGAGCCATGAAAACATCGGCTATGGATTCATGCCGAATGAGAGAGGTAAGCTGAGCCCAATTTAAGATTTGTCAGCTTTTGCGATCTGGTCACCCGATTTTCCGTGAATTTTAACAATAGGCCTAGTCCATTTTATCCAAATGGACATGGACATTTAGTTTCCTTTCCCAAATCTTCACTCGCGTCGCACCCATTTTCGCCGGGGATTATAAACGTTTCTTCCTTTCGTTTGCTTATAATTAAGTCTATTATAACTATTCACATCCTTTACTGTGGTAAAGTATAAAAAACACTGTAGAACGAATACCTTTTTTACTTTTAAATTTATTTAACAGTTTGTTCTTGTTATTAAACTTGGTAAGGCACGTCGCTGATTTTAGTTTAGTTTTCTCTGGCAGTGAATAAGCAAACATTGCCTAAATGTCTTGACCCTGTGGAAGATAAAATTCGCTCTTCAGACCTTTTACAACAAGTGTTGCTTGGCAACATCAGGAGAAAACATGAAGACGAAGATATTCGAAAAGGTCTTTCCACCTCGCGTCCCACATTCATCTCAAAGAGCAGAGCGGTAGCCTATATGACCCATCTTTGCGGGGGAATAGTATGAAACAAATATTTGTTTTAACTAATATTTAATTTTCTTATATTCTTTGGGTTACCATTATTTACTGATAATCGTTTAAATGTTTTTAAACGAGAGCGTCAAAGTGGCCGGAAGTCATTCATTTTCAATGGGACACGGCGGCGGTGTGAACGCACAGTCATCATATTTTCATAAGAATGTCTTCTACTTCTTAAGAATATCCAGACTTAAAACTGTGTATGTTGTCAGAGAAATTCGCTAAAAATGTCCTCTACAGAGGCGAAACCTCTATTCTGGGTCTCAGGAGGATATTTCTGTCTCGTGCAGAGTGGCATTTATATTTAGATGTCACTTCCGAAACTTTGCTGCATGCAATTGGCCGTCTGTCCTCTTAGCAACAATAGTTTTATTCAATGAATGTTATAGACTGTAGCCTGGATCGCTGATCACTAAAATGCTTTTCCTTTGTCAGTTCATCGCAATCTCACAAAGTTCCGTTATAAAAATTAAGTTGTCGATAAATCTCTTACTTGCATCGTGTCTTGACTTTGTTAATGAGAGGTTTCGCAGAAACTAGCGTTTTGAGCGGTGAGATTTTGATCGCTTTCGAGAGAGCAACAACTATCTGTGATTGGCTACATCTCACCGCTGCAAAAACTCGATGTAAATAGAAGCATGTGACGCTCTCCAGAGCTCGGACACAAATTTGCAAATCTGTCAAATCTGTTTCGCCAATATTATTACAGTATCTACTGAGGGTGCTTTTGCTTGCGTTTGAGGGTGCTTAGCACCCTCTAGAACCCCCGTAGAGCCGGGCCTGTTTCTCTGGTTTTAAACGTTCATGGAAACATTTGGGATAATGTAAGTACACAGGTCAATAAAATATATTTTATTCTAGTGGTTTTACATATTGTACCTGTTAATGTGCGTTCATAAACATACATGCAATACCTCCATTAAAAAGACGACTTGACTCTTTTAACTGAAAGGTGGGACTTTCCTCACTACTGCCAGAGTGGTCCACTTTTATGGTGTTTTTTCATTCATTGTTAAATCAAAAAGTAAATAGGGTCCGATTTCATTTCTTGTTGATTTTAAAGTGAAATTGCGTGTGTGGAGACCTGCTTTCATCATGCAGGGACTTTTTTGTGACTTTTTGTGTTTAATTTAATTTCTCGTATTGTCCTTGCAGGTCTTGGTCACAAGCCAGCTCTAGTGTGTGAGAGAGAGGCCTTTACGATCAACTTGCAAAATTCACCTTAACACACACTCTTACGACCTTCTCATGGAGGACAAAAAGTCTGTAATTGGCACCTTACGCCAAAAAGCCAAACTCTTTCGACACTCGCGGGCTGGCAGTGGCAAAAACCCCAATAAGCCAGAGGTCAGGGAGGAGCGCTTGTTGGACCAGCGGATGAACTCTTCTATCGCAGACGTCATGGAGCAGAGTCAGACATCCTCCCTAATAAGCCCCTCCCACCAGCAGCCAGTTGACCTCCGGCCATCCTCCAGCTGCCCAGCAACTCCCCTCAATGCGACTCTGCGAAAGAGAGGGGGCGGAACTGGGCTGACCATGCTGATGGACTCCAGCGGCTGGCCGTCACAGGAGTCAGTCACTGATGCCTCATGTGAGAAGCAGAACATCTCCAAATCCACAGATGAGATGGATCAGGTGCTGCGCTTGAGGGACACGCATCTTCCTTCATCAGAGAGCTTGGCAGAGGTAAAGCGTGTCGGTTTTCTTGATCTTTCAGTTGGGTTAATGATCACAAGAGGGAGGAAGTTTTCTGCTTTTTATGGGCACCATCTAGGAAGATTGTGTTACACAAACCTGTTTGCATTTGAGGATTTTGGTGAACTTAGTACTTCCTCATGTTCTTTTCATTTTTTTATAAACTGATAGTTCTCGAATCACATGGAAAACTCAATTTTTCTGTTGGAGTGGATAACATTTGAATGCTTTTCTTGTAGTGTTCACTGCTTTTGCATGCTGTCAGCATTTTAATTTGAGCGATAAGTAATGCATTCAAGTTAGATAAGGCTAATTCAATACAAAGTTTTTCACCATCTTCTATTGTGCCTATTTAACTCTAGAGAAGGGTGCAAATCACCTCTCTATTGTGAAATACAGTTGCTCGGAACATGAGCAAGTCATCACTGCAGGAACTTGTCATAACATTTCTAAGCTCTAAAATGTGGTAACGCACATTTAAAGCAGGCCGGTGCTTCTCCATTTGTTTAAAATGCAAATGATCACACGGGAAGTGTCATGCTACCTTTACGGTATTGAACGGCAAAATAAACACACAAAGGGAGATCTTTAATGTTCAGGTGGAGGTAGACATTTTGTTAGTTATGTGCTGCTGCTTTCTTTTGCATTGGTAAGCTTTCACTTTTATTGTAGTGAAGTTATGATATTTCTGATGCTTCATATGGGCACCGCTTGTGTGGATAGTATGCGAGAGTATTTGTTTTTACGGGTGAGTCAGCTCTGAGTTTGAAAGACCTTAAACATTGAATCACCTGACCTTAAAAAGTTTACCTTGGGATTTTCAGTAAGGAAGGAAAACGCTACACTTTGCTTTGTCAAAGAACAAGACCCTTAAAAGCTTTTAAATTAAGGTCATTTACAAGTGTTATATGCTTTAGTGATGGAAAGCCTTGACTGCTTTTTCTTAGCAGTGGAAACTTTTTAATTCCTCAAGTTCTTTGTTGCAAGTTTTCTGGCTTAGCAGTCATGATCCCTGGGGCTAAGGAATTTTTAATAAACACATTAAGACAGATGATCAGTGTTATTCTAGAAATATGTGACATAAAATTCAAAAAGTCTGCACGACAAAGTAAAACACATTTTTATCAATGTTAACTTCAAGAGACTGAAAAGAAATAGGAAATATATTTACACTATTGTTTGTACATTTGTGGCTTTTTTGATCATTTCACTCTTCCGTTTGTTGTGTTTGGGAAGCAGAAGCCGCATTTCAACAGAAATGGTTCAGGCACTTTCTCCATACATGACAACGAGCACAATAATGTAAGTATTAGCGTGTGTGTGTGTGTGTTATGATGTTGTTTAGTCTACTATTAGATGATATCCAAGGACATTTTAGTAGGGTACATGCAGCTTGCAACATTGTACTTTAAATGCCCATGAAATGGACCATACTGTCCACCACAGTATGTTCCTGAGCTGACATTGAAGGCTCAAGGTTTGCTTCCTGACCATGTTGAAGTTGAATAAAACATGGCATTTTACTGTGGTAGCTGATAGTACTCCCTACATTTTATGTGGCATTTTAGCTCTACATTTTATGTGGCATTTAATGCATTTAACAAATAAATTGATTTTTTTTTTTTAATTCAACACCAACATTTATTATGATATTTTCGATGCGTTTTGGTCGATCGGATCACAAGTAGACGAGGGAGACACATTCTCGTTTACACCTGGTGTTTTAATCCGTCTCTTTTGTCCACTTTCAACCACTTCTGTCCTGATTTCTTTGAGGAGAGGGTCTATGGATGAGTAAATGTACAGGCTTTTTCAGGTCTTTTAATGTAATGGACAAAAATAAACTTGTGCAATTTACATATGAATGTGAATGCAGTTCAATAAGTTTTATGCATTGGTTCTGTGTACATGAAATGCTACAAAATGCTGCTATAAAATTATTTATTAATTTGGTGTGCAAATAAATGTACTCTACTGTTTAAAAGTTTGGGGTAATTAAGATTTTTCTTATTGTAAAATGAATACTTTGACATTTAATATAATCCATCATTGTTAAATTAAATTCATTAATCATTTTATAAAAGAGTTCTATTTCAAATAAATGAACCACAGAATCGGTTTCCTCGGAAATATTAAGTCGCACAACTGTTTTCAATACTGATAATACCAGTAATAATAAATGTTTCTTGAGCTTCAAATAATCATATTCAAATGATTTCTGAAGGATCTTGTGACACTGAAGACTGGAGTAATGATGCTGAAAATTCAGCTGTGCCATCACAGGAATAAATTACATTTTAAAATCTATAAAATAGAATAAGAGTTAAAATTATAATAATGTTTCACAATACTACTGGTTTTACTGAATTCTTTATTAAATGCAATCTTTGATGATGCAATCATAAGAGACTAAAACATAATTTAAAAAAATCAAAAACATAAAAAAATGGTTACCACCCCAGGCTTTTGAATGTTAGTGTAAGAAAAAACCCAATCTCAATTCATATGCAAATATGACCTCATAGCTGTTAGATTATGAAAAAAAAAAACAGCGCTCTAGTCAATGGGAGATGTTCAAACTTTAATGGTAATTTTTTCTTAAAGTATAATTAAAAATAGTAAACTAAGAAGGTAGAAGATAAAGTGGCTTGAAAGTACTATACAAAGAAAGTGTATTTTTGAGATGTAGTAAACTAAAGGAAATCTAGAAACCACTTCAAAATGAGTTCATAAAGTGTATGTGTACAAATTGTGGAACAATGCCAAATAAAATGTTGCTTGAAATAGTTTTTTATTGTAACATGTCACACTGCTGTCACTGTTTGAAATGGCATGTCAACTGTCCAGATAGGATGTTTCTCTCATTTATTTTTGACTTTTCAGATTCTGGACATGAGGACCGAGAGCGCTGGAGTTAGTGAGCATCAGAGGGAACCTCAGAGAACATATCTGCTCACTATATGCCTAAAGGAGGGACGTGGACTGGTCATTAGAGACCGCTGTGGTGAGTGTCGAATATCGGTGTATAAACACAACACACCCTGAAGCACTACACACATCCTACATTTCAATAACAATAAGTGGTTTTTGTATTGCTGCTTATTTGTTAAATGGGAGGTATCGATAGATGCGTTAAGGTGACGTGTGTATTTTTGTCATTTAAAATACTTCTTGTGTATTTCCAGTAGGGTTGGGAACCGAGAACCGGTTCTTATGCAGAACCGAAACTGATTTTTGAAAAATACCAGAACCGCGCGAAATTCCTAAGTTTCGGTTCCGAAAACGGTTCTGGTGCAATGTGTGTGCGAAGCGCTGGAAGCGTATCCGAGTGACAGCCAGTGTTGCCAAGTCCGTGGTTTTCCGTTTTCCACTGTTGCCGCGGGCTGTGTTTCATGTCCGCGGGTTGAAGCGATTGTGCAATTGTGCGGGTTTTGTTGTAAAAACCTGGCAACCCTGGCTCACCTCATCATGAATATTAATTACGTTGCCTGCCGCTTCCAGGAGTGCAACGCAGTTCAGCCTGAAAGCCCTCGCGCTACACATTTAAGGTTTTGCGTCAGATATTTTCTCGTTGACCACCAGCATGGCGAAGATAAAGTCACAGGTATGGATTCATTTCCAAAGAATGAATGATAATGAAGCAAAATGTAACACGTGAAAAGTTCATAACATGCAAAGGAGGCTGCACTAGCAATTTGACAAAACATTTGCTACATCACAGAGTGCCTCAGGGCTTATACCAGATTTATAGTGAAAGGCCTATATATATATATATAATTTGTCAACCGTTGAGTCACCATGGTTTAGGTAAGCGTTTAGGCACAATTACCTTTGTAATGCTGAATTGCAATTTATTATTTACAAGTTCACTGAATAACTGAATTACTATTAAATTAATATACAACTAATTAATAAATATAACTAATAAATATAATTTATAACTTGGTTTTATTCAGAGACAGAGAGATAAAATGTAATAAGACAATTTCAGAGGTGTTCATTTGAAAAACAATGTGTTGCAAGAATGGCTTAATTAATACTGTAATATATGTACAGTTCAGGACTTTTTTGACATTGCCAACCTGTAAATATATTTTAGAGCAAGTAATAAACACAAAATGGATTGTTTGAGTTGCGTATTGTGCCTTTTTCCTTTACCACTATTTGTTTAATAATTTTAATGGAACCGGAATCGTTAGGCGGAACCGGAACCGGAACCGGAAAATTTCTCACGATTCCCAACCCTTATTTCCAGTGATGGCATAGAAATTAGATGCTTGACCTTTAAAGGTGCATTAAGCGATTTTTGAGAAACAGTGAGTGCGTTTACATGCACGTTCTTAAGCCGATTATGCTTAATGAGCCAATGTGGACGCAAGTGGCCATGTAAACGCGATAACCTGTTTTCTTTTAATTGAGTATGGTCATAAACAGGTAGTTTTTTGTCTCTTACTCTGATTTCGCGCAGGCATGTAAACGCATTAACCTGCTTTCTGTGGGCTTATTGAAGTGCGCATGTGTGATAGGTGACAGGAACGCATCCTTAGTGCCGATTTAAGTGCATCCAGGCAAAGCAAGCGTTTTGCAGTAAAGAGAGAATGAAAAATCACAAACGCAGAATCTTTCATGAAGCCAGAAGATGTGTTTTCATCTCATGCAACAGAAGTGGTTCAGTCAAAACGCTGCACCTGTAACTGCACGAGAGGATAAAATATGAGCTGGAAGTTCCCGCTGACATGTTGCATGCTTTATTTACCATTACAACTGACATAACATATGGAATACTCAGAGTCAGGAAAATAACAGGGAAATAACCTGATTTATTAATAAAGTCATGTTACTTGCGTTGTCAGGTTACTGGTGTGCATGTAAACAGAGAAAACTGGTTAATTCAATAAGCTGATATTTGAGTTATCACTGGTGTGCATGATGTAAACGCACTCAATGTTGAAATCGACACCCAAACAAACACACCCTTTCCTTAATTGCTCCACCCCCGAAATAGCAAACATGCTATGCAACACAGGCAACCAGTAATGCCTCGTTCAGACTTTCAGTTCAAATCCGATTGGAATCTGATCATATTTAGCAAGTGTGGACGGCAAAAAAATCACAAAAAAAAAAATGTGTGGTTTGGAATCCTATTCAAATTGCATTTCTGGAAATCCTTTTTCAGTCTGACCGCTCTAATCAGATTTTGCGTGGTTTATATCCCTTTCTTGTAAAACGTAAACATGTCAGACATTGTTCTAGAAAACAGGCCGAAAGTTGGGTTGTTGTAAAATGCCGGTCGAGCAGATAATTCAAACATAATGGAGACATGTTGAATTTTGAAAAGCCTCCTACCTTTTCTGCCGCTCAGAAGACGTAGTAGTTTAACGTGGCGGCTACATATCGTCATGTTGTAAATAAGACATGTGTATTGCAAACCCCTCCACTTTGCTGCTGTTGTTGTTTTTGGCGTATGCCTATACAAACACAACGTCATTGCCATAGAAACCAATGCAGGTATTCGGGAAAACAAAAGAACACACAAATCGGATCTGAAAAGGGGCGATACTCAGATAACTTGTGTATCCGATTGGAATCTGGTCTTAATTATTGACTGTCCATATTGATTTGGACTGACAGTATGAACATAGCCTGAGGTGATGGCATGGGAAAAGTGCTCACTTCACTTTAAAACATGCAGTGCTAACAGACTATATACTTATTTAATTAAATTGCAGTCATTTGCTGTTGGGCACAAAGCCATATCGCACTTTCAATTTAAGTTTGTTTGACAGATACTTGGTGCAAAGCAATGTTAGAGACATTTTTATGTTATTATGAAATATTAAAATATTTTCGGGAATTATTATGAAACCGTGGCGGCACAGATTAGACTGGCGGGTTGCCACGTCTAGGTAATTAATGGGAAACACTCCCTGGATTCCAATGTCCTTACTATCCATCCTAAATAAGTATGTGAGATTTAAACTAAATGTGTCCCAAAGCTTAGTATGTTGAAAAGAGTATGCCAGAAGTCCTGTGGTCTACCATTTCCGGTAGAAGTGTGGATCCTTGCACACGTCTAATATTGCCCACAACCCATTGCGTTTTGGAGGAGGATTCAGTTCAGAACTACAAAAACGAGTAAAAACTGTTAAAAAAAACTACAAAACATGGCGCGACCGATGGTTAAGTAGAGAGATTTAGATAAAGGGGGTTGAGGGACTAATAATCAACATTTAAGCTGATGAAGATATTTATTTAATGTTATCTGTGTTATATTTCATCTGCAAAAACAATGTGAACTTTTATAAAGATCCGTTTGGCCATTCAATTTTGAATGCATCGTTATGCATTAATATAAGCAGAGTCTTCGGCTGATCAACGTGCTACTGCATTTTTCTCCGATATGGTAGGAAATAAAATGAAATGAACCCTTATACTTATTTTATTAAATGACAACAATAACAGTTATTTTACGACATGATAGTATGTCCCAAAGCTTGTCTGCTCTTCTGCTACACACTCAAAAATATGTACTTTTTCTTCACAAAAAGAGCACATACTTTTTAGGGATGGGCATTTTTGTCAATTTCTCATTTCGATCATCGATAGGTCTCAAAAACGAGTACTCGAGTAATTGGGGGTGGGGCATGTGCAGGGGGCGGGGCATGTCCGTTATTGAGATAATGAAAACTGTTATGAAAATGGTTGTTGACAAATACAAACGTGACATGAAAACAGGTATATGAAAACATGAACATATAAAACAAAAAATAACTGCTTGATTATGATGCATAAATGTCTTTGAAAAAGAAACATCTTTATAAAAGGACTCAAATAACCAAGTCAGTAATATCGAGCATTGCCTTTGAGCTGAAACTGTGGAATAACACCACCCTGCAGAGCTTGCTAGCTGGTTAATAAACTCAACCAAACGTACCCTATATCAATGTTAATATGAAGATTATTATGAACCTTACGACATAAATCAACACAAAAGGACGTGAATGCGCACGTGAACTTCAGCGTGCTAGATTTTACAGGCGAAGGGTTTGAAACGGAACATTTTGAATGCGCTCTTCCCTTAACAACGCTGATACACGGACAACGAAAGCACACAGAAACAACATTTTATTAAAATCCTGTTCTCATTATAATGCTTTGACAGATTGACTCTGCACATCATGCACTTAATTGTATTATTCATGATCGAAGTGTTTACAGACATCACTGCGCGTTTTCAAACTCATAACGAAAAACAACTTTAAATAAACTAGGTCTACTGTTAAAAAATACGAGAACCGTATAGCACTGCTGCATTACTAATGTCAATGATTCTGAGAAAGAAATAGCCTATCTGAAAAGAATATCTGTCTCTAAACCATGTCGAGCTCGAGCATTAATGCATTTGAGCTGAAACTGAAGAGAATGAACAGCCGGTATAACGGCAGCGCTTTTCTATCTTATTAAGCTCAACCAAACGCGTTTTATATTAGATTAATCAGATAAACAACATAAAGGTAATCTTCTGCATCTGCAGAAAAGGACGCGAATGCGCACATGAACTTCACGCGCTAGTCTGAGTGTTCTCGCTAGTTTCTCTGAGGATAAGCTGATAAACGGGGACCTAAGCACAGATCATTTAACAGCATTTTCCACGGTGTTCTCATTATAATGCTATGACAGATTGGCGCTGCACATCTTGCACTAACCATTTAATGATCAGTGATTCCAGACATCACTGCAGTGCACGCCTCTTCACTTTATTTCGCCGCGGTCATGAGGCGTGCTGTATAACGCCAACCAATCAGACCTCCGGTACCGCGCAAAACGACGCAATAACCAATAAAAAAAGAGACAAAAATTTTTTTTTTCAGGGCGATCATCGTTCTCATGATCGATGATCGCTGTCACGTTCGAGTACTCGATTACTCGACCACTGTTGCCCATCCCTAATACTTTTAGGGCGTAGTAGAAGTAGGCGAATTGGGAAGCAGCAACTATCTCAGCCATCTCTCTTTCAACAGTTTTACAACAAATGTCCCGCTCTTCCCCCATCATGTGTGCATTGCTGATTGGCTACAAGGGTGTTGTGGTGCTCTGTGGATTGGTCCATTGCTTTTTGTTTTTTCTCCCATCTACACGGCCAGGACTATGTATAAACACAATATTTTTTTCAGCACACACACAGAACAGACCTCTTGCAAATGTTAAAAAACTATTTTTGGGGTGTTGATTTAAACTTTCAGCTTTTCTTAGAAATCGCTTACTGCACCTGTAGTTATATGAAGTGTAACTAAAAAAATCAACATCAAAATGATAAAGTTACAGCACAAACACTAACAAACTGCCTTGACCGTGATGGATAATACCAGAACGTGTGCATTGCTTTCATACTTCAGACAACATTCCTCCCAGCACATTCAAACCTGTCTGCGGCCACACCTGCATAGATGCAAGGCACACCTTGAGTCTTTATTATTACTATTGACTTTACTGGCACATGAGACGCATCTAAGACATGTAAAAACAGACAGACAGGTGGGAACTAGGATATGCATTGGTATACTTCCTCTTTGCCAAGTGTATTTACTGCTGTTTATTGCGTCTGCTTGCGTCATTGATATGTGGCTCATTGAACAAGCTCTTTTCCTGTTTACCAGTCTGTGTTTTTTGCTTTAATTTCATGATTTGTGGTCGTAGGCCTGTTAAGCTTTTTCAGAGCTATCCTGTTGCCACGTTTTCTCAAAAAGAAACCGATCTTAATTGATCCTCGCAAAATTAGGATACTGTTACTGACCTTTTTCCACAATTAGTTTATTTGTGGTTTTCTTATGTCTTTTATACGATATATTTATAAGCAGCTTGAGGTTTTAGTCAGTATTTGGATGTTATAATCTGTGTTTGCACACATGCCCTTATTGTTGATGATATATTCTCCTATTATATTGCCATTTTAAAGTCAACATGAATTGCTGATTATGACTCATTTTACTTCTGTACAGAATATTCAGTAAACAATTTGAATATACCACTAAATATATCACCAAGGCTGCATTTATTTTGAATAAAAACAGTAATATTGTGAAATATTATTACAATTTAAAATAACTGTTTTCTTCTTTAATATTGATGTACTTTATTCCTGTGATGGCAAATCTGAATTTTCACCATAATTGTAGTCACACGATCCTTCAGAAATCATTCTAATATGCTGATTTGCTGCTCAAGAAACATTTCTTATTATTATCAATGTTGAAAACAGTTGTGCTGCTTAATATTTTTCAGGACTCTTTGATGAATAGAAAGTTCAAAAGAACAGCATTTATTTTTTTCAGCATTTATCTTAACTTTTGATCATTGTATTTTGTCTTTGCTGAATAAAAGGTTTTTTACTTTTCACAATAAGATCAGGAATCTTTAAGCTGCCTTTAAAGTGTGGTTGATGAAGGGGGAAAAAAAGAGGACAGGACTTGCTCAGACTTACTAAATGCTGCACTCTACTGGTGCAACAGGGTTATCAGGCAGCTAAAAAGGTTGCTTAGTATTTTTTTTAAACCGCCATATTGAAGCCCCTATTTTTATCCATCGTTTTTTTATAGCAGTTGACCCTACCAGAGGTAGTTGCATTGCAAACTTTTCTTTCTCTTTCAAAATGATAGTCTTTTCCGGAAGTGGGCTGGTTTTGAGTCATTCACTGATGTTGCACTAAAGTATTAACCACATCCACATCCTTGTCAGAGGCAAACCCCCACACATGACTAAACTAACTGAGTTTACGGCACATGTCATCTGATTGAAGAGAAAACAATTGTGAGTGCACTTACTAGAAGTAGTAAGAGTTCACTGAAAGGTTATGAAAAATATTTTTTACTGTACCTTCACTAAAGTCTTTTCATATCACCTTGAAGGAACACTTTAATAACATCAATACAAATGTTTGCCATCTTTGGTTTCATAGATTTTTGATTGTGTCAATGGTAACAAATGTCAAGTGATATAACCATCAAGTAAAATATAATATCACCTATCTTTAAACACTGAATACACATGAGTGTATGGATCTCATTTTTGTAAATATAAAGGTTTCTTAATCGTGCATATGCCATTTTTTGGAGGGGGGGTATTCCCTTTGACATTTGGCAACTCAGTGCCATAAAAGGTCATACTAATGTGGCATTGCCATATCATGAGGGTCTACAGGGGTTCTCTTTGTGATGTAATTTCCTGTTTTATGGTTTTGTTGTCATGTAACAAAATGGCATGCATGTTGGTTATACAAAGTTTGATCAACAAAAGTTGCTCAAATATTAGTGATATTTTAAATAAAAAAAAAGCAAAAACAAAACACTTATACTTCTTGTAATTTACACTACATTGTTTACTTTATAACCCAAAATAAAGTAAAGGAATGATGTTTCCAATATAAAGGAAACATCATAGGAGACATACATATAGTCATTGTCTGTAGGAAATGCATTTGAATGCATTGTTAAAAAATTAAACCAAATGTTTAATTTATATTAAGATGAGCAACAGGTCACTTAGCTTTAACACCTACAAGGACTAATAGCTCAGATATTTTTTTGTTTTTTTTTAAGTTATGTTTTTGGCCTTTTTGTGCCTTTATTGGATAGGACAGTAGAGATTTGATTGGAAAGCGTGGGGTGGAGAGAAGGGAACGGGATCAGCAAAGGACCTCGAGCTAGGAATCGCCGGCGGTGTAGTTGCACTATATGTTGCCGCGCTAAACACGAGGCTATTGGCGCAACATACATTTTAAGCAAATTTTCAGGTGGTCAATAAAAAAAAAAAAACGTCTGTCTCCATAGGCACAAGTGATCCATATGTGAAATTCAAACTGGATGGGAAGACCTTGTACAAAAGTAAAGTGGTGTATAAGAATCTCAACCCTGTCTGGAATGAGTCCTTCTCCTTCCCGATCCGCAACCTGGACCAGAAACTCTTCATCAAGGTACATGTTTATTTTGCTGTGGCAACTTCATGCATTAACTTTCACATTATGCTGTGATATGTACTGTATAATCCCATCCATCGATTATTCAGGTTTACGATCGAGATCTGACAACGGATGACTTCATGGGATCCTGCGGTGTTGAGCTGAGTAAACTGGAACTTGAAAAGTAGGTCAATCTGAAATGTTTGCGTTAAAGGTCAAACCAAGAGTTTGGTTTCTGATGCTTTTGTTCTGTCTGTTCTACAGGACCAGCGAGATGGTGCTTTCACTGGACGACCCCAACAGCCTGGAGGACGATATGGGTGTCATAGTCATCGATATCTGTTTATCTGTGAGGGACGGCAAAAACAAAAAGCATGTAAACAAGGTAATGAATTTAAAGAGCTGCATAGGCAAGCTAACAACTAACTAACTCCACTTACTTAACGTTTGTGTTCAAATTATTTGTTTCCTTTATGAAGAAATTGGTCCAGAGGAAAAAAAGGAGCTTCACGGTGAGAAGGTTTAGTTTTAAATTGGCTCTAATCTGTTACTAATCGGTATCTTGATTCTTGAGTGATTGTGTCAGCGCTCTCTCATGAATTTATCCAAATACTTCCTGTAATAATATATTCAAAGTAAATTATTCCACAAACAATGATGTTTGTATGTCAATGTGCATGAAAAGAGAATGAAGATCAAAACAAACTAAATTCACAATTAATATAACAGTGGCTCTCAACTTGATTTTATTTATTTATTTAGCACATCAAATGGTGAACAAAATGTTTTTTGAATTTTGATGGTTTCCTGCTCTCGGCAGCCAATAATTAACCACAGAAAGTGGTTGCCACGAACCATGTTTACTGCAAATAACTTGTAATCATTTTAATCTGGGTTATGCCTTCTTCGATCTTGCATAATATTTTTCATGGTTTTTGAGAATGACTTGACTAGAGACAGAAATCCTGTAGAGATTGATCGGATGCATGACCTTTTATATCATCAACACAAAAATATACATGATGTGTTTTTTTCCCTCAGTTTTAAAAGTTAATGAGTCTATTTATTTAGCTGGATTATATCATGCATTTTATTATTTGCATTTATCGTAGAATTTATGCCATAATTTTTCCCTGCACCGTTCAGAACCCCTGTGATATAGTATCCAGAAACTTTGCTTAAGAGTTCTCAATATCACATCCCAATATTTTTATTTATCCTCAGGGAAGTACAACAGAGCATAACAGACGTCTCACAGAGTCTATGAAGAAGAGTCAACTCTGGACCGGCGTCTTTACCATCACTCTGGTGGAGGGGCGGGACTTACCACTGGATGGACAGGCCGATGTTTTTGTTCGCTTCAAACTGGGAGATCAGAAATACAAAAGCAAGGTACTTACTGGGGAACATCTGCATGACCTGTTCAGCCCTTCACTGATGTAGTTACAAACTCCTTAACTTCATATAAAAAAAACATTACAGTTTTAGGATTTAAAGAGGATTGGCAATGCAGTTTGTCTGCAGTAAAGGCTGTAAGTTTGCCTTCATTTCCACAGAGTCAAGTGAAGAAGGTCAACACACAGTGGAGAGAAAAGTTTGACTTCAACCAGTTCCTTGACGCCTCCAGTATTCTAGAGATTGAGGTGGTGGGAAAAGAGGGACGGAAATATGAAGAATGTTACGGACAGTGAGTTCAAGAAATAAACTAAGCTCTATTGACAGAAGTTGGCATAATATCAATTACATCTGTTTATAATAAGGCACTGGAAGTGAAACTAATGGGCAAATGTATAATACGACTTTATACATTGTGGTATATGACTAGTTTTATAGAATCCCTGTAAAACCTATTCTGTCCAAAGTTATACAGTGTCCAATATTTCAACTCCTGCCATGACTATAAAACCAGTCGATGTACATTGCAAGGATATTTTTTTACATTAAAAATATAACTGTAGGGAATGCATAACTAGAAGTTATATACGTGCACTATAATTTAAAAATGTGGTGTCACAAAAAAGTTTGCAAAGAAAAAATTATTACTTTTATTTAGCAAGGATGCATTAAATTAATCATAAGTGACAGTAAATACTTTAACGTTGTTACAAAATGTATATTCTAAATAAAGATTGTTCTTTTGACCTTTCTTTTTAAAGAATCCTAAGTAGAAAACGATATCACAATTTCCACTTTTTTTTAATCAAGCTGTTTTCAACATTGATAGTAATAAATGTTTCCTGAGCAGCAAATCAGCATATAAAAATGATTTCTGAATGATCATGTGACACTGAAGACTGGAGTAATGATGCTGAAAATTCAGCTTTGCCACCACAGGAATAAATTACATTTTTAAATATATATTTACATAGGAAACAGTTATTTTCGGATTGAATTTATATTTCACAATATTACAGTTTTGACTGTATTTTTGATCAAATTAATGCAGAAGAGACTTCTTTCAGGAACATTAAAAATCTTACCAAACCAAACTTTTCAGCGGTAGTGAACACTTATAAAAGTATTTACACCACAAAACATGATGAATTTTACAGCTCAAATAATATTCTTCATAATTAGTGTAAGTTGTTTAACAAAAATACAAATAAACTTTACATTTATAAGCATAATAATCAAATAATAATGATAAAAACCGTAATCAACATGTATGCCACAAATGCTGCCGATAGAGCTTAACTTGAATTAATCACAGACCATTAAACTTAAAAGACTTTCTCAGGGAATGAATTTCCTCCCTGTAAAGACTGGTTTTGTGTTTAAGGCCTTTTGTGTCTGTGTGCACATTGCAGGTGTGAGATCAACTTGTCCGGGCTGCCCTTGAAACAACCCACGTTGTTTACACGTGAACTTGACCCGGGCAGGGGCAGGCTGGTGCTCCTCGTCACTCCCACTCCCTGCACTGGAGCGTCCATCACAGATCTTGTCGCCCCTCCACTGGAAGAGCCTCATGAGAGAGACAATATGCTGGTTAAATACGTATGTTAAACCGCCCACTCTACCACAGTACTTCTTAATGCAAAGTACCGTGTAGTGTATGTGTATAACAATAACCCTGATCGCACTTTAAAATTATTATATATATTTTTTTGTCTTGGCAGAGTTTAAAGAACTCCCTGAAGGACATGAGAGATGTTGGTTTTCTTCAGGTTAAAGTGATAAAGGCCACTGACCTCATGGCTGCTGATCTAAATGGTATAATTATTTATAATTTGTTGATGACAAAAAGAGCTTTTTTTAGTCGTGAGCACAGATGTGAGCATCAACAACCACATTCACTGGATCTTCTGTATATTTTTAGGAAAGAGTGACCCATTTTGTGTCCTGGAATTGGGAAACAACCGACTGCAGACCCACACCATATACAAAACCCTCAACCCTGAGTGGAATAAAGTCTTAACTTTGTCAGTGTCACTATAATTTTATTAATGTACACTACTATTCAAAACTTTGGGGTCAGTAAGATTTTTTTTAACTGAAATTAATACTTTTGTTCTTCAAGGATGCATTAAATTAAATAAGCATTACAGGAAAACATTTATAATGTTACAGAACTTTTCTATTTTAAATAAATGCAGTTCTTTTGAATTTTGATAATAAGAAATGTTTCTTAAACATCCTATTAGACTGAGCATATTGATTTTTTTGAAGGATCGTGTGACACTGAAGATTAATGTAATGATGCTGAAAATTAATTACATTTTAAAATATAATCAAATGGAAAAGAGTTATTTTAAATTGTAATATTGTTTTTGATCAAATAAATGCAGCCTTGGTGAGCATAAGAACTTACAGACCCCAAGCTTTTGAACAGTATTTTCCATGTCAATTCTATATTTGAAAGTATATCAATAATTAATAGTGATATTTATTCCATTTCTCCTTACAACCAGCCCAGTAAAAGACATTCATGAAGCTCTGGAAGTGACTGTGTTTGATGAGGATGGCGACAAAGCCCCAGATTTCTTGGGAAAGGTGGTCCTTCCTTTACTTTCAGTAAGTGCAAAATATTGACATTCTTCTTTACATTGAAGGCAATGGTGTGCAAAACATCTTAAATTGTTAGAATTTATATATTGGTATGTTTGAATTGCAACAGGTACGTAATGGTCAGCAGGTTGCTTGTCCTCTGAGGAAAGAGAACCTGGGAGGATTATCTAAAGGAGCCATAGTACTGGAGCTGGAAGTCATCTACAATTCTGTGAGTCTTGACAGATGACAACAGAGACATTTATGCCTTTAAAGATAGGGTAGGCAATTTCGGAGAGGCTAGCAAATAGCATAAGCATAAGATTTCATCCTCCCTTGAGAGCGCTCTCCAAAACACATTAGCGCACACATTAGAGTGTGCTACACGCCATGCAAGATGGCGTTAAATTACCTCATGTCTCAAAGCACATGACATCCAATCATTGCATTTGGACTGAATGCAATGATTGGATGAATATTTTTTGGTCCTGAGACAGTGTTTATGAAAAAAAAGCCCTACTTTGTCTGGCTATCACCAGACCAAGCTCAATCTATCTAGCTCTAATGTGTTAAACCCGCCAATAGCGCGGCAAGTGGATACGCCGGTTTGTGATTGGTCCCCGCAAATTTGTAACAGAAGCAGGATAGAAATATGTACAGGTTTCCAGCCTGAGCTGCAGGGCGAAATCGAATTGCCGGCAGATCGGGCTGGGTTTACCCAGTCTAAGCCCTACCCTATCTTTAATCTATATTTCACTGGTTATCTGAATGAAGTACTAAGAAAGACTACAAAGACTTTAAATTAAGTTTACCTATTAACCTTGAATGTTCTACAGTGCATGGACTGCTACAACACACTACCTCATAAACCGTAGTATGCCTTCAGTGGCTTTATGTGTACTTCATTCTATATACTTTTAATTCTTAATTTTTTTACTTTTTTATGTTTATATACAATATTAGTGTCCCTTGCTCTCTGGGAGTTTTACTTACAGAATATGAAATACATTTTCAGCACCTGATATATATTCTTGTGCAAATAAAGCATCTGTGAAAAAATGTAATATGCTTAGAAATTGGATATTTTTTTAGTGTTTGTTTGTTCAATGTCTTGACCAGGTCAAAGCAAGCATTAGGACCTTCACGCCTAGAGAACAGAAGTTTCTTGAGGACACTGCTAAGTTTTCTAAGAAGGTATGACGTCTCTGTGAACTCATGCTATATACTATACTGATGCCAAAGAAAATATCTGAGCTGGTAATTGTTGTATCAACAGGTTCTTGCCAGGAATGTTCTTCGTGTGAGGAACCTTTATCGTGCAGTGTGCCACATCAACCAGTTCATCAAAAGCTGTTTCCAGTGGGAAAGCACGCAGAGGACCATCATGGCATTTCTGGTGAGACCATTTCCTCAATCTCATTCATTTTTGTGGTTTTCTGCTATACAATTCAGCAATAAATCTTACCTTAAAATTAAGACTTGTGGTTCCAGATGGTACTAATTCAGTACCATGGTGTCATTATATTCATATACTCCGGTATTTGCTTTAATATTGGTAAAAGGTATTTCAAAGAATGCAATAGTAGTACCACAGTACCATGTCAGGTAAAATGTAAATGCTTTTTAGTACTTTTCTGTTATCTAGTGATCTATTTGGATGACCCTTAATTTTGATGGTCCCCTTTAGACATTCTGGGCCCTATTTTAATGATCTGAGCGCATGGCCTGAAGCACATGGTTCAGGTGCACTTAGGACGTGTCCGAATCCACTTTTGCAAGTTTAATGACGGAAAAAAACAGTCGGCGGGCCAGGCGCATGATCCAAAAGGGTTGTACCTTGTCTCTTAATGAGTCATGGGTGTGTTTTGGGCATAACGTGCAATAAACCAATCAGAGTCTCATCTCCCATTCCCTTTAAAAGCCAGTTTGCTTGCACCATGGTGGATTCGCTATTTACATGCGAGCGGAAAGACTGAACGCTTCTCCAGAGAGGAATTAGTCTTTTATTTTTAGCATTTAAAAAAAATGTTTGTGTGCTGCTGCGCATCACTGTGTGTAATAAGCAGAGTGCATGCAAGTTGTGCACCCGCATATAGGCAAATATAACTAACGCACCCTTTAAATAACACAAAAAATACTGCGCTAATGACTTTAGACCAGGTTTTTGTTGGTCAATGGCGCATTTGTTTTCAATTGCCTCAAAATAGCAACATGCCAACAATGCGCCTGAACACACCTGGTTCTCAGACCAGCACGCCTATGGGCAAACAGGTGGGCGTGAGTGCATTTGCTATTTAAACAATGTGGCGCTGGGCGTGAAAATGATAGGGCCCTTTGTTGACTATAAGAAATGTAAGAGGGGCTATGTAACGCCTGAGTAAGCTCCAGTCTCTTGTAAATGGGTCCAACGTAGTAATGCAGGCATACACGTAAAAATGCAACTTTAGGGACTTTATTTGTCAGAGCTCATATTGTGAGACACGCACACACCACACTCCAGTCCAACTCACTTCCTCTGCACGCTCGCCCTCACTTCCTTTGCGCATGTCCCTTTTTTTTTTTTTACATATAACAATAACTGCGCATGTCAATTATTCAACTAACTCTCATGAGAGGATTAGTAGACTGTCTGCTTAATATCTGCAAACACTTTATTTTGTTGCTCCCCCACAGACATTCTACTGAATATAAGTAACTTTGCAAGTACATGTCAACTTATTCTACTAACCCGAACCCTAACCTAACAGTCTACTGATACTCAACTAATACTCTAATAAGAGTTAGTTGACATGTAGGTGCAACGTTACTTATAGTCTATAGAATGTAATTAATCATGTAAATTCATGAACTGTTAAAGGGATAGTTCAACTAAAAATGAAAATTGTCATCACTCACTCACCCTCAAGTTGTTCCAAACCTTTGTGAGTTTCTTTTCCTTTGCGGACCATAAAAGAAGATATTTGAAAGAATATTGGTAACCAGACAGTTGACCGTAGCCATTGACATCCAAAGTATTTTTTTGGAAGTCAATGGTTACCGTCAACTGTTTGATTACCAATATTCTTTCAAATAACTTCTTTTGTGTTTTGTGTATTTTCATTTTTGGGTGAACTATCCCTTTAAGAGAAGCATTGGGATTATGTAAATACTTAATGAATATGTGGCCCTTCATTAGTTCCAGTCTTCACGAAACCTAAATCTTCTATGCGTTCTCCTGCAGGTCTTTGTTCTTACAGTGTGGTACTGGGATTTCTACATGCTGCCCATGTTCATGGTCCTTCTCATCTTATGGAACTATCTCCAGATCGCTTCTGAGAGAGTCACCAGAGACCTAGTGAGTGATTTTTGGCTTAATTGCACATTTTAGTAAGACTCCAGACAACCAGCTTGTGTTGTGTCTGATTATAGAATATCAAACCGAGAGGACAGTTTTATCTGGGAATTTAGTTTAGCATTTGTTTTAGTGGTTTGAAACTCGCTGTAAATGTGACCGGCTGACATGAATGAGCACAGTTTGACTTCCTCCGATATGGATTGTCATCTCGGATCAAATTTAAAAGCATTCTCTTAAGACCTTGTTAACTTTAATTTTAAAGTGATTACAAATAAAGTCGTTCTCTTGCAGGACACCATGGAGTTATATGAAGAGGAAGATGAAGATGAAAAGGTATAATTCTTTCCAATTCACACATTTCCAGTGATTAAGCAAGGCATTGTATGTCCTGGGTTTTTTGTTTAGATTGAAAATGTGTCTTTTTGTAGGAATCTGAAAGAAAAGGTTTGATGGAGAAAATTCACATGGTTCAAGAGATTGTCATTACAGTCCAGAACCTTCTGGAGGAGATAGCATGCTTTGGTGAAAGAATAAAGAAGTATGTGTTGTTTTTGCTCCTTTGTTCAAGCTTTAAGTACTTTCTGCTCTCACGTACAGTATTATGTTTGTACTTTTGTAATGGATATTGAGTGAATAGAGGTAATTGCCGAATATACACACTACTGTTCAAATGTTTAGTTTTTTGAAAGAAGTCTCTTATGTTCACTAAGGCTGCATTAAAGAAATATTCAACTCATTTCATCATACTCTTTGTAAAACTGCAACATGTCTTTCTTTTTTTTCTCCTCCTCAGTACATTCAACTGGTCAGTGCCGTTCTTATCTAATTTGGCCTTCCTGGTTCTCCTTATGGCCACAGTAATCACTTACTTTATTCCAGTACGCTACATTATATTATTATGGGGTAAGATCACAACTGTGTTACTGTCTAACAATGGAATATGTTTTTCTCTCAAATTAGTAAAACCATTGAACTCAAATATGGAAGTTCCTTAGACTGTGCTGTGGAATTGGAGTTATCAGTACTAGAGATTGTTCAGCATTATGTAAATTGTTTTTTTTTTTTTTTAGGTATACATAAATTCACAAAGAAACTACGCAATCCTTATGCCATTGAAAACAATGAGGTGATGGATTTCCTCTCCAGAGTGCCTTCAGATGTCCAAATGGTAATAACCACAGAATTGACCAATTCTATACACTAAAATGGTGGGATCTGTAAACTTTTCAGCTTTTTTTATATCATAATGGGATGTTTTCTCTACGGATAAGATCAATGTACATTTATCAATACAATGTCTTGAAGGTATAAATATGTCAATATAATTCAAAGGTCCTGGCAAGTTCATTCCAAAAAAGTTTAATATCTAAAGAAATAACTAGTATGTTTTATGACCATGACCAGTCATGTAACCCATCCTACAATTTAACACCATAATGAACAAACTTTTCTCAACTCCAACTCTGACAAAGACAATTTCCTCCACAAAATACAAATAAAAAGTTAATTGCAACTTTCTCACAATTGCGGATTTGTCTCACAATATATAAAAAATACAAAAAAAGTCAGAATTGTGAGATATAAACTACCAATTTTGATAAACAAAAAAATTGCAAGTTTATATCTCGCCATTTTTCTCAGAATTGAGATACAATTATGACTTTTTTCTTGCAATTGTATGAGAAATTTTGAGACAAAAAACTGAATTGTGAGTTATAAACTAGAAATTCTGACTTTCTTGTAATGGAAAGTTTATAACTCATAATTCTGAGATATAAAGTTGTAATGGCAAGAAAATTGCAAGAAAAAGTCAGAATTGTCAGATACTTACTTGCAATTCTGTCTTTTCATTTCTTATTCGTTGGAGGAAATGAGCTTAGAAAGGGCTTTAAGAGCGGTTAGAAAAATGTAGTTGCAACATAAAAGCATTTCACATGTGTAAAATTAGATGACTAAATGCTCTGCCTTTTCTCAGTTTGCTCATTTGTCTGGAAGCTTCTGGCGTCTTGAATTGTTTTTCTTCTTCATTCAGGCGCAGTACACTGAACTGAGCAGCTGTAGTGTTTACAGTCCGTCCAGGAGAAAGAGAGCATCACCACAGTAGACACTAGAATGGGAAACGCTGGTCTCCTGAGAACATTCTGTGTGAACAACCCTTGAAGGTGCCAGGACTCGACGGCCAGGGAATGATTTGAGCATGTATTTAAAAAGGTGAATTGCAGTTGATCTGCTTATTTTATTGGAGTGAACTGAAATCATCCCCATCAGATGGTCCGGTCTTTACTGCTGGGTCGTGCTGAAGCACCTTGGTCAATGACACAGACACACATTAACACTCACAGCAGCAGCTCTTTTGCATTGAGTGATGAAGAAATGTAACTTGAAAAACTGAATGGTAAAAGTATAAATTACACCACACTGGGCCTTAAATATCCATCTATAGATGCAATGCCTGAACGGCACATCATGAACAGTATGAGTGCAATACGACGTGATGCTTTGCTTTGCTGTTTTATACTTCTTTTTATCAGACTTGTAAAATATGTTTTAAAGAGTTTGTAAAGTCTCATTCTATTTGAGTCACGTATATTTTTTTTTTATGTACATAAACAGATAACTGAACTTATATTGTAACAAAATGTACCATATGTGGTTTGGTTCTTTTGAACTTTTACATTTTTATAAATGTCCACATTGTTTTAAAGTCTTTTTAAAAAAGTCGCGCATGAAAATGAGTACATTTGAAAGTGCCTTTGACCAACTGTAGTTTTGTACACTCTCTTAATTTTTATTTTTGTGCAATATGACGTTCTAGAATGTTTTGTATCTCGAGTGGTACAGTAAGTGTAGATAAAGACTGCAAGTACACTTCTAATTTGTATTTTCCAGTGTTTTCTTCTGCTCGGTGGATATTATGTACAGTATATCACAGATGTTGTCAAACGATTATTTCCGGTACTGTTTGATACTAATATGTACAATTGGCTATGAATGTACATTTTGCATCATAATCATTCGCAGTAAAGTAAACATTTACTTAAATGCATCGATGGCTTGGTGTGTAATTCTCTCATGAGGTTTTATAGATCTTTTATATTACAGAATAAGCGCAATAAATGCTAAATTAATTAAATAAATGCAGAGCTGAAAGTATGAATGTGGATAAAGCAATAACTCTTCAAATTCCTTACACAATGGTTGTTTGGGAATATTCAGCCACATAGTGGCAGTGTTTTCCTTTAATGGGAACCTATCCTGCTGTTCATCTTTTGCGCTACTGAAAAAGCTGAATATCTGACCAGGGTTGTGTTTCCCAAAAGCAACTGACCATATTGGTTAACAATGCTTTTGGGAAACGCACCTTTTATAGCTATTCAAGATATTTCAACCGATTATAAAGTCCTGTCATCCTAGAGTGATGCAGAAAACCCAGAAGCAAGTTATTTTTGCACAGTCAATTTTATTGTCTTGATGTCCGTTTTTTTATGGGTTTTTGGTTAAATGCCAATAAGATCTGTTTGTTTACACAGGCTCAAGATATTTTCATGTTTTATTCTTCGATATAAAACACTACATAATTAATAGGGCCTACCCCCTTGTGAATTTTTTTTGTTTTGTGTGTGGTGTATTGAAAAAGACGGCTGTTAAGATCACGTACGGAGTGCATGTTTACATCTGGAAGACATATTTTTTAGTGTTTGTTTGCTCATCTGCGATTCGTCTATTGGACGTTTTCTGTCAGATGTCAAATAGACGTTTAGACAATGTCTTTAAGATGCCAGTTTTACATACATTCTTAAACATAGAAACCTTAAAGACGTCTATCAGATGTTTGTAAACAGATGAAGTGATCTTTAACTGGCATCTTGCAGACGTACGTGTGCTATCTGTTAAGTGACTAAATGGGATTATTACAGAGGTTGTCGGGGACATTAGCCTAAACATCATAACACCGAACAGGTAAACTCATCTACTCACTTTCCACAGCCTCATTGTGTTTATACTCGCACTCTTGCAAACTATTACAACGGAAAGTTTTTTTTAAAGCTGCTGTCCGTAACTTTGTGTTCAAGATTTACAAAAATTATATAATGAGAATGTACAACATGAATCCATTTTCCAAACCGTGTTTTTGTCTTACCCTGAATCATTATGGTACACTTATAATAAGTGTTTATAATAAGTGTCTGGTAGGAACCGCTGCGGAGAAGCACAGTCCCTGCGTGACTTGCCATAGACATAAACAGAGAGAAGTAGCTCCGGCTGCAATGTTCTTCCGCAAGACACATGCAGTTATGTTTATTAACCGCTGGAGCGCCAAAAGTTACGGACTGCAGCTTTAAAAAAAAGACTGAAAGACGTGTCAGAAGTTTAGTAATGCTGACATTGATGGCTTTTTATTTTTGTAGATTTTTTTTTTTAAGGCTATAAAATTCACAAGGATTGTGTTCATCTGTGAAGATTATTATGATGTACAAAACGTGTAAGAATCATAAACAGAGTTTATGTTCTATACGTCACCATCCCTGAAGAAATTATTAACTTGTATTCCACAGAAGAAAGTTAGTCATTCAATGACATAATGACAGATCTTTCATATTTGGGTAAACTAGTAGGCAGCACTGAATCTCATTCTCAAGAGTTTGAAATCCTCAATGTAGCTCTTTCACTAAATAGCCTACATTGAATACATTTTGATCCAGCACACTGAAACACACAAAATCTGGCTCTCTTAACACCATGTAATTGGCCCATCTTAGAACTATTTTCAGTTTTAAACACCCCCCTCACTTTTTGGATAATGAGAGGGCTGCTGTTAGAACTAAACTGAAATAGTAATTCCTCACTACGAATACATGTAGGGATGGAAAGACTTATTTTTACCCTGGCTGAACCCTCATTCCTCCTCACTCCTTCCTTAACACAGAAAACCAGTCCTAATTAGCTCCTGTGAGCATTTAGCCATTAGCAGAAGAATAATGTCATGTGTGGCCACAAAGATGGAGCCCCAATGGATCAACAAAAGATCAAAATGAGTTATGTGATAAGATCTTATCTATCCTGCCTCTAGACACGTTCCAATTCATAGCCAGGGCAGTTTTCTGAAACAACACAGCTAATTGTGCGAGGACTCGGAGAAGCAAAGACTGGAAGTCAGTAGTTTGATTTAATTTTCCATGAGTATGCTCATGATTAACACAAAACACAAAGTAAAACACAAACTAAGGAAAGATTCCATCAGCTGTCTGCATTTAAAGGGAGCTCCAAAGTGGCCCCTAAAGAGCTCAGAAACAGCCTATTTTCTCCCGTTTCCTCGCAAGACACACAGTGTAGCAGATGGGGCTTCATTCCCTGAGGAGGAAAAGAAGGGGGAGAGGATGATGGAGGGAAAGGAGGGGTCCAAACACCTACAGCATTCCCCTCTCTATGCCTTTCTCCGAGCTAAAGGAATCTAGGCCAGACACGCAGCAGAAAAAGAGAATGCAATGGACAAGGCCTTTTCAGGGCATAATATACAGCGAAATTTGGCATCGTAAATGTTTATGGTTGTCAGTGCATGTGATGTGACACTATCATTTTGGTTTTAATAAGATTTTCCCAATAAATATGCAAGAATAAACATGGCCTCCATGATTCATGCTTATTCCAACAACAAAGCACTTGAATGCAACAAGCTCATAATCACGACTTTTGAAGTGGGAAGTAGAAATTTTGATAGCATGTGAAGGCAGCATTATAATTTATTTTACAGCTAGCGGGACGGGTTTCGCGGGAAATTGCATAGGCCTATGTGCACGTCATATCCATACACAGAAAATGCCCTCGTCTATGGCGTGTGGGAATAGCATTAAGCTGAATGGATTTCAAAACAAATGAGAAAAAATGACTAAAGGATCATTCAAAATGTATTTGTCCATTCGCTCTGATTAGATATCCCGTATGCGTGCATGAGTACATTGGTGCTCCGAATCACATTCATCCACGCAGATGAGCAGCAGAGCCGAACTACATCCAAAATAAAGTTCTTCCGCAAGACGCATGCTGTGGCATTATTTAACAGCTAGAGGGCCAATTGTTTTTTTTGTGTTTTTTTGCACGTGTAGCTTTTAATCAGAGTTGCTTATGCAGTTTTTTTTTTGCCACAGACTTTGGTGCTCAAGAAACATTTTTTACTCTTATCAATGTTGAAAACAGTTGAGCTGCTTAATTACAGGATTAGAAATAGAAATAGAAATCTTTGTAGCATTATAAATGTCAAATGGCAATTTGGGAATTGTTTTTGTTGGATTTCTCTAGAAATAAGACTTATGACAGTTTGCTTAATAAGTAAACTGATCATGAGTTACCACTTAGACACCATAATAAAAGGCTGGTGCATTAAAAATAAACCGTGGCTGGTCCCTTTATGGGTCAGTCCCGTCCTGTGTAAGCTGTAAAGTGCATCATGTCCACATTATGTTGCCAATTAACACGCACACCTCCTTCTCTGCTTTACAAAATGATGGAATCATGCATGTCAACTAGCCTGAACATTGTCAACCTCCTGTTCAAAACCTCCTGACTTTATTCCAGTTACGTTTCCTTGCAGGACATTGATAGCAGTTAAACTCTGAGGGGATTAGACTTAACCCCTTTAGTAATAGGCCAGTGAGCAATCATTTGAAGTGGAGTGTTCTTGCATTTCAGCGTTTAATGTTTGACAGGGCATTCCTGTGATGTGTTCTGTGCCTCAGACACAGATAATCCTGTGCACTTTAACTATAAAGCGCTGGCCTTGGGTCTCTGCTGCTGAGTGGAGGCGGGTGAGATCAGAGATGCTCCTGAAGGACAGTGCTGTGTCCTTCTTGTCCACTCACAAATCCAAATCAATTCACTCCATCGCTGTTTATTATTCATACTTAGGGTTAGTGGTTTGGACAAACCAACAGACGCCAAAACAACTTCCAAGTGCACACTGTGCCTGCTGAGGATACAAATTCAGATCAGTCTTGGCCGACGCTGTTCACGTGAGCAGAACGACACATGCGTGAGATGCTGACGCAGGAGTCGGCCAATCAGTGGACAATAATGAGCCGGCGTTCTGAAGTAGAACCCGGAAGCGCTGCACTGTTTACAACATGAACCGCGTAGGAGACTGACATGGAAGAGAAGAAAATGTTGAATAAAATTCATTATTTTAGGGTTTTTTTGCGCACAAGTATTCTTGTCGCTTCAGAAAATTAAGGTTGAACCATTGTGGTCACTATTTTTAATGAGCTCTTTACTAACCACTTTCTGGGCCTTGAAAGTGGTAATAAGTCTATAGGGGGGTCAGAAAGCGCTTGGATTTCAGAAAGAAATATGAACGAAGGCACGACATGAGGGTAATTAATGACAGAAAATTATTTTTGAGTGAACTAACCCTTAAGGCCTGTACACACACCGGGACGAATATCGCGCGCGCTTATCGCCAGCGTTATTCGTGACGTTTTTCGGCGCGTCTTGAGTGTTCACACCCAAGCGATTTTCACTGGCGATGCGCCGAGTGAACGTGCACATTCAGTAGATGCGCTCCCGGTACACAAGGTGGAGCTGCAGCATTTTACGCCTCTGACACTCGCTTGTCACACAGAAGGAGAAGAGAGGCAGCATTTACGTGCTTGCCAAAACCATAGACATATTATGTCTATGGCCAAAACCATTCACACACTTTTTGCTAACTGGCAAGCAGCTTTAGCAACTCATCTTCTTCTTTGTCTACTTACTACTTCTTCGTCGTATCAATGTGTGCTCGGCAAGAGCGTTTTGTGCTTGAGTGCCACCAAGTCATGTTTTACTGTCACTTCAGCAGCTCCAGGCACGTGAACAAAAGCGCTGATCTCATTGGTCGGACAGTTTTTAACGCCCAAGGCGTTTTTTTTTTAATTACGCTTTTACGCCTGGCGTTTTGCGCGTCGGTGTGCACACTCACATTGGCGGCCTTTGTTTAGTCACGAGGCGTTAAACGTCAGCGATAAACGCGCGCGAAAATCGTCCCGGTGTGAACAGGCCTTTAGGATGCGTTTGGGTCGAAAAATTTGGTAAATGGGGTCCAAAACATTTTGTCCACTTCCAGAGGGAGTTAAAAATGCATTTTACCAGATTGCTTTCGTATCGAATTTTTGTGGTCGAATGCATTTGAACAGCCAAAAAAGATTGTCTACTCTCCGCCAATACTGACCTAATGCGTGAACATTATGGGAACCGCGCTAGCCAGACAGGATTAAAACTTTGTCGGCTGAAGACCCAAGCTTGGTTTGAAGACGAAAAATGTACCAAGCACAATGTTCTCTCAGCATTCCTGCTTTCTAACATGCGCTCAGTGTTCGCATGGTCTTGTGGCTGTCAGAGCTGAAATGAAAGCTGATGTTGTTCCCTTTTTCTTTTTTTTTTGTTGTCTCTGGGCATGTTGTAAATTGTGTGAGCTTATTTTGTCCATTAGATCGAAAGATAAAAACACAAAAAACATTTACCCGTCCATAGACCCTCCCCTGGAAGAAATCAGGACAGAAGTGGTTGAAAGTGGACAAAATAGATTAAAACACCAGGGGCTCATTTATAAAACGTGCTTATGCACAGATTTGATCTTAGAGTGTGCATACGCTAAAATCCAATAAAGTTCATATTTATAAAAATGGTCTTTGACGTGGAAAAGTGCTTACCGCCACGTCAAGGGTAGAGTCGGAGTGAGAGCAACGGTGCTGTGGAACGAGTGTAGCCTACTCTATCTCTGGACGTTTGAAACGTTTTCTAATCTGTTCACAGAGGGAAACTACTGAAAAACAGCACTGGTTTGTTTTACTGACTGAGAAATCATTTCATATGATTCAGTGAGAGAGCAGTCCAAACGAATTCAAGTGGGTTCAGGCCGTTTTGCAAACGCATTTGACCCATTCAGAATTTAGAACATAATTTAAGCACCAAAATGTGCAGTTCAGTTACAATTTTTCTTGAAGTTATTGCTTTTAAACTGAATATACAATTTAAAAAAAATAAAAATAAATAATAATAATAAAAAAAATAAAAAAAATTATATATATATATATATATATATATATATATATATATATATATATATATATATATATATATATATATATATATATATATACACATAAAGAAAATGTTTTCGTTAGGCCTACTATAGCAATCGTTAATACCCTCGTTAATGGGCCTCGCACATCACGTTCGCACAGGGCCTCGCACCCCCCTTGCGATGGGCCTGCACACATTGAGAAATGATCTTAGATCAAACCTGGAACAGTTTCTACATAACATTTTATAAACGAGGCCCCAGGTGTAAAAGGGAATGTGTCTCCCTCGTCTACTTGTGATCTGATCGACCAAAACGCATCTAAATACCAACAGGGTCACACAAACACCTGAATTAAAGGTGCAGTAAGCTATTTTCGGAGAAACTGTTGATATTTGAAATCAACCCAAACAAACACGCCATTCCTTCATTGTTCCACCTTCAAAATAAACAAACTATAAACATTTGTCATTTTAGGTCTCAGAAGGGTGCTCGCGAGCGCCCCTTTGAGGTCGATATGCGCCCTCGATGCGCACTTCTGCCGAGCCCGCACTGGTGCGAGCTATGCAGCGGACTTCTTCCCGGCAGTCAAAGTGGGATTACGTCGTGAAAGTGCGGACTCAGAGGAAGACGGTGAGGGTTTAGAGTGCCATTTGGGACAGGGCCATAGTGTACATAAGTCCTGTTGAAATGCTGGTTAAATTTGAAGCATGGCAGCTGGTTTGAGCTAAGTTGGTCCTAAGAAACTAGCTCCAGCTCATGACCAATTAAGGACCAGTTTAAACCAACTCAAACCAGCTGCCATGCTTCAAAACATACCTAACCAGCATATGCTGTTTTTTTTTTCAACAGGGAGAGTAGCCAATATACAAGCAAGAGTTTGTTAGTCGCCAGCAGCACAGCAGCTCCAAACAAACCATTGACACTCAAAACCGTCCTGTTACTTGAGCTAACATTACAACAACAGCATGTCTTGTTTCTGTGAAACATAGCAAAACCAGTGTTACTCACCAGGGATGGAAATTAAATTTTTTGTCCACCGGCCACTGTGGCTGGTGGATTTCAAAATCTACCAGCCACTCAATGTTTTTACCAGCCATTTCTTGTTTTTAACCGACAATGTGTAACTGCATGTGAAAATTAATACTACAAGCTCTACAATACTTCAGCAGTTTATTTAATCTCAAGTCTCAAAAATGAAATACTGGCATTTTCTCTTTCTCTCTTATACACACACAAACCATGAACTGATATTAATTTCATTAAATGAGTAGGGCAGATTAATGGATGTGGCATTTGGATGATTCGTGGTCTTTTATGGCTTCCAGTTTTAGGTTTTTAGTCCCAACAATGAAACTATTAGTTTTGGCATCTTCTGAAGCGTGTTGACGACATACTAGGGTTGCCACCTTCAGTGTGGCAAAATAAGGGACACCCATTCACGACAATGTAACATTTTTATATTATTTTACATTTGATTATTTAATTTATTTCTAAAGCCTATTTGGTGCACTTTAAAGGGATAGTTCACCCAAAACTAAAACATTCTGTCATCATTTACTCTCCCTCATGATGTTCCAAACCTGTATGAGTTTCTTTGTTCTGCTGAACACAAAAGAAGATATTTTGCTGAAAGTTTGTACCCAGGCTGCTTTGGGGGCACCAATGACTTCCATAGGAATGAATCTTCCAATGTGTTCAACATAACAAAGAAATGTGTACATGTTTGGAACAACTTGAGGGTGAGTAAATGATGACAGAAATTTCATTTTTGGGTGAACTGTCCCTTTAAGCAGTCATTCTGAACCACTAATCACTTTTTTGACAATTCTGAAATTCAAAATTGTTAAATTTTGTATTAATTTACTTAAATTTTGACTGTTATTATGTAATTATTTGTCCAATTTTTATCTAAATATTATTTTAATAAAGGGCGAACTTTATATGGCAGGATTATTTATTATGTATGATTAAAATTATACATTAATAATAACATTAATTAGGCTATAATCTATTAATTAACCTGTCTAAAAATATATAATAATTCTGTCTGATAATGTATGGAATATTATATAAATATATTATCAATTTAAAAAAACAATAGACCTATACCTTGTAACAAGTACAATTCGGTGCTGCTCCTTTAAGGGGGAAGGCACTTATTTTACTCACTCGCTGAGTGGGCAGTCCTTAGATGGAGCACGAGCTGTGAGCTGCATGTATGCTTTATATATTTCTGTTGCTCTTTATCGTTTATTTTTCCATTCAATAACGCTGTTGTCAGTGAAGTGTTGCTAACTAACGTTACCCCATTAGTGCATGGGAATGGCGCTGATAATAAACCCCATGTGAAACGTCAGATAGCCTGCCTACGTGAGTTTTGCTTGCACTTGGCTGAAGCCATTCGGTCCAGCTATCCGGTCTCTCTCTGTGTCACTGCTGCTGCTTTAAGTCAGTCAGTCTGAGCAACTGAAATGCTTCTCATAAAGTGTGCAGTTCGCCTGAGGTTCATCACGAGTTACTGGACAGACCCATTGATACCTTTTTTTCTATTCAGCTCTATATCTGGAGATCCTCTTGCGTTCAAACGGTGGATGCGACGCGAGCTCGATATGTCTTTAAAAAACCGCGCACGTTTCCAGCGCATGTTCTCGAGACTCCGCCGCTATGGCAATAAAGCCGCTTAACGCAACCACGCGCAAATTAACTTCTCTACTGCATATTGTGAATTTGATTTGTAACGGCACATTTCTTTTTGAAGATGTGACTCCTCTAAAAGTGTCCGCCGTCCAGCTGAAACAGTCGGCTATGCTATTTTTATTTACCCGCCACGGTGGCCGGTAGGTGAAGCGAATCTACCCGCCACAACACAAAATCACCCGCATTTTGCTGGTGGCGGGTGCTAATTTCCATCCCTGTTACTCACGTATGGAGCAGAAACAACACAACCTCGGCATCTGTTTTCAGGCTTTCCTGCCGCTTCGATCCCTCCAGTGCTGGAGTGCTTTAACACGGTTCCGTGCCAGATCATAACCGTTCTTTTTCCATTGATATTCCTCTGACCTTCTCTCTCTTGTAATGTCTCTCAGCCATCTCTCTTTCTACAGTCTTTCTTCAAATCTCTTGCACACTCTCTCTCTCCTCCCCCTTCATGAGTGGACACGCCCCCTACTGCTGATTGGCCACAAGTGTTCCGATCCATTTTCAACAGCATTTTTCAGAAATCACTAATGAGAGAAAACCAAGAACCAATTTTGTGTGCATTATACATGAGACAAAATGTTAGCAAACTTTAAAGTTCTAATTCATTAACTATCATTTCCACTATTAGGTACTGTTAACTCTTCCAACAAGGGTGCCAAAATTGAGAGGTTCTGCTTAAATGTTTTTAATGTCTTTACAGAAACAGAAATGCTAAAAAAAATAACAACACTTTCTTTTCACATTACTCTAATGAAGACAGCTCATCAGTTTCTGTATCATTACAATTGTATGAATTCACAAGAAGTGCCAAGACACCGAAATGTCATGTATGATGAGACAGTCAAAATCCTGACAATGAAATGCACTGCAGCTCTATTTGTTTGGGATGCACGCAGATCATTAGTGGCTGCGGTTGGAGGATGGAGGTCTTAACAGTGTCTTTAATGCCACTGAAGCGTAGGGACAGTTTGTTCCCTTCACACCCCTTCATTATCCGAATGCCTGTCGACTGTGGCCTCAATTCTGCAGCAATTGTCTGTACGGTTTGGCACAAAGTCACGGATGAGGTCATATTTCACTCATTTTAACACAAACATACAATCTTAAAAGCAACGCTCCTTCATTGGCATCAATGGTTTTTATGAAGAACCTTCCATGAAATCTTTCCATGCCACAAAATTGTCTTTATAGTGGAAAAAATGGTTCTTTTAGAAACTTTTCACTGGGAATACTAACGGATAGCTTTGCAGGTAATTTATACCTCCTTTGTTTAGACTATCATCATCATCAGAGGTCATCTTAGATAAAGAAATATATTGTAGTAGCATGCAGTCCAGAATTAAACTAGCCATCTCACTAGGGTAACATTTTTATAAATCTCCTGCAGCTAAGAAATACCTCAATACACAGGACACCTTAAGAGTTTTGTGTGTGTGTGTGTGTGTGCGCCATATGACTGAGCCTTTCTGTGTCCTGAGAGGCTGTGAGAATGCAGACGTCTCCCATGCTGTATGCCTTAATGCCTGGGGGGCACAGGGACACCGGGGCCCCTGGCAGCTGGAGCTGAGAGAGACTCAGATGGGGCCAGTCTAAGCAGTCACTCTGGGACAAGAGATAGAGAAGGGAGAGAGAGGAGACGAGGATACAACACCTTGAGAGGAAACTAGCAGAGGAAAAGAGCAGCCAGTATTCCCAAGACACACAGATAAACATATTTAAAGACAGATGCATTCATGATAGAAACATATGGATGTACAGTGTTTACATGATATAAGTACAAAGTGACCCATATTATGCAGTGGAGATATATATCAAATAAGATGCCGATTTACCACATTGTTGTCTTCGCCATGTATCTATTTTCACTTTTAGGCATAGTTGAAAGTTGAAGTCATATTATTGACTAGATTATTATAATATGTGGTTCTTTTTTGCTCATTTTTGGACTTGACAGCCCACATCTCCAACCGTAAACTGCTCCTTTAAACCGTTCTAACATGTTTGCATTTATCAGCATCATGTAAGAGTTTGGATCAGAAGACACAAGGTCTTTAGGGAGGGACTGATTCAAGCCCTCTAGGTCTCCGAGGGAAAGGATGTATCAACTCCTAAAGGAATCAGAGTTCTCTACTGGGATAAAACCATCAACTTAACCTCATTTATAAACATAGGCACAGATGTTTGGTGTGTAGTCACATGTACTGGAGAACTGATGGATGAATTGTAAACACAAGTTAATGTTCATTAAATGTTAATTCAAACAACTTCGTTGCAACTGACTTAAACACTCAAATAAAGAAATACATTTACAGAATGTTTATTTTTTTTACATTGTATTTATAGGCTTTTGACATTGGACAGTTTAGTGCACTCAGTAGAGGTTTTCATTTTTTAGGTCACATCCCCATTTGAAACTAGCACTTTCACACTTGGTTGAAATAATATTGCTGTATCAATCAAATAAATACAGCAGTTATTCTTTTTGGGAAAATCAGTGCATCAATAGCTTATAGTTGTCTTTGCACTAAAAGCTGTAGTCCGCACTATTTTTTGGTTGAAAATAATCCAAAATCAATTGAAATTGAGCAAATACATAACCAGCCAGTGTTCAAAACTATCTCCTTGCCTTAGCCCACTTCACAACGGTAAGCTTGTAATAATGTGTTCCAATTTTCAGTGGTATTTGTAGGTTCGAGGTTGCCTTTACGTCATTACGTCACATCTGTATACATAAAGGAGTCCCGGCTATATCGCATGTGAGGATGCTGCAGGTGGCGGATCATTTATAGCCTTTTTTCACAGCAGCTGGAATAATTAAATGTATCATTTAATCCTGAAAGGTTCAAACGACAATCATCAGTCACAACTGGAGATTCACCCGTAGTCAAAAGCAAAAGATTTGACTGTACAGAAATCTAAAGCTACAGGTAACGCTAGTACACACTAAATACAGTCACGCAATGCTGATGTTGTTAACATGAACAACTTGAGAACAAAATATAATAATTAGCATGGTTTGATGTGATGTAAGCTAAGCGATTGTTAGATTGAATCACCATTGATAACACTATTTTCTGTAATGTTTTTTTCCTCAGTTGGTCAGAACAAAAGTGGCAGACATGTTACACTCTTAAAACAATGGTGCTATATGGCACTAAGAGTGGTTCTTGGCTCGTAATCATAGGGGAACCTCTTTAAGTGCTGTGTATAGGACCAATCTTGGTACTTCAGTGGTTCTTCAGCTAAGGTGCTATATAGCACCGCTACCATATACAGAACATGTTAAGATATGGTGCTATATAGCACCAAAAGTGGTTCCCCTGTTACGACCAAGAACCACTTTTAGTGCCATATAGCACCATTTAGAGTGTACTTACTTGTTAAGCTGACATTTTCCGGTGAAAATTCTTATTTTGGTCATACTCCAAGATGTAGAATCTGTGATATCCACACCGGTGCGGTGAATGAATGAAAGCCACACAAACGCCTCAAAACATTAAATTCATTCGAGCTAAGGAACCGTGCTGATGCACAACCCTCGTAAAGATAATTCCGCAAATTAATGCAATTGCAGGTTTCAAACAGAGATGGCGACAAAGAGGCAAACTACAGCTAGGTACCGAAAAAAATATTGTAACGTAGGAAAAAAAATACTTTAACTGCACACTGAGGGCTGTGATTCTCTCGGATTTATGCAGAGAAACTGCTTGCGTTCTTAATGTATCAACACTAGAGGGAGAAAAGAGATTTAATTTCATGAAACAAAAACAGTATGTAAATATACTTCACTGCAAGAAACAACTTTTGACTATCTTCAGGCCAAATAAACATTTGTGTAAACTCTGCTAGGCCTAGTGAAAAGGAGAAAAATAGAAATATACTGGAATGCTATCAATTTAGGGTTCATAAAACATCGTTCACTTGAAGACAGAGGTATTTTCTGCTCAGGGCACAAAACCTGAGACATAAAATATGCTGGAAGCAGGGAACAAATTGCAATTGCAAACTGTATCTACTCAACCTTTACCTTTAGGCAGTGGGTCAGGTAATCCTAACATTAACTGGCTTAGGCTACTAGCTTAGACAAATGTTGTATCTTCACCAAATAATGTGATTGCCTTCTGCAGGGCATCTTACTGGAGACGGCTGGGCTGCAGACACGCACTTGGACATTTGATATTACAGTATCTCTAATAATAATCCACGAGTCACTTCACCCGAGGTAAACAGATGGAGCTGCAGTTTTGCCTGAAGTACTAAATGCCAGGTTGAATTCACTTCTGTCTTTTGCTGGAAATAAAAAATGCAGCAAAGCTTGGAAAAAGTGTGTGTTGAGCAACAATAGTTACAGAAATCCTGAAACACTGATTTCAAAATGCATGTACTATATTGCTAAAAGTATAGGGACACCCCTCCAAATCATTGAATTCAGTGGCCACAGGTGTATAAAATCAAGCACCTAGGCATGCAGACGCTTCTACAAACATTTGTGAAAGAATAATTTGTAACATTTATATAGCGCTTTTCTAGGCACTCAAAGCGCTTTACATATAGAAGGGGGAATCTCCTCAACCACCCCCAATGTGCAGCACCACCTGGATGGGTCGCTCTCTGGAGCTCAGTGAATTCAAGTGTGGTACCGTGAAAGGTTGCAAGTCCATTCGTGAAATTTCTTCACTACTAAATATTCCGCTCAACTGTTAGTGGTATTATAACAAAGTTGAAGCAGTTGGGAACAACAGCAACTCAGCCACGAAGTGGTAGGCCACGTAAATTATGGTGTGGGGTTGTTTTTCAGGAGTTGGGCTTGGCCTCTTAGTTCCAGTGAAAGGAACTCTTAATGCTTCAGCATCCCAAGACATTTTGGACAATTTCATGCTCCCAACTTTGTGGGAATAGTTTGGTAATGGCCCCTTCCTGTTCCAACATGACTGCGCACCAGTGCACAAAGCAAGGTCCATAAAGACATGAATGAGTGAGTTTGGTGTGGAGGAACTTGACTGGCCTGCACAGAGTCCTGACCTCAATCCGATAAAAACACCTTTGGGATGAATTAGAGTGGAGACTGCAAGCCAGGCCTTCTCATCCAACATCAGTTTCTGACCTCACAATTGTGCTTCTAGAAGAATGGTCAAAAATTCCCATAAACACACTCCTAAACCTTGTGGAAAGCCTTCCCAGAAGAGTTGAAGCTGTTATAGCTGCAAAGGGTGGGCCAGCTCCATATTAAACCCTACGGATTAAGAATGGGATGTCAATAAAGTTCATGTGCATGTAAAGGCAGGCCTCCCAAAACTTTTGGCAATATAGTGCATCTCTAATATTTCTGCATCTATAATAATCTGTTGTGTGAATTAAAAACAATTATATAGCAATTAATCAGACAAAAAAAAGTAAATCAATCAAAAACAACTTTTAAGTTTTATGAAAGATTTTTACTTTTTTGCAAAGTATCACTGAGAAGAAAAAAATATTGGCTCAAATGAAGTGTTTGTTGAGCTTTGCTGGCGGACAGCTGAGGATATTTCGTCTCATTTGCTCTTTCCTGCAAATTAACAACGTGGTGCCATTGAATTTTGTGAACTAAATAAAATAAAACATTTCACAAGATAAACATATTCATGCAAGCCTCTGTGGCCACGCCACATCTTGGTGATAAATTATCTACTATTATACTGCATAAAATGAAGACTACAGACTTTAGTCAGGTTAGACGCCATATGGTATTCAAGATAATGTAATTTTAACAACTTAAACTTAAAACCGTTAAATAACAGTACAATCCATTGAACACACGGTCTCTACCTCACATCCTCGTTTTCATTCATGTCAAAAATGAAATATGGCACTACCCTGATTAAGGTCTATAAGACTAATGTCGTAGTTAACATTGAATGACTTGTAAAAATTCAGTGAGAAACGACTAAAATATGTTATCAAATTACTGAACACGTTTTGTCCCTCATCTAAGCAGCTTCAAACATCGCTCTGTAACATCACTGTCCTACCAGCAGATGGCTTCAGATTAACATGCCAAAGCTTCTCAGGTGCAAAACAATCATTATTGGCCAGCAATGGGAAATTTGTGATAATATAAAGTATAATTACATATCTATGTATAACTATATATCAACACTGGCTTGTAGTGCTTTATGTAGTAAAAGCGTTGTATTATCAAAGCATGAAGTTCAAATTCGAAATAAATAGAATGTTTGTTCCAATATACTGACACCAGACAAAAACAGGCACAATTTGTACAAGTGCAGGCTTCGTCCTATGACTGCTTTAAAAAAACTAAAACAATGTTTGACTTAAAAGGCTCAGCTTCGGCTGAAGAAATCTGTAGCAGCTCATTCAACCAGGACCAGAAGAGTTCCTTGACCAGCCACAAAAAGAACATAGAGTGAAGGAGGAAATTAGGGACTATGGCCATCAGTCAGAGATTCCTCTATGCCCAGTGTCTGTGAGGTAGAGCTGCAATAGATCAGTCCGTGGCATGGCTTCTGTTCTGAGGGAATGGAAGCCATGGCGTTTCTCAGGTAGAGTTCCACACCCTTCGCTCGGGCTCATAGCTCATCATGGTTCCTGGTAAGGTCTTCACCGTAGTTGGTGGCCTGGCTGCCTACAAACATGTTCCAGTTCTCAAGAATCTCTTCTTTGGTCAGCATCTGGTCCTAAAAAGAGTAACATTTCACATAACGCATTATTACACTGTTAAAGAGTTGGATTCTCATGCTAAACATGGGCAAAATGTCAAAAAACGAGTTGGACATATGACAGTATTTCTGTGCCAAATACACTCCTTCAGGATTCAGCGACACACTAAAATCAACACTCGGTCTGCACGATTAATCAAACCGCAATCGCGATTTGGGTTATGTGCGATTATGAAAGCGCAAAGGCTGCGATTTTAATTAAATAAATAAATGTCCAGCGTGTCAGTGAGCTGCTCCGTCTGAAAGCACTGCGAGATTGAGTCGATTATAATGTGCGTTTGAAAAAGCAACACGTGTCAAACATCTTCACAAACTAGTAATTTGTCGTCCAACAAAATGTAATAACCCGTTTTAACTTCATATCGTTAGTTGAGTGTTTGAGAGCCGATGTGGCTTCTCTTCACAGAATGAGGCAGACAATCAGCACTGCATACTTTATTACGAAAATACCCAAGAAGGCTTGAAGAAATCAAATACACCATATTTTGATGCAGTCGTGTTTATTGTCGTCATATTTAATCAAAGCGTTTCTATCTTTTTTTTTAAAAATTCAGTTCTGCTAACTTACACAGCGCTAGCTTCACACACATTAGGGACTTCCTGAAAGCGATTACTTCTCTGAGGGAAATGGGGAGTTTCTGCTCAAGGGCGCCCTCTTTTTAAATGGCAATTTTAACCAGAATAATTGCAATTAGATATTTTCCCCAAATTGTGCAGTGCTAATCAACACACTAAAGAAGTGCTTTTCTGGTTGTGAGGGAAAGCTTCCCAAATAACCCAGTGTTAAGAAAACAGTGGATGCAGTTTGTTTTCCCAGAGCAGCATCAGAGTTCTGGAAGTGTGTGTGTTTGTTCCTGGTCATGAGTCAAAAACGCAGGCGATGAGTGAAACTGCATCAAATGTCTGTTGTGATGGCAATCGGCGCGCAAGTGCATATCATTTTACAACACGAACGTATAGTGAATCAAAAGTTTTTCCAGGGATAATCCCATGATGTATTTTGCGTGTGTGTGTGTGCTTTAGTTCCGCCCACTGCACGCCTCCACGAGTTCGGCCGTCTTCAGAAAGAATCGGTGCAGCGTATCTGTCTTTTATAAATATGATCAAACTAAAGACTCTTCGGAGATATGAAGGATGCAATACTACTCTATAGGTACTCAAGATTAACAAGAGACTGGCAGAAACTGTGTGTTATGTACCCTTTAAAATTAATGATCAATTAACTTATTTGTTCTTTATATATAAATACACTACGCTTTGAAAGTTGGGGGTCGGTAGATTTGTAATTTTTTTTTTAAGGAAGTCTCTTATGCTCACCAAGGCAGCATTTATTTGATGGGAAAATATAGTAAAACAGTAATATTGTGAAATATTATAGCAATTTTAAATAATATTCATATTTTCCCCATTGAATCTCCAAATTACTGTAGTAACAAAATAAAATTGGTATATTTTAAATATTTGTTTAATGGCATCCTTTTAGTAAGCACTATGAATGAAGGCCAGAATGGATTTTCTTCTCAAGTTTAATTATTTACAGCAATTCAACGTTACATTATAAATGAAAGTCATTATTTTTAACATTTAATTAGTGAACTTGAAACAATCTTCACGTAAAGCCACTTTTATCTGTGCCATTAACAGTGTGCTGTATATAGTGTAAATAATAATGTAGTGATGTTGCGGTCTCTGTCAATATCAGCACTATCTGTTTGAATGAGAGCTGCCAGTTAATTTCTTACATAAGTTTATTTTGCACATTCATTTTCACAATAAGTAAGAAAATTACTAGGCAAACCATTCAGTATCAATATTTTTATGCAAGGACCGATGCTCTCGATACGAGCAAGGGCATATGATGTCAATCATCAGAAATTACTAATCACAAAAATTAGGGATGCACCGGTTGACCGTCCAAAAATCGGGTTTCTTTGTATTTTTCCGGAAGTGCGCCCGCGTGCACATACGCCTATATTGCAATCATTCGCGAACATGTCACTTGTGTGTTACAAACGGAAACTGTAGAACTGAGGGAAGAGACGAGATACGCTGAAGGGAATGAAGAGCCGCTTTCCTGCGCGAGCTGAAGTTGCGCGAGCTTACCTCTCCGCGCCCTGCACAAGCAGATAGTGAGCGTTTGTTCAGCTCAGCTTCTCACGTGTTGGATCGGATGAGAACGAAACAGACTAACTTGTGACAAAGCCGAAATACTTCTTTTTGTAGCCTAAAGAAGAACATGCATGCACTTTTGAAATGAAATACTATCAGTTCTGTAGCCTATAGGATGATCATTTTTATTTTACCTTAAAATGACATTTAAAAGCACATATGTCATGACATTGACTTAATTTGATTTAAAAAGCACCTGCTGTAGCATCTTAGTTTTTTTTTGTTGCACTAAACATTATTTGATTTACATTTTGGAACAATTATATACTTTAGTTTTAATTAATTTCACTGGTAAATACTTTTTTTCTTTTCACTGAATTTAAAAACAAATGCTGATTAAAGTAACATCTTTGATTGGATTGCAGAATATGCAGTTGTTGCCTTTAATTTCACCTTTCAGCCTTTTCATTTCCAATTCAATTTCCCGTTAATTTCAGATTGCGGACTTGTTTTCATTAGCCAAAATCCAATTTAGCCTGTTAAAGACCAAATAAACATCTTATTCATGTATACTTTCATTCTTTTATTGTGTAAAAAAGAAAAATAAATCGGTATCGGCCAGTTTTCTTAAAAAAAAAAACGGTATCGGAATCGGCCATGTAAAATCATGATCGGTGCATCACTAACATTTTAAAATGTAATTTATTCCAGTGATGGCAAAGCTGCATCATTACTCCTGTCTTCAGTGTCACATGATCCTTCAGAAATCGTTATAATTTGCGGATTTGCTGCTTAAGAAACATTTGTAACTATCATCAATGTGGAAAACAGTTGTGCTGCTTAACATTTTTATGTGGAAAATCATGATACATTTCTTCAGGATTTTGAATAGAAAGTTCAAAAGATTTTATAACAATGTAAATGTCTTTACTGCCACTTTTGATCAATCTAATAAGTCCTCGCTAAATGAAAGTCTTTATTTATTTATTTTTATTATACTGACCCCAACTTCTGAACGGTATTGCGTTTCAAATAAATTCATACATTTTAATAAATAACTTCATACTTATGGTATTTTTCTCCTATGTTCCTCCTATCAATGTTTAGTATGCATGTAATTAGTTTAAAGAAGCATAAATGTATTACAGGATCAATACTACCATTTTGATTCAGGATTAGAGCTACTCCTGGTCAGCATCTCAGAAGGTTCTTACCTTGTCAGTGTCTGACTCGTACACCAGATGCCGGGCTTCTGCCTGCGCATGGTCATAGTCCTGCGGCAGGATCCAGTGACGGATCTCTTCTAAGTCCATCTTCCCGTCTTTGTTCAGATCTCTGAAATCTGAAAACTGGTCTCTCTCAGTTCTTACCCAGTCTGGCTCTGGACCGCCATCTTCATGAGCAAACATGTCCGCTGTGAAATAGCAAAAAACACTGAAGACATTTTCCCGTGGAGGTGCAACATCAAAAGGACAATTTACCAAAAAATGTCATTTCTGTCAAGAGTTTGGGTGTCTAAAACTCACAAAAAGCTTCATATGGGTTTAGAAGATTTGTAATACCGCACATGCAAAAATACAGATGAACCTACCAATGTATTCATCCTCATCTACATGTCCATCTCCATTTTTGTCAATGTCCTCCAGAGTTTCCTGATAGAAGATAGTGAAGTAATGGATCAGTTACTTTATGAAATAAAACCCTCTTGCCTTTTCTTAAATAGTCTGCATTATTAAACATTGATTAATTAAAATGTATTAAACTGGCAGTTAGTACCACTGTCTAAGATTCAAAATGACACTCACAAGAACCACAATTTCCTGCATGTGATCAAACTCCTCTGGGTGGAGGAAAGCAGTGAACTCATCTCGCTCAGCAGCTAAATCGCCATTGATATCTGCAGCATTAAACCTGCGTTCATCTCGTGGAAGCATCTTCTTAAAGCTGAACTGGTCTGTGGCATCTTCAAACTCCTCTGGATTGGCTGGAAAACAATGAATTTCATTAAGGGAGCTATCACAAAAAACATATCAATATTAAAACTCCAGATTCAGATTTAAGAACGATGTGACTCACCAAGGTAATAACCGTAAGTTGCTTGCTTATATTCATCCCATGAGATCTTGTTGTCTTTGTTCAGGTCATAGTCAGTCCAGACCTTTGCAACGTTCTCATAGACGTAGCGCTTCTGTACTCTTTTGATCCAGGCTTTGAGTTCGTCAGTGGTGATATAGCCATCAACATCACTGTCAATACGATCAACTATTTTCCTAAAGAATTTAAAAGTGCATAGACAGAAAAGAGTGCATAAAATGAACATTTTGATCTTGCATAGAATACATTTTTGATTGTACAGTGGAGTTTTCATAGAGATGCTTTTCAGCTCAAACAGGGTGGATCCTATAGATTCTAGGTTATATTGCATTCCAATGTAATGAAAGAAAAAAAAAGTATATACACAGCTTTAATCGTCAATCCAATTTTTAGGACCAAAACTGTCATTACTGTAATTTGTTTGGTTTGATTTTTTTTAAAATAGTTCTCATTCTCAGTGGTGATTCTCATTGTCAATACTGCCATGATAATACTTCAAATAAAAAGCACATATACAAATACATACATATTATACACATATATAGTGCCAGTCAAAAGTTTGGACACATTACTAATTTGAATGTTTCTTTAAAAGGAAGTCTATTATGCTCATCAAGGCTGCATTTATTTGATCAAAAATACAGTAAAACAGTAATATTGTGAAATTAAATTACAATTTAAAATAATGGTTTTCTATTTTAATATATTTTAAAATATAATTTCTTTCTGTGATGCAAAGCATTAAAACTTTTAAACATTAAAAATAGAAATCTATTTTGAAGAAATGCTGTGACGCTGAAAATTCAGCTTTGCATCACAGAAATAAATTACATTTTAAAATATATTCAAAAAGAAAACCATTATTTAAAATTTTAATAATATTTCACAATATTACAGTTTTTTTTCTCTGTATTTTTGATCAAATAAATGCTTGATGAGCATAAGAGACTAATTTCAAAAAGATTAAAAATAGCAATGTTTCCAAACTTTTGACCGGTACTGTTTGCATGTATTTATGGTAACACTTTTTTTATTTTACAGTGTCATTGTTAGTTACTATAGTAATACCTTTAAATTATGCATAATTACATGCAACTAACCATAAACCAAACCTTAACTTATATTACTCCGTACTTAAATGTGTAATTACAGTGTAACAAAGACACATTCAAATAAAGTGTAAAGGAACATTTATTTGCAAGTGTCTTGAAAACTGAGTGAGAAATGTGCTTTGCTTTCATTTTCAATACGCAAGATATAATTTACGTTTATTTTGGTTTGAAATACAACTGAGAAATGTTCTTGACAGTAACTAGAGTCCAAGCAACTAGAAGACTGTCAACAGCAAATTATTTTTATCTCTGATGCCACGTTGTGATGTTAAGTGAGTCCTCCCATGCATTCAAAGTACTGGAGAGGGAGTCCTGAGGGATGAGCACCAAGATTCATGTCTACGCCCATTTCACCCAACTGGGGAACTTGTTACATTGGCAAGGACCTGGACAAACCCTGATATCCCAATAGTATATCCAGCACCAAAATGTTGACATGCCAGTGTGGCAAACACTGTCATGTGACAGGAAAATCATAAAATATAGACTCTCTTTGGGTTCAAAAGAAGAAATGAAGTAACCAGAAGAAATTAAGTAACCATAATATATATATTATATAAACAAATACGGATACACATATTTAATTTCCAAACTTAGCACTATATTATTAAACGATATCTCCTTTTTGTGGTCTAGAACAGTCATACATGTCATTGACCCACATACAGAGATATGCAACAATAGTGCACAAGTAGGTCTGTTGAACAAAAAGCCCAATCTTACCCTAATCTGGCTTTGCTTTCCTCTGGGGTGAGTTGATCGAAAGTGGTGGCCTCCTCTTTGCCCAGAAAGGCCTCGTGGTCGTACTGATAGCTCTGGTTATCTTCGTGAGGTCGTCTGCTCAATTCAGGCTCGTGATGAACTCTTTCTTTCCTAAGAGTGGGTTTCCCGTGCACCAGGCACGTGCAAACAGACAAAAACCATAAATACGTCGACACATCCATGTCTGGAAGACGCAATCCAGCGGTAAAACAGAGTTTAAAACTAGCACAAAGTCAAACGCTGCAACTATTTCATCGACCACCGTCAGAACAGCAGAAGCTAAGGCTGCTAGGTAGACGCGTTTCGATTGTTATCAACTCACAGCGACACAATTCAAGTCATCAGAACACGAACAAGCCAGTTCTTCTCATTTTCGATTCAAACATACCCGGCGGATCACTAAAGGATACAACCAAACCCTGAATGGATGCGTGTCAACGCACAGCCAATCACGCCGCGGCTAACAAAGGGCGGGGTTGTTAGAAGCTTTGCTATTGGCCAATGGGTTGTCTGTAACTCGAGATGGGCGTGTACGCCACGTTGCAAGATGACACGCAGAGAGAGCGCCTGCAGTCTTACTTTAGGAGTACCACAGCACAGCAGGAGAACTCAAAATTATATTATTATTAAAATGTAGGAACGACAGTAGTATTATTATTTGTGACCTGTGCATTTCCAGTATAACGGTGACTATGTTTAAACAGGTATTTGCATTAAACAAGTAAATAGTATGTTGCTTGTCCTTCTATGCAGTTGTTTAGATATTCACGGTGCTGCAAGACTGAAGGATGGATTTTCAAAAGTACCTTATTACAAAACACTGCCTATTAAGATATTGACTCAAAGCATGACTGTCTTCTATAGTGGTGTCATCATCATAGCTGTAAAATTGTGGATTAAGAGATCTCATGCTTTGTTGTTCACTGACATTTGCAATTTCTTAGTTTTGTCTTCTATGTGTTTATTTTCAAAGGATCTTTCACACTGTATTTCAGCGCATCTGCAATATGCATTTGAAACGTCATGTCAAATAACTAGGAAAAGATTATTCAGATGAAGTGTGCAGAGTTGGGCTTCATTAAGTATTAAAAGATTTAGAAGACTCTGTCAGATAGAATTATATTTCATTAATATCACCAGATTGACCTGATTTAAATTGACAGAGCAACTATAATTTAAATACATTAACAATTCATTACTCAAATAAAAGGCCACTGGCCGTAGGCACGTTTCATAACAAGAGAGCTGTGGCTCTCAGTTTGTGCTGGAAAGATGGCATGTGTTAGCATATTATGCAAATAATAAATGACCAAATTCATGTTGGCCTGTTTGCAGAGGGGAATTGGAGATGACAATGCCAGCAAGTTATTCCCACAGTACATTACATGAGCTGATGCAAATTCTGAACATATGGAAATAAAATTGTGAATACATTTATATAAATATCTTTGACTAGACTTGGCTAAAAACTACACTTGTAACATCATAGATGTTTGCATTTCGTTTCACTTTTAACACTACCAGTTTTAAAACAAAATTTAAAATGTTAAACTATAAATGATAAAGGCACACTTTTTTGATGAGTGACTAGGCTAAGCATAATAGCCTTCCTCCAGCATTTAAATGGGCAAATAACTATTGTGCTGTCATGCTTAACGCAGAGAACCTGGAACAAAACTGCTAGTGGAAATTGCCATTACATTTGACTATTTTCTCAACCATTGATCTGTAGGCCTTTCATGTATGTTCACTCAATGTGCCTATTAAAAAAGCTTTTTGTAAATGGAGGGCATCAGTGAGGAAAGTAGTATTTACAGCACCATGTTATAAGATAAATGTTCTTTTGAGCATGAGCATTGTGAAAGATTTTTTTTTATGCACAATGTAGCTTATATATCTTAATCTAGCTTTACATTAGCAGTTTTATGCCATTAATCAACTGGAAGTAGGCCTATATCGAACGCAAGTATCCTGTCACTGTGTGGATGAGCCGGGAAGGCCAGAAGAAACACTCATCAGATAACTTTTCAAAACCAATCCATGCATTTACTCTACAAAAAGAAGGATATTTCACATAGGATAATATCCACACAGTTTTCTATGAAGTATTACGTGTTTGGCAGATTGATATAATTCCTTTACACAGAAGCTTACGGGTATTTTTGGATGCTTTTTGGCTGCATATTCATTTCGTTGCTCTGCTTTTCAAACAAGCATTCCTTGTGCTTATTTTCAGTTTCCGAACCCAAAGGCTTTAGTAATCATCTCAGACTGTGTTAATTCTATAGTTTGGCTCCCAGCACTAATGTTCCATCAATTAGATTAGCCTTCATAAACATGTGTCTTGTATTCGATAATATATGGCATTGTCCTGACAATTCATTAGAGAAATTAGACATCTGATCATGATTTGTAATCCTGATGATAAACTGCAAGGCTGGGCTAATGGTGTTAATTGTTTTTGGTTTGTAATAGATTGGAAACAATATCTCGCCTTCTAAATATGATAAAAGCTAAAGAAAAATCACAAAGAAGAATAAAGAGATGATAAATAAGAAATCACAATTTGTGTGTTTAGAGACTGAAGTTCATAAGTGTAGGCTTGGTGTGTTTTTTTTTAAATTGTTTTTGAAAGAAGTATCTTATGTTCACTATGGCCGCATTTGATACATTAACACTGCATTAAAAATACAGTAAAAACAGTAATATTGTGAAATATTATTACAATTTAAAATAACTTGTTTCTATTTCAATGTAATTTAAAATGTAATTTATTTCTGTGATGCAAAGCTGAATTTTCAGCATCATTACTCCAGTCTTCAGTGTCACATGATCCTTCAGAAATCATTCTAATATGATTTGCTGATCGAGATTGAAATGTAGAAAACAGCTTAATTTTTTTGAGGAAACAATGATACATTTTCAGTAGCCTAGTTTTTTATTTGAAAATTGTTATTTTGCAATAAATGTCCTTAGTATGCACTAAATTGTTTTTTTTTCTCCAAAAGCTTCTCCAAAACTGCAGCTCTTGTGAGAAGTTCCCGATCTGCAGTGGTCAGTATCTATCAAAAGTGGTCTAAGGAAGGAACAGTGGTGATTCGGCGACAGGGTCATGGGCAGCAAAGGCTCACTTACCTGGGGAACACATGGCACCAGGATGCACTATGGGAAGAAGGCAAGCCGGCGGAGGCAGTGTGATGCTTTGAGCAATATTCTGCTGGGAAACCTTGGGTCCTGCCATCCACGTGGATGCTACTTTGACACGTAGGCTACCACCTATCTAAGCATTGTTGCAGACCATGTACACCCTTTCATGGAAACGGTATTCCCTGATGGCTGTGGCCTCTTTCAGCAGGATAATGCGCTCTTGCCACAAAGCAAAAATGGTTCAGGAATGGTTTGAGGAGCCCAACAACGGGTTTGAGGTGTTGACTTGGCCTCCAAATTCCCCAGATCTTAATCCAATTGAGCATCTGTGGGATGTGCTGAGCAAACAAGTCCGATCCAAGGAGGCCCCACCTCGCAAAGGATCTGCTGCTAACATCTTGGTGCCAGATATCACAGCACACCTTCAGGGGTCTAGTGGTGTCCATGCCTCGACAGGTCAGGGCTGTTTTGGCAGCAAAAGTGGGACCAACACAATATTAGGAAGGTGGTCATAATGTTATGCCGGATCAGTGTATATATAGTTTTAAAAATATTTGTGTGGTAGTTACAAATGAGTGGAAAAAGTCACAGAAAAGTCATGGAAATGTTTTGGTCGAAAGCTGTTGGAATGTTGAAGTAAATAACTTCCTCCGTGTGTTTGTTAGGTTCAAATATCACACACACTCATAATCTCCTCCACCATCCAAGCATTTAAAGCAATAATATCTGTTATCCAGTATCTATCAAAACGATCTCAGAAGAGAAGGTTGGACAAGGACGAGATAATCAGGGGGTGACACCGAATGCTTCCTGTGATCTGAAATCTGGAAGTCACATAAGATGCAAACATGATTGAGAGGAAACAAAAGCAAGCAAGATGTGCTTTTGTGTGGAGTGAGTGATGTGATGATTATAACCATCTAGCTTGGACTGAAACACAGACACATCTCTCCATAGTCAGCCAACTGGAGCGCCTCACAAGGACTCAAATGCTTTACGGTCCTGCAGAAAGAAATATGGTCTCATTCAAATCTGTGACAAAAATCAAACTAGATTTTTACTATGATGATGAAAACTTAAGCTTGCCTGTGCACAAATTGTTGACATAACACAGTGTTTAAAAAAGTAACAACCACCCTTTCCCCAATATAAGATGATTTAAGCTGTCATATGCTCATGTTACATTGTGCCCCTCACATGTTACAATGTACCCCACCTATGGGGCATGTTGTCACATTCACTTCCATTTTTCAGGGTAAATCAAGAAAACCGTATACACTGTATAAATGAAACAAAAACACATAATTGTACTAGACATGTGTGACATTAATGTGGGAAAAAAGAAATACACTGAACCCCAAGTGGATTTACACAAACTGAGAAAGTCAAAAAGCGTTAGGTTGTGCCTCGCTCTCCCCTTAATGAAGACTTTCTCCTAAAACATTTGAGACCCTTTTGCGTCCATGTCTCTCTCTCTCTCTCTCTCTCTCTCTCTCTCTCTCTCTCTCTCTCTCGTCGGCCCTCACCACACCCCCCTGGCCCCGGAATGTTCCAGGAATGTCAGATGATTAATAGCTGATTAGTGCGTGTTAATAAGGGTCTGCAGAGCCTGTAGTTCTGCTACTGCAAAGGTCAAAGTCAGCAAAGGGGGCAGATGGGTAATCTGTCTTTTAGCTACTGCAATCCCTTGGCCAGTTATCTAACGTTTCAGCCAGGACCAGAGGCGACCAGAGTGTCACACAATCATCAAATCATTTCTGACCTCAATAAGCTGGCTGGTGCACAAATATTGTATAGGGTACAATGGGGCTAAAGGAATCCTTAAAGGGTTAGTTCACCCAAAAATGAAAATATTGTAATTTATTACTCACCCTCATGCCGTTCCACACCCGTAAGACCTTTGTTCATCTTCGGGAACACAAATTAAGATATTTGTGTTGAAATCTGAAGGCTCAGTGAGGCCTCCATAGGGAGCAATGACATTTCCTCTCTCAAGATCCATTAATGAACTAAAAAAATATTTAAATCAGTTCATGTGAGTACAGTGGTATATCGAGAATATTTTTGGTGCGCCAACAACCCCCGAAATAACGACTTATATAGTGATAACCGATTCCAAAACACTGCTTCATGAAGCTTCGGAGCGTTATGAATCAGCGAGTCGAATCATGATTCGGATCGCGTGTCAAACCGTCAAACTGCTGAAATCCTGTGACTTTGGCGCTCCGAGCCGCTGATTCAACACAGCAGGGCCGAGTTTACCTCATATTGTGAGGCAAAACAATTCTGACCAACAAAGTTAATTTTATTAAGTATACATGAGTAAAGTTCAAGTATATTTTTAAGTATCAATGTACTATAGTTATAAGTGTACCATTTCAATACTACTTGGGACCAAATTAGCCCATTTTTTAGTGTTTTACGGTGCAGTCGCCCTGTCCTCTTTGCAGAAAAGCATCCCCAAAGAATGATGTTTCCACTTCCATACTTGGTTGGGATGGTGTTCTTGGGGTTGTACTCTTCCTTCTTCTTCCTCCAAACACGGCGAGTGGAGTTTAGACCAAAAAGCTCTATTTTTGTCTCATCAGACCACATGACCTTCTCCCATTCCTCCTCTGGATCATCCAGATGGTCATTGGCAAACTTCAGACGGGCCTGGACATGCGCTGGCTTGAGCAGGGGGACCTTGCGTGCGCTGCAGGATTTTAATCCATGAAGACGTAGTGTGTTACTAATGGTTATCTTTGAGGGTCCCAGCTCTCTTCAGGTCATTGACCAGGTCCTGTCGTGTAGTTCTGGGCTGATCCCTCATCTTCCTCATGATCATTGATGCCCCACGAGGTGAGATCGTGCATGGTGCCCCAGAACGAGGGAGATTGACCGTCATCTTGAACTTCTTCCACTTTCTAATAATTGCGCCAACATTTGTTGCCTTCTCACCAAGCTGCTTGCTTATTGTCCTGTAGCCCATCCCAGCCTTGTGCAGGTCTACAATTTTATCCCTGATGTCCTTACACAGCTCTCTGGTCTTGGCCATTGTGGAGAGGTTGGAGTCTGTTTGATTGAGTGTGTGGACAGCTGTCTTTTATACAGGTAATGAGTTCAAACAGGTGCAGTTAATACAGGTAATGAGTGGAGAACAGGAGGGCTTCTTAAAGGGTAACTAAACCCCTGCTCAGAGCTTAACTCCACCCACTGGCAATTTTCAAAAAATGCTGGAAAAGTGGGCAGAGCCCGGCGGACACAGAGGGGACGAACCGAGGGCGGGGCTGAGCGGAGGGCGTGCACCTGAGACCCGCAGGGACGGGTTGATTGACAGCTGTCAGACTCGCGAGTCGCAAAGATGGAGAATGACTGGAGTGACGCCAGCTTTGCAACAGAGCGGTCATTTCTCCTACCTTCACCTGAAGTGGAGGAGGGTGGATTGTCTGTAACAGACACAAACCCGGAGCCTTATCAATGCGAGCCGCAGCTCAAACTGCGTTAACTCCCGATGCAGACGATGCTAGTGAAGCAGCCGCGCAAGAGAACTGACCTAATCTATCTGCGTCCGCGGCAACCACTTGCGTGTCAGGGTTTGAAAGCGCGTCTCATGTATGAAAATTATCTGTACACATGACGGGCGGCAATAAAATCGCAAGAAAAGCCTGACGTGTACTGACAACTTCATTATTTAACCGTATTTTCTTCAATACAATGTTAAAACATGTGTCAAGTGAGTTTCATTCATAATGTTTACTTCATGTAACATGACAGTTCATACTGGAGTGAAGCCGTTCTCATCATGTGATTGGGGGAAACATTTCTGAGGGCGTGGTGAGCTCGTGCTAGGGGCGCGGATAGTGAGCCGTTGGAGGTACCATCGTACGTCACGATGTACCACAACGTCCAATAGGAAAATTCAACTGCAGTAGCCACCGTTCAACCTTAAGAGGGCAGCACTTTGGCGGTTTTACACCATATTTTATAGAATTAAAACACTTTATACTCAAATGTCAAAACATTTACTCGAATCAATGAACAGCATTAATAAAGCCCCAGTATTACAGATCATTAACTAAAAAAAGTTGGTTTAGGGTTTAGTTACCCTTTAAAGAAAAACTGGTCTGTGAGAGCCGGAATTCTTACTGGTTGGTAGGTGATCAAATACTTATGTCATGCAATAAAATGCAAATTAATTATTTAAAAATCATACAATGGGATTTTCTGGATTTTTGTTTTAGATTCCATCTCTCAATTGAAGTGTACCTATGATAAAAATGACAAACTTCTACATCCTTTGTAAGTGGGCAAAAATCGGCAGTGTATCAAATACTTGTTCTCCCTGCTATATGTACACTACCAGTGGACTACACAAAAATTCACATACTCAAAATGAGGAATATATCTGTTTCATTTATAAATCAAAATTTTAAAACAAATCTATTTTATTGGATGTCACATCATGTAAGTTTGTGAAGAAAGTAGGCTATTCAATCAAAATATTAAAAACAACTATACATGCCAAGTATAGAATACTTAATTATATTTTTAAGTATATCTTAATCAATAGATTGAGTATAAGTATAGGCCAAATTCTGTCAGTATAAGTCACGTATAGGTTCTTAAGTGTAATTTTCTGAGAAGTACATAAAAGTAGACTGCAAGTATAAAAGAAGAATACGAACAGAAGTTTATTAATAGCACACTTGAATAAACTTCTTTTTTGTCTATCTCTCAATATTGTTTTCTTCTTTTGGAAAGTCATAGAAATTTTATTAGGGATTATTTTTTCTTTTGCTATTGGAAATTACTTTTTTTTTTTAAATATTAGTTTTGTAGTTTCCTGGAAATGTGAAAAGGGTCCATTCAGATAATTCTTATTCCTGTCATTCCATATCAACTTCCAGTGTCGTGTCACGTGTGGCCAATTCAGTTCAAATTCACACCCATGAATTGAAACAAATCCAGTTCTTCCATTCTGAATTTTGCACCTTTCTGTGAGCAAAGAGCGTGTTCCTCCTCAAACCTCGTCACGCGCTCTCTTCCTCCGCTGTCTTACTTCCAAGAGGACGCTGCTGGTCTCGATTATCCCCGGATGAAGCTTGTCCAGTGGGGTTGATCTTCTGGTGTCTGCAGCTGTGGAAGAACATGGACAGATGCTTTCATTGGCCAGCCCTTTTCCTGCTCTCATCAAGAGAAAGGAATGACAAACTTGACTGGCTCATGCACCTGACGGCTCCAAACACAGCGTTCCAACTCACTGCATGAGAGGTCGTCGGACCTTTTTAGTCAGATATGTGTCTGAATACATACACAAAACATTTCGGCTCATATAAACTTCACTATGTACTCCCACTATGTATGCGAACGCTAATAGAGAATCAACTGTGTGTGTATGGCCATGCAGGACCACAGGGAAAGACAGAATGAAAGAGACATAGAGACAGGCTGGGAAACAGATGGATGAGGCTTCGGTGTGGGCACAGAACAGACGGGGCTGGCACAGCCTGGCATAACTGTGAGAACAGGTACAGCTGTGGTGTGTGCATATTGGAAAAGGCTGCTCAACCACAGCACAGCAGTCATATACCTTTATAAAGATATAAAAGGAAAACAGACACAAGGAGTCATTTGCAGGTCAGTTCAGGGTCGCAAGTGACAGAAGAGCACAGAAACATTCAAATGTATTCATGGCTGTTATGCCAGCATGATTTTAGAGGTCATGGTCCAAATACAAGCTAGTGTAGGACTGTGAAGGTAAAGCCCCCTTTTCAGCAGCCATTCATAAAATCTTGTGTTACATAATCCTTAAGAAATCCTTTGATAATTGTGAAAGATTTTTCGCTGTGCTGCTTAAGCGATTTTTAATTTATACACTTTACAGTTTTCAATCGCTTAGGCACATTTTTTTTAAACTTAACATTCTCTTAGTAAAATCTGTCACTGTTTTATGGGGAATTCTGCATGTCTGCAAAATGTAGAAACCACACACAATTTTGACATAAATTTTAACGTTAGGTAAAAGCTTACTGGGAAAAGTAGTAGCCTACACAAAAAATAATATAGATCTACATATTTGTATGGTATACAGTACATACATTTTTGCTGGACGGTGCCGAGAGCCCTGGGAATGGAGCGAAGCTGGTGGCAGGAGTGTTATTGTGCCACACCACACTCTCCAAAAAAAAAAAAAAAGAATACAAAGTGGCTGTCACTGGGGTGGTACCCTTAAGGGTACATTTTTGTACCTCTTTAGTCAGGGGTAGTGGTCCTAGAGAGCTGATGTCCTACAGAGTTTAGCTCCAACCCTACATAGAAAAAAACTCATGGCTCCCAGCATGCATTGCAGTATTAAGTATGTCACCATTGTTGAGATTAATATGCTGATTCTTGATATCTCTGTGCATCTAAACCTTTTCCCCCTTAGAATGTATTTAAAACTCAGAATTCAGTCTTACTATGGTAGTCAATGGCTGCTGAGATCTGTTTGGCAAACATTCTTCCAAATATCTTCCTTTGTGTTCAGCAGATGAAAGACATTTATACAGGTTTGGAACAATTTGAGTACACTGTAAAAAAAAATCAGGTCTCCAATTGAACATTTTCTAGTGAGCGATCACATCTAAATGTTTCAGTTGGCCAAATTGAATTTCTGTGAATTGATGCAATTTAATTCAATTAAAATTCAGGAAATTTAATTTGGCCAAATGAAAATTGATCGCTCACTAGAGAATTTTCAATTGTAGACCTGATTTTTTTTTAGGTTAGCCTAAATGATGACAGAATTTTCATTTTTTGGGTGAACTATCCCTTTAAGGATAGACTTCAGATTGTTTAATCGCTTATTAAATCTAAAGTTTCACTTTAGATGTTCATTGTCCTTATTATTAATTAATATTATTATGTAATGTAGGCTATTACTTATGAACTAATTTATTAATTTCAGATATCACAGTAGGCTAGAAGACGAAGACTGAGTGGACTTGGAAGAGTAATACAGATGACTGTCCGAAAAGAAAAGGTAAAAAAGTATGCGGATCTGAATAAAGTAATAAAGGATTGAGTGGACTGAGTAATAAAGAATCAGCACCAGTTCGAGCTCGAGCAATTAGAGTGTAACGCGCACGATGAGCTCGCGCCTGCGCATAACTGCACGCGCGTCTGGTAATGCGGTCACTGGAGGAGAAAATGAAGATAAAGCTCTCCAGTGGCGCTGACATTTCCTTCTGCTTCTGGAAATCAACCTATTCTTTTCTTTAATCATCTATCTATCTATCTATCTATCTATCTATCTATCTATCTATCTATCTATCTATCTATCTATCTATCTATCTATCTATCTATCTATCTATCTATCTATCTATCTATCTATCTATCTATCTATCTATCTATCTATCTATCTATCTATCTATCTATCTATCTATCTATCTATCTATCTATCTATCTATCCTTGCATGTTTGTGCTGTCTTCATGGATATTTTGTAATGTAATGTAATGACCTTTATACTTGTGGGGTGAATGATATCTTCTTTATTCACTTTCCTGAAATATTTAAAATCCCATGCAATAGGCCTATACATTATTGCTGAACTACAAAAATAAGCACCATCAGCTGCCAGTATTCATACTACAATTGTTTGTAAATCTATCAATAACTAAAGCATAATTTCATTCCTCAATTACCAAGTAACAATATCATAAACAGAATCTACTGTAAGTGACCTTTGACCTGGTCAAGTGTATGCAAAGTTTGTCTTATTACACTGACATTGTACATTATTTAGAAAACATGTAGCTATGATGGATACACTCAGCTGGCATTATAGAAATATGAGATCCACCTGCACATGTTTCTGTGAAGATTATAGTATATGCTAGAAATCGTTTGGTATAGGCATTTTTATGTCCATAGTGGTACAAATTGGATCATCATTACATCATGGTATGAAGGTCAAAAAGAAATGCTGATAAAACCCAATACCTACTAAATCCCCAGTGCACATGTTTTGAGCCCTTGTTATATCTGCCGTCCATTTTCACATCAGCTGAACCACAAAATATTAAATTCGTTTTTAAATTAGAAACCACCAGAGGGCGCACTAACACAGCATCAACAAGACCCAAAGGCTCAGATTCCTCACTTCACTGCACACTGCACAAAACTCAAGAGACTCTGGTTTGGATGTTTTATGAGAGTTATGTATATTACATTTCAAATATTTGCTGCATAATCTTTTCCCACATGTAATGCTTAATAGGCTTACTTTGCTCAATCATCTTAAATTTGAATTGCATGCCATTCCTCGTGTTTTTATTTTAACTGTAATATAAATCTATTACAGTGTTTATTACTTTAACAATCAATATGTAATGCATACAGAAATGCATGAAACTGAAAGCATTTTTACTCCTCTTCACATGCAGCCTAATGAAGCCTCACTAAGCTAAAAAAAAAAAAAAAAAGAAGAAGTCAGTCAGTCAGTCAGCTAACTGCTCCAGGGCAACTTTACACCCACGTCGTGCTTTAGTCACCCTAAGAGTCCTGAGAGATTAATCATCCAACAACACCACTGAAGCAGGACAAAAAAATCTAACAAGAGATATTCAATCGGACCACAAGTTCACTCTTCATTAGCCATTCCCTTCCACAAAAGGTTCTTTACTAAGAACTGATCACTGAAAGATTCAGACCAAAATGGTTCCTCTGTTATCACTGCAAAACCCTAACATGTATAGCTTAATACAGTGTCCTGTCAAACCTTAAAGGGTCACATATATAGAAGACCAATGTTGTATTAATGTTATATCTTATCATCTTAATGACCTGTGGGACAAGAGGTGGAATTCATGAATGAGGAGTAAAATTTAAATGATCAAATGTTAAAACATTGCACCATTCGAGCCATAACACAGAAAAGTAACTGCATTTCAAATGGCGTATGGAATATTCTTCTGATATACTTGATGCCACCATTTTGTGCATTACAGCATTGATTTCAATTTAATTTAGTCTAATTAAAAACCAAAATGTATGTTATGGAGAAATATTCTTAGGGCTGTATACTATAGAAGTCTACAAAATCAAAAAGTGCACTTGACATTTTACCTCTCTTTTTAGTTGAGACATTAAGAAGCAGAAGTAGGATTATTTGGGTCAGTATATGGACCTGTTGGAGGCTGAGTTATGCCATCAAGCTAATGTATTGTGACTGCCGCTGGCTTCTGCGACAGAGCCTTACAGCTGTCCCCGAATCAATAGATGTCAGAGAACTATTAGGGCAGTCATGACAGACACCGTGAACCCAGCCTCCCACTTGGTTATGACAAATGTGCTCAGGTTCTCAAGACTGGGGGATTAATCCACTGCAAACTTTATTTATACCCCCTAAACCCCCCCATCTCTCTATCTGCGGACGGAGCCCGGTACATCTGCTTGGGGTTCAGAGAGTAATTCTCTATTACTGGCCTTTATGCTCTGCGGCCTTTAATTACAACGGTGATTCATGCAAAGACCAGATGGTACAGTGACAGGTCAAGAAGGACTTCATTGCCTGCATTGTACTGTTGTCCTAGTGAGTTTCAGTAGGCTGTATAAGGTTAGATTAAACAGAGTAAGAGGGTCAGGTTGGTGAACATACTTTCAACTCATCTTCCAAAACAATATAGGTCTTTGAAAATGAGTGGGAATAATTACTGTCTAAAAAAAGACCAAATTGTAAAACAATATACAAGCGTCTAAAAATGTAACATTCTTTACTATGTCAAAAGTCTTAATACTCATATATTTATTTGAAATATTGTTAATATTTAAAATATCAGTTTTCTCTTTGAATATATTTTAAAATGTAATTTATTCATGTGATGCAAAGCTGAATTTTCAGCATCATTACTCCAGTGTCACATGATCCTTCAGAAATCATTCTATTAAGGTAACATTCTATAAAACATTTATTATTAATGTCAATGTTGAAAACAGTTGTTCTGCTTAATATTTATTTGGAAACTGTGATACTTATTCTATAATTCTATTCTAAATAAAAAGTAAAAAAAATACAGCATTTATTTGAAATAGAAATCTGTTGTAGCATTAAAAATGTATTTCCTGTCAATTTCAACGGAATCTCACAAGAATTTATACGTATTTTACGAGATGGTCAATACGTACACATTCGTACGATTTGTCTAGACCCCAGTGATGGGTAGGTTTAGGGGCGGGGTTTAGGGTGGTCCTTCCCGATGACGGTTTTGTGAGTGAGGTCGTAAAAATTAGCCACCTTGTAAAATGCATACGAATTGCTGTGAGATCGGTTGGTCAATTTTGATCAATGTAATGCATCCTTGCTGGATCAAAGTATCAATTTCTTTAAAAAAAACTAATCTTGAACAGTATTGTATTTATTCATTTAATATTTAATATAATATAGCCTACACACAGTGATGGAGAAAGTTACTTTTAAAATGAATGTGTTACAAAATTGTATTACCCCCTAAAAAGTATCTAATTGCATTACTTGCAATTGGAATGTAATGCATTGAGTTACTTTTTGTGTTACTTTTACTCACCTAGACTGGACTTGCTTATTTGTTTTTTAATAACAAAAAACAAAAGTTGTATTTTTGGAAAATGTAAAGGCCCGTTCACACCAAAAGTGAAATGAATAATTCACACCAGTACAGTAGAGGGCGCAGCTCAAACAAACCTTTCAGCTGCGCTGCCATTCTGGATTGCAGAAGAATACGACGCGGGAGAAGAATGTTCAACACTCTTACTTCAGCAATAAAAATAAAAAAATGACACAAAAATGTGATGTTTATCTAAAGTCATTTTTGCTTATTATGATTGAATTGGGTCGTCGAAAGTCGGCAGCAAAGACATTGGTTAATAAAGTGAGATTAAATACATAAAGTATATTTGTGTAATTTAACATATTTAATTATTGCAGGTTTGCCCTTAACTGTTTTTATTCATTTTGAGGAATACTGAATCTGTTTTTGTACAAGTGAGATGAGTAAATGCCTGCTTACACTTAGTCTAGAACTACAATAACCATCATGTTCACACAGCGCACATGCACAACACGTCTGCACTTACATATGATTTCTCTGAACATGGGGACTGGAGAGCTGTCAGTCAATAAATGGGAAAACAAAGTAACTTGTGTTACAGTTACTTGAAAAAGTAATCTGATTACAAAACTTGAGTTATTTTTGCAATGTGTTACTCCCATATATATATACACACACACACACACACACACACACACACACACACACACACACACACACACACACACACACACACACACACACACACACACACTATATTGGCAAAAGTATTGGGACACCCCTCCAAATCATCGAATTCAGGTGTTCCAATCACTTCCATGGCCACAGGTGTATAAAATCAAGCACCTAGACATGCAGACGCTTCTATAAACATTTGTGAAAGAATGGGTCGCTCTCAGGAACTCAGTGAATTCAAGCGTGGTACCGTGATAGGTTACCACCTGTGCAATAAGTCCATTCGTGAAATTTCCTCACAACTAAATATTCCACAGTAAACTGTTAGTGGTATTATAACAAAGTGGAAGCAGTTGGGAACAACAGCAACTCAGCCATGAAGCGGTAGCCCACGTAAAATCACAGAGCGGGGTCATCGCACGCTGAGGCCCACAGTGTGCAAAGTCAATAGCTTTAGACCTCCAAACTTCGTGTGGCCTTCACTAGAGGTCGACCGATTCATCGGTTTTGCCGATTAATTGACACCGATAGCTGATTGGTGGAACAATCGGCTAACGCCAAAAATCCACACCTATTTTTTTTACAAGAGCTCTGAGAAGGGTCTGTTGGCATTTATATAGCACGAGAGCGGTTAGTGACGTGAGAAAGCAAACTGTATCGTCATCCTGCCGAAAGAAAGCAGAAGCGCACTCGTTTTTTTATCAGATAACGTTAATCACCCTCTAAAAAGCAGACTGTTTGGATTTACATGAAATGGTAACACTTTACAATAAGATTTCATTTGTAACATTAACTAAGGTTAATAAATGCTTTGGAAGTATTGTTCATTGTTATTATGTTACCTGTTAACCTTGGTTAATGCACTATGAACTAACATGTATGATCAAGGTATAATTGTAGTGCTCATATTAATACATGCAGTAAAAATATATATTGCATAATGCTTATATAGTTCATGTAAGCTAATACATCCTTGTTGCATAGGGACTTATATAGTGTTACCTAGGAAATGTACATGCATGTTTCTAGATTATAGCTAAAGGAAAAACTTTGACCAGTAATATATTAATGTTATTGGAATGTTAAAAAATTCAGATTTTTTTTTCTGTTAGAAATTCTCATTTTAATATTCATATGTTTTTAATTTAGCACATTTTCATGGATCAGTACCGTTCTTTTATTTCTTGTAATAAAGTTCAGCACTTATGTTTTGTTTTAAAAAAAATATCCAGTATCCATTAAAAAAAAAACTATCGGTCGATTAATCGGTTATCGGCAAGTGCGGTCCAACCTAGTTATCGGTATCGGTAAAATCCACTATTGGTCGACCTCTAGCCTTCACACACTTCACTTCAGCACGCCACCACTGGACTCAAGAGCAGTGGAGACGTGTTCTCTGGAGTGACCAATCACGCTGCTCTTCTTGGCAATCCCATGGACGAGTCTGGGTTTGGCGGTTGCCAGGAGAACGGTACTTGCCTGACTTCATTGTGCCAAGTGTAAAGTTTGGTGGAGGAGGGATTATGGTGTGGTTGTTTTTCAGGGGTCGGGCTTGGCCCCTTCCAGTGAAAGGAACTCTTAATGCTTCAGCATACCAATATATTTTGGACAATTTCATGCTCCCAACTTTGTGGGAACAGTCTGGGGATGACCCCTTCCTGTCCCAACATGACTGCGCACCAGTGCACAAAGCAAGGTCCATAAAGACATGGATGAGTGAGTCTGGTGTGGAGGAACTTCACTGGCCTGCGCAGAGTCCTGACCTGAACTCAATAGAACACCTTTGGGATGAATTAGAGCAGAGACTGCGAGATGAAGAGTTGAAGCTGTTATAGCTGCAAAGGGGTGGGCCAACTCCATATTAAACCCTAAGGATTAAGGGAATATATATATATAAGTATATATATAAATATATATATAAGTATATTATGTATATTTTACATAATAAACATCAGAAAATGCATGTGATATTACAAATGTTGATATCCAGACCCATTGAGTGCAATAGAAGCAGTACACACTTTCACTGAAATGAGATTCTCAGAATGAGACACTTTACCGAACGGATATGACAGGTCTGGATCTGCCCCGGTCTGCAAATTGAGGCCAAAGCAACACCATTCACATCTAATTTAAAACAGTAGAAAAGCATTTCAGAATGTACATATTCTGCATCATGATTCACTGATGCTTTGCATTTCCATTAAAATGAAAAACATGTACAAAAGGAAAAAGAGACCTATTTTTCCCCTTTGCATCACTCGTAGGCCTATTCAAGGATGGAATTCGCACCCAGCAATCAGTTCGATTATCTTAAAAATACACACTGCATGAGAGAATGCGTCAGGCAGATGTAAGATGGGATGAGTGGGGTCTCTCCCGAGTCTATTTTCCAGATGGTTTGCTGTTGTTATTGCCTGATTTAGTGTGAGTTGTCGAACACGGAAAGGGTTAGCTACACAGGATCCATTTAAACCTATCACTTGGATTTGCGTTGAGTTCCTCACGCTAGGTGCTCCTTAGTTCTGCCCATGCTTTCGCCCCGAGCAAGAGTATGCTGTGTCGCATGCCTTAATGACCCTGTTTGGGCACGTGGCACATTATAAATGTGCACGCTCTTGTGAGGTCTTTACTCTGCCACGTTTCATTAATAGTTTATTATTGGGAGTCCCTCATAAAGCACTTTACATCTCGACTTCGCCATTCACGTCTCAGTTTTGTGTCACGTAAGACTACAGAGCATTAGGCCACAAACATAAACAGAGATGGGGGGGATATGTGTGCTAAAAACATATGAACACAGCAGTAAACAAACACACACGTTTAACTAGGTATCTCAATGGGAACTTATCACTCCTACTGTTTTAATAATGAGACATAAACCTTAAAATACATCTCTTTGCATTTTAGAGGTGAAAAACTAAACTTAACTAACTGTAGACATTTTGGCCATTGTGACCCCAAAAGTATGGCTAGTATAGATAAGCCATTCACACACACACAAACACGCACGCACACACACACACACACACACACACACAAACCTGCCTTACTGCCCCCCCCCCCCCCCCCCCCCCACAAATACTTGATTAGCCACAAACATATCTCGTAGGTCAACACTGCACAGTTAAGTGCTCTTTTGTTTAACTCCAATCTGGCATGGTAACATCGTTTGTTAAACACCACTCAGCGTAAAAGCAATATCAGCTTTAAATACGGGCTGGGGGTTAAAAATAGATGTCATTTATGAATTACTTTGATGGGCTAATTGTCACAGAAACCAAGTTTCCCGTTACTATAGACGCAATGAGGGAAGTCACACCTGGACAAGCAGGACCACAGAAATGACGCAAGAACAAGAATTTAACTTGGCCAGGTTTTAAATGATCAACAATAACTGGAAACAAATAAAATACATACTCTATAATGTTCTTTAGTAACTAGTAACTATACAATCATGGATGCAGGGATGGATGAATGGACAGAAAGACAGTTGGATAGACTGATAAATTGATATATAGAGATGGATGGACGGACAGAGACAGAGAGACAGTTGGATAGAGTGATAGATGCTGGATATATAGATATGGATGGATGGATGGAAAGACAGATAGATAGATAGATAGATAGATAGATAGATAGATAGATAGATAGATAGATAGATAGATAGATAGATAGATAGATAGATAGATAGATAGATAGATAGATAGATAGATAGATAGATAGATAGATAGATAGATAGATAGATAGATAGATAGATAGATAGATAGATAGATAGATAGATAGATAGATAGATAGATAGATAGATAGATAAAGTAGACACAGATGGATGGATGGATAGATAGATAGACTAGACATGGATGGATGGATGGATGGATGGATGGATGGATGGATGGATGGATAGATAGATAAAGTAGACACAGATGGATGGATGGATAGATAGAGTAGACATGGATGATGGATGGATAGATAGATAGATAGATAGATAGATAGATAGATAGATAGATAGATAGATAGATAGATAGATAGATAGATAGATAGATAGATAGATAGATAGATAGATAGATAGATAGATAGATAGATAGATAGATAGATAGATAGATAGATAGATAGATAGATAGATAGATAGATAGATAAAGTAGACACAGATGGATGGATGGATAGATAGATAGACTAGACATGGATGGATGGATGGATGGATGGATGGATGGATGGATGGATGGATGGATGGATAGATAAAGTAGACACAGATGGATGGATGGATAGATAGAGTAGACATGGATGATGGATGGATAGATAGATAGATAGATAGATAGATAGATAGATAGATAGATAGATAGATAGATAGATAGATAGATAGATAGATAGATAGATAGATAGATAGATAGATAGATAGATAGATAGATAGATAGATTATTACTTATTACAAATCAAGCAGAACAGAAGGCATTGAAAATAAAATAAAAGTGCACATTCCTTCTGCCTTTTCATTTCTTTAATTCTTTAAAGGCTATGCTATAATCCACGATTTTAAGAATTGCCAATAATATTTGGATGGATGGATAGATGAAACATAATATTGTATTAGATATTTTGCTGTGTATTATTTAACCTCAGGCCTTAACGCGGGAATTCATCTCTCATAATTAATTTGGTGCGTTGCCTATTTTGAACTGAGCAATACGTTCCCACTAAATGTTATTAAATCGTGGGGAGTGACGAGCTTTTATTTGTGCTGTCAGAGCATCTGACAGCCTCGTTAGCTCCCATTTCGCCCTGTCAGCTCACAGTTTGCCACGGACACTGAGTCTCAACCCCTCTCCATTTACCGTGTTACTGCTGCCAGCAACTGCGCATCGCGATCAATCACTGGCGCAGAGTCGCTGGCAGGTGTCAATCATTTCATCCTGCGACTATACTTAAATTAGGATAAAACGTTTTCTGATACACCTGTATACATATTAGGACACCTAATAACTTATTTCACTTAGCCTATCAGGGAAAAAAAACAACAACAATTGGATCATTTGTTGCAGATGATATTTTTATAGGGTGAATTCGGGGTGATTGGGTCCTTTTTTCCTAGCCATTTTAAATGGCAAAAACTGTCCCAATCACGCTGAATTCACCCTATAATTACGCCTACATAGATTTGTAAACGTGAATATACTTTCTGGGGCGACTGTACAATAAACCTGTTTATTAAAAACAACTATTGCATGTTCATTGTTCCTCATTGCAGAGTTTCCATGTTCGAAATATAGTTATGATCTTTGGGCGTAGGCCTATACTGTACAACTGAAGCTTGCAGTGAATCTTTATTCTGGCTGTGCTTTCAGATTGTGGGTCGTATACTCAGGCTTGTCACATTGAGCTAAAGTGAGTTTCTAACATCCAGGGCTTTGCTGTCCGCGCCGGACAAATTGATTGCGATCAGCCTGAGGGAATTCAGCTAATGTCTCTGTCCAGGGCCGGGGGGTGGACTGCTTAAATTAAAGAGGGGGAGAGATTCACACATATTGCTGAAAACCCGAAATACACATAATGCACATCATAAAGTCATCAGAGAGAAAACTGGGACGACAAGGACCTGAAGGTAAAGATCTGAGGAGACCTCCTATATATATAGCCTATCATATACTCATATAATTACATCTTAATCTCTTTAAGTAGACTTACAGGCTATATAGCCTTGATGAGAAGAAGGGAAAATTAGAAATATTTTCATTGCATAATTGCTCGTGCACTTTTTTTAACCCAAGAGAAAAGAAACTTAGCTTTGAACATTCAAACACGATGACAATGCATAACCCAAAATAATGTTGTCTGGAATGCCTGGTCAGTGCTGAACATATTTTACTGTGTGTGTGTGTGTGTGTGTGAGCATAAGCAGAAGTAAACAAAAGATCCATGACATGCTCATGCGCTTCTTCTGCATGGATAGAGTAAAAGAACTTATTACAAATCTAGCAGAACAGAAGGCATTGAAAAGTAAGAAAAATGCACATCCCTTCTGCCTTTTCAGTTCTTTAATTCTTTAAAGGCTAATCATAAAAAAATTAAATCCCTGATTTTAAGACTTGCTAATATTTATTTAAATACAGGCGCGTTTTGCAGGTTACATGAAAATTACTGATTCGAAAATGTACGATATTATTGATATACAAAAAATACCTCATAATAGGTCTTAAAAACTTTCTCGAAATAATTATAAGTGCAAAAATCGTATTTTAATACTTCTTACGTGATGATCACTTTTCGGAGTCATTAAATCAATTTTTAGAAACGGTAAAAAAGACTCTATATAAAGATAGCATTTCTAAGTCGAAAATGTGGTTTTATAAACATTTTCACCCTATCCATTTATACTGACAAAATTTGTGTATACATAGATTGTTATTATAACATATTTTTCATTATATATATATATCTATATATAAATAAAAGCGTCTGCTAAATGATCAAAACAAAATATGAAATATTCATTAACGAACATTGAGTGCGCATTTCAAACTCGTTATTGTAATTTACAACAGCACTTAAAAACTTGTTATTGTTGTATAGAAGAGAAATGTATGTGTGTGTGTGTGTGTGTGTGTGTGTGTGTGTGTGTGTGTGTGTGAGAGAGAGAGAGATAGATAGAGAGGGGGGGAGAGGATGCTGAGAGGCCGGCTGAACAGATTTTCCTTCACGCCTGGTCGGGTTCTTGAGAGCGGGGCGTCGTGGAACAGGGAACGGAGGCACCTGGCCCGGCCGCTGCGCAGCGTCTTCTTTTATTGACCGCATGATAAGCCGTGCGGTTTCCAGCGATCACCTGGAGAACCCTGCAGCGTTGCACGGTTTCTGTGGCCCTTAATTGTGGTTACGTCAAACAAAGGGCTGAATAATGCTCGTGCGCTCCATACCTGCTCCATACGTCCTAAAGCACCAACACAACCCATTCATTTCCTGAGAGACACACGGAACTGTTGCGCATTTGCGCACTATGGACAGTAACATCTGTGGACGCGTCATATGAAGTAAATAGGTCGCTTCACCTGTAGGCTACAATTCGAATGTTTTCTTTGTTTAGATGATGCACAGGATCTCACAAGTAGCATATAGGCCTAGTTAAATGCGCAACAGCTCTCATTTAGGAAGAATGGAGAAAATGATCGTAAAAAAAACAGCAGTGAGACATTAAAGAAAACCACACACAGCAAGGTGGAAACAAACATTTTCACTAAACGCGCTGTTGTACCGGTTAACCATTTGATTTTCCACGTGAACGAGTAGGGTAAATAAGATCTCTGTGACGCCTTGGCCAATATTTGCTTAACAGACGGATAGCAACTTAGGATAAGAAAAAGAAAGGCTGAGAAAAAAATAAAAAATAACATTTGACATTTGAAAGTTTCAAATATTTGCATGATAAAAATAGGTTTTTGCAGATATATGCTATTTCAAAGAAAATTATTTTCAAGGCACTAGAGCCCATGTGCACAAGTGAAAAGATGTGATGTGATAATCTCTGAAGAACTCACAAAACGCACATTTTAAAAGTATTTATTTGTATCGATAGCTAGTGGTGGGTGAATTTAAAATATTGCCTAAACATTATTCAGTAGCATATATTTTATTACTATTAACATCACATTATTAGGATATATTAATGTGTATTTATTATATTATATATCGACTTGGCATCAAATAGTAAATGCTCAGAAGTATGTCTTCTTTAGGAAACACCACGACTTAAAACAGAAGCATAATTCTCCCAATTCTTCACTTGAAATATAGGGCAATAATCACGCCACGTCTTGCAAATCGAGGCTAATGTGAATGCATGGAGTTCCCCTGATATGTTGCATGCATGGCTGTATGAGAACTATTTTCCAGCGTGACGTAGCGCGTCATCGGACCAATCGCTGACGAGCTGAGGCTGATATTAAGAGAAAGTTTACAGTGAGTGAGGGTTACACCGTTTTTTCATTTTCACTGACATTTCCACTCCAAACGGGATTCAAACGTGACAACTCTGGATTCATGAGGTCGTTTTAATTTATTCAATCGCAAGGGCTTGAAACTGCAGGATATTGATCAGAAGTCAGAATCATCCCGGTAAGTTCAGCTCAAATACTGTATGTTTTCCCCACCGTCCTCGGGAAAGAAAATGCACGGCATATCTTCATTAGAAAAATACATTTGATTATGTCTACATTTTTTCATTTTGAATGTTTTATTTGAAAAGCTGACACAAAGGGGGAAATATTTATCACAAACAAACTAAATAATACAAATTATATAATTTCATGTAGGCTATTTAGAAAATAGCTATTTAGTTTAGATAAGACTAAATTTTCCATCTTACTTAAGCTAATATTTTCCTATATTTAATAGGCCTATATTACCTTCAGTTTGTTCAATTTAGACAGGCATAAAACTACTTTTTAAATGGTTATTTTAGTATATTTGCATAACGTGATGAATTACGTCAATTCATTAGCGCAGATAGTCTACATGACAAAACGTTACATCACTTCAAAGTATTTTTTATTATATTAAAAGAACCTTCCCTTTCCCTTTTAATAGCAGTTTTAGGAACGATAGGGAACGCAAATTAACATTATAATTGTGTGAAAGAATATGTTGAAAACTTTTTTTTGCCCCAGCAATTAGAATTAATTTGTTTCCTAAACATTCTTCTTCCCAATAATAATAGTAAAAATGATGATATGGGTGGTGCTTTTTCTATTATTATTTCATGTTAAACAAGACATTATTAGGCTATTATAGGCGCAACAATAAAAGAAAGTAAACAATATAAAATACTATAACTAAATTAAAAAAAAAACCGTTGGTGGTAAACTTCGTTGTTCCCCGAAATGTAGGCTATTGATTAAAAAAAAACTGTCAGCCCGTTCGTGACTTTTTTTCTTTTTATTGATTCACTCTTTTGTTCATGTTCTCCTGAAGTATGACGTCAGTCCCATTCCCTTTCCTAAAAAGTGTTTCTACAGAAGACAGTGACCACTGTGCCCAAGAGCGAAACGGCTATACGAGATTAAGGATTACTTTTCACGACTTCGTATTAGCAGTTACTAATCCCAATTGGGCTAATTGCTCTGCGTGTAAAATTGCTATCTGCAGGGTTCGTGTGATGTGGTGGGGTTGTATGGCCTGGAGGGTGATGGTGCGCCCTGAATTAGACCACATCCTAAATACACCTCATTAACACGTAGAGGATTTACAAGTTATCTAAATGAGGAATCAACAGCCGAGGAACAATCACTAAGCTTACAGGGCATTCTTTTTGACGGGTTTGTTTTTGCACCTTTATAATACTTAAAAATAAAAATGAACTTTAAGGTGTATATGCTACTAACCAGGGGCTAACACAGATAAGAAGAGCTCATTCGTGGAAACATTTGCAGTAGTATGAGAGAAACTCTGCAGGGCCCGTACTGGGACAGTGCTGTTCATTATCCGTTTCCATTAAGGCCTCTTTTTTAATTCCTCGGTGTCGTTTGTCTCCTTTTTGTGACACAGTCAGGGACGCAATGGTTCTCAGGGGCTCTCGTTCACTTCCCAGATAGTTTATAGATGAGCTTTGGCTTTTTCCTAACTTTGCATACGCCGAGGAAAGTGAATGCAATACATTTCGTATCTTTTTTCCTCTTCTTTTTTTAAAATCCCATCAGTTCTTCACCGGCTCCCATACAGTCGGGACTATACTGTGTGTGTGTGTATGTATATGTTTATATATATATATATATATATATATATATATATATATATATATATATATATATATATATATATATATATATATATATATATTATATTATATTATATTATATTATATTATATTATATTATATTATATTATATATATATATATATATATATATATATATATATATATATATATATATTATATAAATAAAATAGCACATTGAAAACAGTACGTCACAAAAATAATTTGCACAGTTTAGGCATAACTAGATTTCTAAACAAATGTGTAGCAGACAAATATGGGAACATTATGTCAAAGTTCGAGACGCAGCACAAAAAGAATACAGATATTTAAAAAATAGAATTTATAGAATTGTGTGTCCATATATAGACAGACATACTTTGGAAGGGATGGTTGCTTTGCATCTAGCAGATATATTAGCAAAAACTAAAAACATAATAGGCTATCTGCAGTCCACTTTTTGTTTGCATCTCAATCCATTCTCCAAATCGCTAAAAGGTCGCAGGCTGTTGCAAACAGAAATATGTAAACATTTGTCATCAATATTTGCTACTCCGATGAAAGAGCTGTAAAATTAGTGAACGGTGAAAAATTTAGGGGGGGGGGGGCGACAAGCCACGTGGACACGGAGGTAACCTCCACGCGCAGATAGTGCAAAAGCGCGTGAGTGTCAACAAAAGCACGTGGAGAGTGTTTGCGTTTGTTTTAGCCAGTTGCACCAGGGACCATTTGCAAGTGCACTTAATGCACAGAGCAAACAGGTTCCCCTTTTGAATTCGCAGCTGTCAACAGGTTGCTTTCTTTTATCAGTGTCATGGAGGGCCAGATCTCTCAGGACTTGAAAGCCCCGTGCAGCAAACAATCACTCAGGGATATTCAGTCAAACGGTGTCCATATGTGTTCACCTAATTAAATAGGCCTTCTAGAGTAACAATTATAGCTATAACATATTGCAAAAGCAATTTGTTTTCATTGAAATATTCAATGTAAATACACCAAGTTAATTTCTTTTCATTTAAATATTAAATATAAATAGCCTACACCAAGTTATTTATCCCACATTTCGGGGCAAATTGTAATATGGAAACACACTAAAATGCATTTTTCTGAGTGAGCTCAAGCCCAGTGGTGAGATTTAAGCAGTGCATCCGACAGAAAAAGAACGAAGCATAAAGCAATGTTGAGTGAGTTTGAGAGGGGGCGCTCGGCATTTGCATGCGCGGACTGATTAGTTGGTTCAAAAGTGGCCTGTTTTCTGTTCTGTGATGGCAGAGGGTCAGTGCATCTGTCTAATGGGCCAGTAAAGAGCTGCAACCGGGAACAGACAGACTAAATACATCAGTACTATCACCAATCAGCATAGGTGTGTTCAACTCCGTCTCTCTCTCTCGCGCGCGCTCTCTCTCTCTCTCCATGCATGCGCCTTTACTTTCTCACTCTCTCTCACTCACTCACTCACTACACATGCGAGCACACACACACTCTCAATCCTTGAGCAGTCCTGACATCTCCGCTCACTGTCAATCTGTGTCTCCTTCGCAGGGAATTTCCTTCCAGATAGAGGGACGCTGGAAAAACATATATTTTGAGAAGAAATTACTATTGGAGACCATTCGTTTCACTATTTTGCTCGGAAGGGCTCAGGCGGTGGAGCAGAATGCCTCAAAAAGGTGAGTGCGCATGCTGAAACTAAAAGTTAGTTGTTCGTGTGGGAGCCGGTACTATTTTACTGGAGCGATCAACCACATTATTATTACTATTATTAGGCTTTTATTTATTATTGACATTCCGATTATTGTTAGTGGTGTTGCCCAAGTCATACAAACACAAACGTGCTCTTAATAGGCTAGTTTGTTGGCTAGCTGTAAAAATAAATGATTTAAATAAAGCTCTCAGATTATTTTGCATTTTGTAGGTCTGCTTTTAATCTGTTTGTGGATAGTAAATATGTATCTGTGAGAGGAAAGAGTTAGAAGTCACATTAGGCCTGAACAGTGTTTTTTTTTTTTTGCGGAGCACGGGAATGCACTGACCCGTTGAGCAAAGGTGTCAGTTTGATTCATCAGCCGAGTGCCTTCTTAAAGATTTGCCCGAATCTCACGAGGACCTGCTTGTTTATTATTCTTTACGTAACTAATATTTGCATTTAGAGTTTTTGTAATTGTATTAAAAAAAAAAAAAAAACGAATGCACGGTCAAGACTTTCCACTTTTATGTTACATTATACAGCCTAAAAGTAAACATATATTGTAGATATAAATATATTGCACAAGTGAAATTTAGTAAATAAAATTATTAAGTAAACACCTATTTTTTTTTATTAATGTAAAAACCATATAAGCCATCACAGTGGACTCGTTTATTTTAGCATCCAGCAAATATTCCCTAGGCCTATAGCTAGTGTTTTTTCTATAGCATTAGACGCTCAAGTCCTCATAAACATCCCCTAAATAAATGTAGCTCCAAAACACAAAAGATTTCCCCATCGATGGCAGTATAAGATGATTAGGGCATGTTAATGTCAGATCCTTCAAAACTTCCCACTGCGCTTTTGTGCACGTACAGATGCACGTCTGCATGAGAATGATGTTTATGGAGAACACTGTTTCCTGAATAAGCATGTTTAATTAAAGCAATTGTAGTTAAGGATTACACAAACGAAAGAAATGCAGATGAGATCCTAGTTAACCTCATAAACAACAACAACAGCCTGTATTCGACGTTAGATAAATCATTAACGGGAGCACGCAGAGTCGCAAAGCATGTACAGCGCGAGCACAAAACAATTAACATTTTCTGTGATTAACAGCGATTAAGGGGTTTAATCGTCGCATTAGGCTTTACGTGTATTTCGAATTTACCTTCGGGGTGTAGTTTTCATTTGACGTATCTTTTTTAAAAAAAAATATTTCTTTTAAAGATACGGCACTAAAATATTCACATATGAAGGTAGGCTACAGCTGGAAACCTCCTGACACATTATACATATAAAAAATAACGAATTATTAATATATTAATGTTCTTTTGTTGTTGTTGTTGTTTGTGGCAAATTATAAAATGAAAATATAAGAGTTAAAAGACTAGCAAAAATTATTTAGAAACAAATCCGTTTTAGGAAAACAAACTTTAGAACACTTCAATATTTGAATGTTCCCATATAAATGTAGAAGTTGATAACACTTTTAAATGTAAATGAATATTTCCAGCAGGCACTAGTCGTTCAATCTTGGGAAGAGAGCGAATGGAAACGGACACACCGGTTTTGTTATTTCAGCGTCGGGAGAGAAAATGAAACGAAAGACTTTCCTTCCCTGGGCCCCTTTTTAGCAATGTCGCTGAATAGATCCTTTATTGCAATTGTTTTTTTCCCAATTGAGCACCCTACTGGGCTGTTGCATCCTTTTACAACCCCTAACAACCCACACCCGTTACACAAACACCTCCAGATATTTATAACGCGAAATTACTTTTCTATTTCCCCAAACCTCGCAAACAGAAACACGCATTGGGGTTCGGGCACCGGGGTCATGGCCGTCAGGAAAGTGACAGTGGATGTTGTGTGTGTGGGTGTGTGTGTGTGTGTGTGTGTGGATGGTCGTCTGGGGGGCAGGGTGCCCTCGGCTCTTTGTATTCGGGCAAGTATTGGTACGTTTGGTGGGAGGTTGTGTTGCTAGTTGCAGAGGCCGAGTTGTGATGGCTGGGTTTGGGTATAGAAGGTAAAAGAGGCGCATTGTTGAGCTCCAGCGGGCTTTGTTAGGATCCTCTCACCCCCTCCAGTTCTCACTTTTCAGAGCACTGATGCGAAGTAGACAGCGTGTGTCACTGTACACTTTTGACGGGAGATCTAAAGAGGAAGGTTGAACATATTTTACAGACCACCAAGAAATTGAGACGTGAACTCTGCTGTTCTCTATTCTATTAGATTTGTCTTTTATATCTAATAGCTCAAATCAAATTCTTGTTTTATGTGGCAATAAAAAAAAGTGGCAGGTGCAAAAGGCTGCGCATATTAAAAACCCCTCTCCATTAGGCTTTACACACATTTAAAACATGACTCAATACAAGTCATTCGAACTAATATTACTCTTTTGCTCTATCCTAGGAATGATCTAAATAGTCAGACGCAAATGAAGGGCTAAATTTTTAAACGGACAGTCAACTCTGTTACCAGGCAAGTTTTTAAAGCTGAAACTCCTCTAGAAAGGATTATTCCCAAATATGCGTTGAGATGCATCGACCGTAACGCAACGACGCAATTGTAGCAAAACTGCAATTTAAAAAAAGAAATAAATCTGGATTTCACAACTAACCCTGTATATTTTCTTTGTCATAAATAGAATACCATAACCAACCCACGTGGGAATCAGGAGTGGCGTCCATGATGCAAAACAGTAAGTGCAATTCTTATTAAGTGTGTATTTTCTTTTTTAAATAATAATAGCTGTTTTTTCAACGGCTGACTGTGTTCATTTTCGATTTAACTTAAGCTGCATTGCATTTCTGATGGGAAATTACATAATATGTGCGTCATGTGAATTATGGTCAAATTGAGAGGCATTAAAACGCGAATTATATATTTCCCTCCCTCGGAAAATTCTGTTATTTCATGTCCACGTTTAAAAGAAAAGCCATATGAATGCAAAAGGCATTTTACATACATGTCGAGCATAAATAAATGAATGGCTGATGGGGGAGGAGATGTTTATTTCTGCTTGAGTTGGTAACAAATAAATGCAGCTCTGGCTCGATTAATGCAGAAAATTTGCCAACTTCCACAGAGGACTTGACAGTCCCGAAACAGCGAATGCATGGAACGGGACACACGAAATAGTTTGACGATTCCAGGACTTGATTTCAGGATTTTCTTGCTTGAGGGGAAAAAAAAAAAACACGAGTTATGTTGTCACTTAAATCGTGCATTTGTCTCGTGCTGTAGTATATATACGATAAATGCTTGGATTAGTTCGGAGATTATGTAATGTAAACATATATTGTTCAGTCATACGAAAAAATATGGTAAGCACCGAGTAATATTTATTTAACTACATGTACATGTTTAAGTTTAGGGTTAGAAAGTACATGCAGTTCCCTTCAAATAAAGTGTCACCAAAACGATTAACTGATGTATAGAGAGATTCATGCACCAGAAAATTTGGCCTTGAGATTTAGGATTGATGTTTAAAATTCACAACATATGTTTCCCCATTAGTAGGGGAGCAATAAAATACAAGTCTCATTATGACCGCCGCCAGGCCACATCTACAGTCCTACACCGTGGGGAATTATATGATTATTAAGACTTAACCTTTGAACTGCGAAATGACAGGCCGGGTCATGTTTCTGTGTGATGGTGACATCAATCAAATGGATTCATTTGATAAACGTGCACGCCTCCTTACGTTCAAGAGTCTATTAAATCCAACTAATCCAGGAATTATTGAAGACCGAGAGGATGACAGTGGATTACTCCACTGGATTTGGAGAGATTAGCACACGTTTGTTGTGCAGTATCAGTGCTTAAATGAATCGGGTTTGTTAAAATTAGTCCAGTCGGATGTGGTGTATAAAACGAACAGGTTTTATGCGCAACACACAATGTTGTTTCATATGTCCGAATCACTAAAGGGTCAGAGAAAGAAATACTTTTCCAGTGTGTATTTCACATTTAGACACTTGCATTTCCCACAGTAGGACTCCATGCAGATGTGGGGTTTGTTACAAACAGTACGACAGACGAGAAAAAAAGAGAGAAGCTTTGTCAGATTTAATATGTTTAGAAACACGCACGCCCCTGTCCTCGTGCCCGTGCGTTGCTCCTGTGGCTAGAAATAAAAGGAAGCCTCCCTTGAAGGCAACAAGAGCAGAATCCAATTTTGTCTGATATCCAAATGCGGACAGAAAGGGTCGTTTTATCATGCTACCATTTGTCGTGACGATGCGTTTTTCAAAAGCGGAGCAGTGTCATATAAAGTGACAGTCCTGCCACAAGTACTTCAGCTGATCTTTTCAATGAGCCTTCCATGCATGATCCGAGGCGACCTCCGCCTATTTCCAGAAATTAAGCTCAAACTTGACGTGCAGCTAGCTTTATTCTAAAGACAAATGTCAGAGAGGCTCATCATATTTTCCCCCCTCTTCTTCTTCTATATTTGGAGCTTATTTATTGCTTAGGAGCTCGGGCTCCTGCAGTCAGACGAGAGAGGAGCAGAGAGCTAGAGCACACACACACTCCGGGGAGGCTTTTCATAGGGATTCGCCTCTGTTTTTTTTCCCCCCTCGCTCGCTTTGAATTGACTTTTTATTGGACTTTCACATCGCATCAAAACACACTGAACTGGTATGCGCTTTTCATATTCTTCTGTTTGCAGTGCATCTGATGTTGAATTATTTTACACGTTGCCATTTTGATGGACGCTCCATTGCTGCCGTATGCTTTGCGATAATTGCTCTCTTTCTGGTGTTCCTCAATGGCGAAGGGGTGCTTATTTATTAGGGGTTTGTTAGTCTGCTGTGAACGAGAGTTTCCACAGTCTTGTGGAAAGCTGTTTTCTTGAAGGCGATTTGATTATGAAAATTTCAGTTCACTTGAACGGAGATGTTCAGACTCAGAGGTCATTTCATCAGTCGATTGTGTGTGTTGATTGATTTTATCCTAGTGCATGCCATTCCACTGTTGATTTGTATAGGGCACAACGAGCTGTGTAACTCAAAACTGTTCTTTTTATAAAGAATTATAAAGGTCAGACTTTAGTGCTCATGTTGTCGTGCATTTAAATGCATTTAATGTGCAATGATTTTGTCATTTTAGTTATTGATTATTCCACTGGCATGGACATTGCGATGTAAAAACTCAGCCTTTTTCCTCTCTGACTCCGATTGTCAGTAACGCAGATCAAAGAAAAGCTCCAAGAAGTGGAGCTTTATTCTAGACAATGGGACACCCATTGAGGGAATGTTTTGGAGGGGAAAGACGAGCCAATTTGTTATGTCTCCGTGTGCCACAGGTCACAGTGGCGTCAACCAGCTCGGCGGGGTTTTTGTGAACGGCAGACCGTTACCGGACTCCACCAGACAGAAGATCGTCGAACTCGCTCACAGCGGAGCGCGACCCTGCGACATCTCCAGGATTTTGCAGGTGACCCTGAAGCCCATTTGTACATCCAACAAGCTTTACGGGACCTAGTGAAATAATTGTCAGGTCCTATCATGGTCACACAATGTCCATGTTACAAATAGTACAGCTAAATCGAATTAATCACGACAATAGCGATAGAGGATGCTAACCTTTTCAACACTAATGTAAAGTGTGACTCTAATCAGTAAACTTTTAAACGTAATGAAATCATCCTAGCAATTTTAAGGCATATTTTCTGTGTTCATAGACCCATGATGATGCAAAAGTCCAACTGGACAATAAGAACGTAAGCGTATAATTGTTTGAAGTACATTACTTTATTTCAATTTAGTCTTAAATAATGTATGTGAATTGTGTATATTGCTGTCCATTCAGGTGTCGAATGGGTGCGTGAGCAAGATTCTGGGCAGATATTATGAGACCGGCTCCATCCGACCACGAGCCATCGGAGGCAGCAAACCGAGGGTAGCGACGCCTGAAGTGGTCGGCAAAATAGCACAGTACAAGAGGGAGTGTCCCTCTATCTTTGCCTGGGAAATTCGTGACAGACTACTGTCCGAGGGGGTGTGCACCAACGATAACATACCAAGCGTAAGTGCAAATCGTGATTCATTTGCATCATTTGATTGTGCAAACGTCATTTTTCTTAATAGGTAGATGAGAATGCATATGTAGGCAGATTCACAGAAGCTTGCTTACACTTGCAATCATCGGCGATTTGCATTTATCCACATTGCAAAAATCTACAAATGGCATTTATGGCTGATGCAAACAGTAATTGACTGACTGCTGCCTTTATACCTTTCAGGTGTCGTCGATAAATCGAGTCCTACGCAACCTGGCTAGCGAAAAGCAACAGATGGGTGCAGATGGCATGTACGACAAGCTGAGAATGCTCAACGGGCAGACCGGCACGTGGGGGACACGCCCGGGATGGTACCCTGGTACGTCTGTGCCAGGACAACCAAATCAAGGTGAGACAGTCTAAAAGTAATAAGAGCATCACTGTCATGAGCAAAATTAGAATAACGACAACATAAAGGCACAGCAACAACAAGTACAAAAAAATAAAAAAATAAATAAAACATTTAAATAATATTACTCATTATAAAAAAAATTATATTTATCTTTTCATACAATAATATTCATATTGAACATGCAATATAATAGTACACTATAAATGCAATTATTTAAAATATTAAATGAATAAAGTATACTATACAGTGTATCTATATGTAGTATATAATATTGTAAACATTGTATATTATTATCTTTTAACGTGTCGAATACTGTAGTACTTTATTACGAATTCATAACATTCATTTATTAGTTCTGAAAAAGTGTAGGAAATGTCATGCCGTCATTAGGACTTTCCTGTCAATCCATTTGGAGACGCATTAGATGAATATACAGAATCTGGAATTGCGTGCCATTGGCATGCTCCGATGAGAAAAGGCCACTCATTAATTGAGGAGTTAGTGCTAATTAATCGCTCATTTCAATACGGCTTCTGTCTGGGTCTTGGATCTGCGTGACTAGGAACAGAGTTTTCGGCGGAGGTGTCCATGCGGTACCACCTGCCCCCCTCCCCCTGCCAGTGCCCTCGACATCATTTGCGCCCCATGGGGAGTGAGAGAAAAGCACTGTGCGTCCCGGGACAAAAGATGTTTCTGTCACATGCAAGAATTTGTGACAGGCACAGCTCGGACTCTCTGTAATTGCTCATTAGAGGTTGTTGTTTTTTTTTGAGGGAGAGAAAGAACAGGCTTTTGGTTACAGGAGACAATGATAAAAAGTTTTAGTTGATGAATAGTTCGTTTCTAATCAGGTTGATGAATCCTAAACGAATCCTGCGTGTGGATATTCACAGTATCACGAACACTATAAGACAGCATTGATATTAAATAAGAAAAACGCAAGCGATCTTTTAATGTATAATGTGTCGCTTAAAGGGATAGCTCACCTATAAAAAGAAAATACTCACTCATATGTCATTTCTAATGAGACTTTAAAGACTTAGCATAGGTTCGGAAGACTTTGAGTTTAGCGCACAAGTAATATGACTATTGTTATGGTGCCTTTTGAAAGTATCTTTGGAGCGTACATGGCCTTATGAACTGACACCATACAGGTTAAAAATGATCCAATTTTCATTTCGCGCCAACTGTTGCTTTTATCTGGTCAGATCGGAGAGATTTTTCCTAACCAAGCAAGCAAAGGTCTTTCAATGGTCATCTCCTGTTGAACGTATAAATCCTAACTGGCGTTTAACAGGCCTGGCCTGGGGTTCTTTGATTAATGACAGTGGTGTGTAGAGGTTAACATACTGAACTGAAAGGTCTGTTGACTAGATCCTTGTGTTATACAATGCTGAGCACTGCACGCCTCTTTTTGTTGTTCCTTTCCAATTGTGCCCTCGGGAGAATTTGAGCCTGACGAAAAAGGCCTGGCAGCCCATCTCTGTCTGCACAGTTTAATGGTTCCCCTCATTCTTCTGGTGGCATTGTGTCATTGAGAAAAGCAGCTCTCTATTCAAGTGTTGGTGGTCACCTCAATAGGTCCCTGGACACCCATACGGTGAATAGCACTAAGAGTCCCTATACATTATATGTGCTGTGTATGAAAACATCCAAGGGAACCTGAGGATGATTCAATGCGTTTCTTTTGGTACTTTGTTACGGAACTATGGAGATAATGCTGACAACTCTTGTCTCAAGTCTTGGGCCGTATTCACACCAAATGCTAATTTTCCACCAGGAATAATTCTAAAATATTTATATTATATTAATTATAACAATTTGAATGTATACAAAATATGACTAATAATAAAATAAATAATACAATTAATGTTATTTTGCATTTTTATGATATAATACAATATATTTTAAAATACAAAATAAATATTTTTATATTATTAGTCATATGTTGTATGCATTCAAAAATATATGGTTTGAATGCTTATAAAATATAAATATATTTAATTACATAAATAAATAAATAAATACTTTGCAAATGCATATATTTTTGTCATATATTGACATGCAACTTGTTATTAACTAAAACTAAAGCTATTAAAATTGTTTAAGGTAACTGAAATAAAGCTGAAATAAAATAATATGAATACAAATTTAAATAATCTTAAACTTAAATATGGCTTTGGCAACTAACTTTAGTGGATACATTTCATTTGAAGTACTAAAAATACAAAAAATTAAAAAGGAAAAACAAATAAAGCTATATAAAAAATATATTAAAAATTAAAACTAATAAAAATGACAACAACAACAACAACAACATGCACATACCAACATTTCTAAAACTTAAGATAAAGAAAAGAGAGAGAGAAAATATAAAAAAAGCAATTCAAAATGTTAATAAACACTATTATTATTAATAATATGGTAACACTTTACAATACGGTTTCATTAGTTAACATTAGTTAATGTATTAACTAACACGAGCAATACATTTGTTACTGTATTTGTTAACGTTAGTTAATAAGTTTGTTCACAGTGCATTAACTAATGTTGACAAGATTTTAATAATGCATTAGTAAATGTTGTGATTAACATTAACAAAGATAATTAAATGCTTTATAAGCGCAGTTCATTATTAGTAGTTCTAATGTTAACTAATGAACCTTATTGTAAAGTGTTACCAATAATATTATATAAATAATACTAAAGTAACACTGATGCAACTCAAGGTAATGCAAAAAGTGGTTTGCGTGATCTTTCTACAATTTTCAAATGTTTTTTTGTTTGTTTGTTTGCAGATGGTTGCCTGCAACCGGACAACAGTGGCGAGAACACCAACTCCATCAGCTCAAATGGCGAGGACTCAGATGAGACTCAAATGCGGCTGCAATTAAAACGAAAACTGCAAAGAAACAGAACGTCGTTCACTCAGGAGCAGATCGAAGCCCTGGAAAAAGGTATGCATCAAGTGTAAGCATCAACAACACGCGTCTCCATATCCAGCTGAGATTCAAAGAATAACTTTTTTTTTTCACATCGGTTTTAGAGTTTGAAAGAACCCACTATCCAGATGTTTTTGCAAGAGAAAGACTTGCAGCAAAAATTGACCTTCCAGAAGCTAGAATACAGGTGAGAATATGGTAATAGTTCAATTTTAATGGCATACTACCTAACGCATGTTCACTATTACTGTTGTTTGCATCTATGCTGACCCTCTCTGCGCCTGCAGGTATGGTTCTCAAACAGAAGAGCGAAATGGAGGAGGGAAGAGAAGCTGAGGAACCAGCGACGACAAGCCAGCAATTCCTCCAGTCACATTCCCATCAGCAGCAGCTTCAACACGAGCGTCTACCAGGCAATCCCACAACCCACCACTCCTGGTAAATGGCATACATCGACCGGAATTCTTGAGGATTACATATAACTGAAATAAAAATAACACTTGAATATTTCTATTCTACCAGTGTCCTTCACAACAGGGTCAATGCTGGGCCGCCCAGACACAGCTCTGACCAACACGTACGCGGGTTTGCCTCCGATGCCCAGCTTCACAATGTCTAACAACCTGCCTATGCAAGTGAGTAGCGTCCTGAACACTGGTTTCCTCCTCTACCCTTGATAACTGGATTAACGTGCTGTGTGTGACACTTCCTTAAGTGTCTCCCATTCCATCACCCAAGTCCAACTATTGACACGTTTAACTCAAACTCCTCTGTGTTATAGAAACTACGGTTGTGCCTGTAGATATACCTAAAGCTATATGTTTATATACATATATTCTTGTTTTTTATAGCCAAGCCAGACATCTTCCTATTCCTGCATGCTGCCCACCAGTCCGTCCGTGAATGGGCGAAGCTACGACACATACACCCCCCCTCATATGCAGGCACACATGAACAGCCAAACAATGGCAACTTCTGGTACCACCTCAACAGGTAGGCAGAATAAGTTCATTGTGCGATTAACAAACTCACCCTTGAGCCAATAACACATTTATGCTACCGTTCAAACGTTTGGGGTCAGTAAGGTTTTTGTTTTGAAAGAAATTAATACTTTTATGGTAGCATGTTATTTTACAGTCCTGTTCTCATGTACATACTATACTTAATTTAGTAATTGCAATAACTGGGTAATAACTAGGTACTAACCTACCCCTAAGCCTAACCTGAACCCATGTAGTTACCTTATGTTACCCAATACTTTCCTTGGTAATTACATGTACTGTAAAACAAATGCAACAACTTTTCCTAAGCAAAGATGCATTATATCGATCGAAAGTGACAGTAAAGACATTTATAATGTCACAAAAGATTTCCATTTCAAATATATGTTCTTTCGAACTTTCTATTTGTCAAGGAATCATGGTTTCAACCAAAATATTAGGCAGCACAACTGTTTTCAACATTGATAAAAAATGTTTCTTGAGCAGCAAAGCATATTTGAATGATTTGTGAAGGATCATGTGACACTGAAGACTGGAGTAATGATGCTGAAAATTCAGATTTGGTTCACATGAATAAATTGCATTTAAAAAAAAAAAGAAGACTTATATTTTAAATTGTAATAATATTTCGCTATTACGGTTTTTGCTGTATTTTTGATCATATAAATGCAGCCTTGGTGAGATATTTAAAAAAACAACTTTTGAACGGTAGCGTATTATGCATACACTCTTTTACCAATTTGTTCACATATGTGTATGTATTGCCTGATCGTTCTGTTTAATTTTAAATGCATGATTTTGTGTATCTAAAATTGTGTTTCTTTATTCCTCGTCCATTTTATGTAACATTTTTGTTTTGTTTTTAGTATTAAAGGGTTAGTTCACCCAATAATGAAAATGACCCCATAATTTACTCACCCTCAAGCCATCCTAGGGGTATATGACATTCTTCTTTTAGACGAATACAATCGGAGTTATATTAACAAATGTCCTGGCTCTTCCAAGCTTTATAATGGCAGCCCAAAATTTGAAGCCCAAAAAAATTGCATCCATTCATTATAAAAGTAATCCATACGGATCTGGGGGGTTAATACAGGCCTTCTGAAGCAAATCGATGGGTTTGTGTAAGAAAAATATCCATATTTAACACGTTATATAGTAAAAGTATCTTGCTTCCGGAGGACCGTCTTCCGTATTCAACTTACGAAGAAAGTGTAACGCCTCTCGCCGTTCAAAATGCTTGCGCTACGTCCGACGTCATCGTTGCACCAGTTAAGCTTTCTTCGTAAGATGAATACGGTCCGCCGGAAGCAAGATACTTTTACTATATAACGTGTTAAATATGGATATTTTTCTTACACAAAACGCATAGCTTCGCTTCAGAAGGCCTTTATTAACCCCCCGGAGCCGTGTGGAGCAGTAATATGATGGATAGATGCACTTTTTTTGGGCTTCAAATTTTGGGCTGCCATTATAATGCTTGGATTAGCCAGGACATTTTTTAACACAACTCCAATTGTATTCATCTGAAAGAAGAAAGTCTTATAACCTAGGCTGACTTGAGGGTGAGTAAACCATGGGCTACTTTAACACACACACACATACATATCCTTTTCAATGTCTAATTTCAATTTCATTACATCACATTCTTTAAATCATCACATTTGTTTAAAATATGATAACGCTTAGTGGACAGCACAAAAATCCATTGCCCTTCTCAAACTATACAGGTTCGTACATAACAGCAAAGCTTAAAGTTTGAAAAGGAACGCGTTTCTGACCTATATTCTCTCTCTATTTATAGGACTCATCTCCCCTGGAGTATCTGTCCCTGTCCAAGTTCCCGGAACTGAGCCAGACATGTCTCAGTACTGGTCAAGATTACAGTAAAGAGAAGAGTTACTTTGCCCTTTGACTTCCACACAGAGACTAAGAGAGAACCTGGACCTCTGCAGCAGTATTTTCACAAACACACAGACAGACAGACAGACACACACAAGCAAACACTGGGACGAGGCGGCGTGTGGTCTCTTCACAGTCTGAAAACTTTGCGGCACTACCTTTAGGAGGGAAAAACGGACGCTAGAGAGACTTGAACGGAACAAAACGCAACAAACCTCTGCAACATCCACATTTTTCGAACTCCATTTTTTGTTGTATTTGTACATTGGCATTTATATGTAAAGAGGAAAAGACAATTCAACAGCCAAAAGATATGTTGGTCTCGCATCCATTTGAAAGGGTGGAGAACAGAACAATATATTGAGACTGTTTTCTACTGAGCTAATATCAGGATTACGGATCAGACTTCTTCACACAGGCCCATATCAAACCAGTGAAGCAGAAACACACCAAGAGGAGACGCCCATTCATGTGCCCACTAGATATTTTCACTTTGGGAGAGTTACCGGCTATAAGGACGAGGCTCAAATCAACCAACAACGGCTTCAGTTGATGACATACTATTGTATCTACAAAAGGAGCAACAGCCATTATGTACATTTCTGAGTACTTTATAATGATGTATGAGGGTTTGGAGAACGGAGATAACTAACTGACTAACTGATTCGGAGGCCGTTTGCGCTTGATCATTTATAAATTGTGACGTCAGAGGATTGGGAAGTAATAGTACGGTAGATTTCGGCATCAAATAACATTCATCCATTCTGCTACTGTCCAATTGTGAGTATTTGTTTTCCCTCTCGGAATTATCGCGGAACATAAATCTATTGTTATTTGTATTGCCCCGAGAAAAATCTTTTAATTGTTTTATACAGACTTTCATGCATCGTTAAAAAAAGGAAAAACATTTCTTTAGGTCAGGTACAAGTTGTCTATTAGGTATAGTTGTATTATAGTGTCCTACGGTCAATAATTTTGTGAGACTAGAAATATTTAATTCCAATAATTATGATTAATAAAAAAGCTTGACAGAGTTTTTTTTTTTAAAAACGTAAGTGTTTGGCAGTTGTTTACAAGTACATATCAGACTTAAACCATTGTTGATTGTAAAAACAGACCAAAGCCTTTGTATTTCATCTATTACACAACAATCTTAATCTTCTCTCTCTTTTTTTTTATCGTTAGTCTTGTGTTGCTACATTTTGTAAAGGAAAAAAAACGTCGTTTTACATTCTAGTACACTGGCTTCGAGTACACTTGACTGCGGCTTAATCACGCAGTCCTTTATTTATGATCGACAACCATTTGTGGTTTTAAAAACATGTTGACATCTCTTGAATTCTGCGTTTTTTGTTGTGTACCTGAAACATGAACACTTGTAATGGTTTTTGTGTCAGAGCAATGCTTTGGAAAGCGAAAGGTCTACCCTGTCTTGCAGATATTTCAATTTAATTTTATTTAAAAGCTTTCTAAATGTATTTTGTGAAAACTATTAAAACATTTTGTACAGTATCTGTTTCTCTTTCTCCGTGAATTTCCTCATGAAAACGATACATCATTTTCAAAAGTATGTTCAAACTACCAATTTAAAGACACGCCAGCATGTCAAAACCCCTCTCTTCTCTCCACATACCTCATAACCACCAGAGAGCTCGTGAACAAAGGCACCAGCCGACTCCACACAACTCAGACATCACAAAAACACACCACAATAGAAAAGGCCTATGCCATTCAGCACTGCCAGCTCTTGTTTTGGTAGAGTTACGATGGTCTAAAAGGAAGGGGGGAAAAAGCGAGCGCGCGTGGGGGGAGGAGAGAGGGGGAAGAAACGAGAAGAATAAAGCGGTCCGAGCGAGCTCAGGGTGAGCGGAGGGAGAGATGAAGCGATTGTGTGGCAGAATGAGTTATTTTGCTTCACTTGCTGTCTCAGCGGGAGGGCCGAGGGGAGGGACACGGAGAGAAAGTGTCCGTGTGGAAGTGTTTTTGGGGGTGGTAGGTTGGTCCTGACGTTAGCTGGGTCAGGTAGTGGCCTATGGGACTTCAGGACAGCTCTAGACTCTCTCTCAAATGCGCCTACAAAGACCGCAATGGAAAGAGAAAAGGTTGGGGAAATCTTGAAATCACAACTAAAGCCAAGTTATACTTGTATAAAACGGTTATATTCCACTACCAAAAAGAGTAGGTGCACGCATTTATGAGCTGAAACTAAAGAAATATTAATTTCACACCACGACTTTTTAAGTGCACTGCTAAAATTAAAAATTGTGACCATACTCAAATATTTCATACCTCAAATAATAAGGTAAAACTCACTAAAAACACTTAAACTGTGGACACTGACAGCTATATCTATTTACAGAAAACAAATATAAGGCTATGAAACTTTAACGTGCGTATGAAAACGTACCTGCCTGATGAATACATGCTTTCACATGCAGCTTTATTCATTAGCAGAAATGAAAAATATGTGCATGCATGCATTTTTACATTGCAAATACATTTCCCCATTAAGTCAGGCAGGGTCACGTCAGCTGAAATTTATGTTGAGTATCGTAAATGCAAAAGGATCTCCTTATAATTAAATTGTAAATAAATGCAGTGTTGAGTCTAAAAAATGCTTTGTGTTAAAAAAAATGTCCAGGTCACCTTACATCCCAAAAGAAGAAATAATTCCATCAGGAAAAAAAGGAAGCCTATTTTTGGGGGAAAATGTATGCACATTTTCCTCATAAATTTTCATTACTCTAATGAGGTCAGAGATAATTCCAAAAAACTTACCATTAAAAGGCAGATACTTACTGGCGACTATCTGTTGGGTGACTGAAAACAATAAGACGAACCAATGAAAAGTGCCATTTAAATGACAAAAGGCCTTATGGAAAAGAACAACAAACATTTGAGCTGTAAAGTTAACCTATTATTCCCTTTTTCAAAGTCTTGATTTTGTTTTTGGGCTCTACTACAATGGGTCTTCAAAACTCTTCTTATTTATCACATTGTTGCAGCACCTCTCTTCGTAGTCTGTCAGTAACGCACAGTTTAGTTACTGTCTCTATACTGTCTCCCCTCCTTACAAAATGCGTACCATGTTCTGATTGGTCGGTTGGACCAGTGCGTTGTGATCGGTCAGCCACTTGGAGTGTGTTTTGTAAATGTCATGCCCCTTAGTTTTAACACACTACTAACACAACTCAACCCGGCCTCGTCCCCATTTTTTGCATATGCCTTGGGCGGGAATTATTTAAATGAGGAATATTGTGATGTGTTTGTTCCTGAAAGAAAACTCAAGACTACAATCGAGGCATTTCGAGAAGTTCAGAAACAGTGCGCGCTGATATAGAGAATCACTTTTTTGGAGTGACTGTGCTTTGTAACTTGCAGCCCTTTAATGCTCAAACAGTAGCATCACAACACTCTAGAAAATTTAAAATGTAATAATAAAATAAAAAAACCTAACAGGACCCTTTTAATCCTTTAATTAATTACATCCTGACCATTATGAACCTGATTTAATCATACAGCTTAAAGGACCGTTCAGAATTCAATAATTCAATCAATCAAATTTGTGATTTCTGCCACAAAGCTTTCAACGCATAAACAAACTTTATTGGCGGCAAATATTTATAAGCTATCTAAGCTAATAAACACCAGGAAGCCATGAGGTGCACTGAAAAGACACTGCTAGCCAAATTACGTTACCGTTATTTACGTCACATTCTGGCTTTATCCAAAGAGAAGCAACAGGTACTTGTCGGGTTCTTGTGACACTGAATATCACCGTCTTGCATGATCCTCCATGTTGTGTAGTTACTAAACGCTGTGCCATCTTAATCTCTTTCACTAATATTCACAGTAGCCGTGTCAGTACAGGTGCGACCGTAACCTAGTGTTGGCGTAGTGCAGCTCCAGCGCTCTCCTGCCCTTGAACATCACGGGTGGTGGTGGGAATTGGAGGGGGGAGGGTGCAGGAGGGATGGGAATCCGCTAGAAATCTAGGTGCTTGTTGCCCGTGGCAGTGGTACCACATCCTGCTGCCAGTTCTGTTTTACTCACTCGACTCACCGTCTCTGACAGGTCTGGAGGCAAGTGCAGTCTCTGAAAGAGAAAGAGAGAGAGGGAGGATGTGAGAGGAAGGCTGAAAGAAGAGTGTGGAGGGCAAGTACAAATGCAAAACAAACCTGTGACGGTACATAAGTATAATGACGGTATCAGATGGTAATATAACTGACTGAATTTTTTATATTCAAGCAGCTGAAAAGGTTCTTATGCTCACCAAAGCTGCATTTAATTTGATTAAAAATAGAGTAAAAATACATTCATATTTTGAAATTTTTTACCATTTAAAATAACTGTTTTATATTTTAAAATGTAATTTATTCATGTGATGGCAACGCTGACTTTTCATTACTCCAGTCTCCAGTGTCACATGATCCTTCAGAAATCATTCTAATATGCTGATTTTGCTGCTCAAGAAACATTTATTATTATCAATGTTGAAAACAGTCGTGTTGCTTAATATTTTTTTTTTGTGGAAACAGTGATACATTTTTTCCCCAGGATTCCCAAAAGAACAGCATTGGTTTGAAATCTGGGTAACAACACTTTACAATAAGGTCTCATTTGTTAACATTAGTTAATGTTATTAATTAACATGAACTAAGAATGAGCAATACAGAGGATTTATTAATCTTTGTTAATAAAAATCCAGCTGTTCATTGTTTGTTCATGTTAGTTCACAGTGCATTAACTAAATGTTAACAAATACAACTTTTTATTTTAATAACGTATTAGCAAATGTTGAAATTTAAATGAACTAAGATTAATAAATGCTGCAGAAGTATTGAATTCTTAGCTCATGTTAACTAAAGTAGTTAACTAACTAATGAAACCTTATTGTAAAGTTTTACTGAAATGTTTTGTAACAAAAATCTGTCACTTTTGATCAATTTAATGTCTTTGCTAAATAAAATAAAAATTACACATCTAATAAACATTTGAACAGTAATGTATATATACATACACACAATAAATGTAATGCGTTTTAAGGTGTGACACAGTGCTGACAAGTTTACAAGGTCAAATAATTTCTGTCCTCATTGAAAGTACAAAATACTACATAAAGAGTTGAAATCACATATTTCAGACAGATATTTGTGGTTTATGCTGTCTTCACATGCTATCAGACATTTCCTACATTACACTTCTGAAGTCCTGTTAACAAGCTTGTCGTGGTCAAGTGCTTTGTGTCAGAAACACAGTGGACACCAGGTTTATTCCTGCCTATTCATTGGGAAAATCTAAAGCCAAAATTATATTTAGCATCCCATTCATTGACATCGCTCCCAATTCTGGAATTTCAGTCAACACAGGCTCTTTTTTCGTTGTGTATAAAACATACAATACGCTTCAAATGGTTATTCATATACGTAAATATTCGCTACTTTAATGACAAGACGAGGTGATATAGCTGTTGTGGAAAAAACTAATGAAGCAAACCCTTCACAGCAGCAATCGTTCTCCCCTCTGCCATGTTTAAAATGTATGGCCTAACTTGGGAACTTGTGTATCAAAATTATCCCGAGCTTCACAGTGGTAAATACGACAAGAGGGCATTCATGTCCAATTTTAAACTAGGAAACTTGTATTTATGATATTTCTGATGGCACGTGAAGGCAGCATTAATACAATGAAACATGGAGTAGGATTTTAGACCAATAAGATTCCACTGTGGGTGGGGCTAACCAGTGCAAAAAACAAACAACTTAAGAACATAGACACTAAGAAGACTGATAAATACAAAGTTCTGTCATGAAACTCTAGATCGTGCAGGCTGATAGGTCTTTAAAGAGATAGTTAGCCCAAAAATGAAAATTAGCCCATGATTTACTCCCCCAAAAGTCATCCTAGGTGTATGGCATTCTTCTTTCAGACGAATAGACTGTTTTTAGCTGTTTTTGAAGTCCATAAAAGTGCATCTATCCATCATATAACTGCTCCACACGGCTCCGGGGGGTTAATAAAGGCCTTCTGAAGCGATGCGTTTGTGTAAGAAAAATATCCATATTTAACTTTATAGACTAAAATAACTAGCTTCCGGTGGTCAGCGGTATGCAAGTTGACTAAAAGAATAACCCCTGATGCGATGTACAGGAGCAACGCAAGCTTTGACGCTACTTGTGAATAGGGCTGGGCAACAAACTCAAGCCCCTCTTCTCTTATATCGAAATTCTCTGCCATTTCTCTTGTTTTAGACTACTCATTTATGACCGGTGTTTTGTTTTGCTCTATCCTCTGCGCTTCTGTGTTCCTCAATACGCATGCGTCAAGGGTTCAAGGGTTACTCTTTTGCAGTAAGTCAACTTGCGTACCAATGACCGCCGGAAGCTAGTTATTTTAGTCTATAGTTTTAAGAAAAACTCTTTTATTTATGGATATTTCTTAAACAAACGCATCACTTCAGAAGGCATTTATTAATCCCCCAGAGCCGTGTGGAGCAGTTATATGATGGATAGATGCACTTTATGGACTTCAAAAATGACCCATCAAGTCATTGCCATTATAAAGCTTGTAAGAGCCAGAACATTTTTAAAATAACTCTGATTGTATTCGTCTGAAAGAAGAATGTCATGCACAGCTATGACTTGAGGGTGAGTAAATCATGGGCTAATTTTCATTTTTGGGTGAACTATCCCTTTAACTCAACCTGCCTTGCAATCACATCATTCTCTATAGGGCACAGCTGATTGGGTCCTGCTGTATCCGTAGCCAGTGAGCTTGCTGCTCAACCTTCAAATACTTGGTCAGAAATTGCCTAAGCAGTGCAGCACGCTTTCAGAAACCCTCCACCTTCCCCAGCTCCACCTGTATAGATCAGCTACGGGTAATTCATGTACGCTATATTGCACAGCAGCAGTATTCCACCAAGACCAAATACTGTATATCAACATTGTCATATCCATTACCATGCCAAACAGCTGTGTCGCATGTTGTGGTCGTAGCTGGTTAGGACAACAACAAAAAGGAATAGAAAGGCCAAGGTAGACTTGACTCACAATTGATTTAAATAAATTTTGGCTGTAGCATGTTGCTAAGTAACAATGCAATTCTCTTTTTTTCTTTTACTTTTGTAAAGACCATAAAAAGGCATCTGTATATTGCTGAATACAACCATCTAAACCTTTACAATCTGAGATCAGTTTAGTCCTCGCAAACACTTTTAGCCAGTGATGCCTGTTTCTGTTTCTTGCCTCCACAGTGAAGATCTGTAGACTTAAGACAGGTGAGAAAACATCCTAGCCCATGTTTGCAGACAGACGAAGCAGAGTGTGTGAACACAAATCGCGTTAGACGCTTGGCCATGCACCTTAAATGGTTCGAGAAGTGTAACTGTTAGCGTGCCGCTAAAAACCCTTCAGGGAGGCTCAAGCTTTTTGGTGGTTTGTGTGTAGAGTTACGGCTTAGAGGAGAGTCATTAGAATCAAGCGTTTTATTACGGTAACTTGGCCCCACATGGGCACTAATCTCTAACAAGGCAATGAGCTACGCCAAAAGCTTGTGCTAAAGAGACTAATGAGGAAGCTCAGCACAAGGTACACACACACACACACACACACACACACACACACACACACACACACACACACACACACACACACACACACACACACACACACACACACACACACACACACACACACACACACACACACACACACACACACACACACACACACACACACACACACACACACACACACACACACACACAGTCAAGAGTAGTCAAGTGCATGATTAAATACAGTTCTGTACGGCAAGTGAATTGCCACAAGCCAAACATACCTGCAACTGCAGCACTGATTTAGGTGACCTTTTTTTCCTCAGGTTGATGTTTATCTCCTACCACCCAATGGTCTTCTAAAGCTCCTATTGTTTGTTGAACAGCAGGTAAGTCATGTTCCTAAAAAGGTAGGCCGGTGGAAGCTCAGGACAATCTGTAATTTCCCTGAGCCTTTTCCACACGCCTTTAAGAGCTTCAGATCCTTTTCCCCTGAAACCCTCAAGGCTACAATGCATCCTAATCAGGAGACACCCAGGATCAAAATGTTAAGCTTATCAGGAGGAATTCTGAAGAACATGAGAAGGGATCTACAGATGGGAAATAGCTGGAACTTAAAGGGATAGTTCATTACAAAATGTAAATTCGGTCCTCACCCTCATGTCGTTTCAACATTTTTGGAGGTTAATGGATATGGTCACTATAAAGTTGTATCTAAAAGAGCTGCAGGAAAATTCCTTAAAACGTTCCTTTGTGTTCCACATGAGGGTGAGTATACAATGATAATTTAAATAGTTCAAAAATATATTTTAAAAGAAAAAAAAAAGAGGAGTTGGCAGGCAAAAAAAAAAATAAAAATAAAATAAAACAAAACATGACCCAACATGATATCTAGGGGAAGAACTGTAGGCTATTTACGTTTTTCCAAAAAAGAATACATATATAAAATTGCATAATACTATATGATAATTAAATGAAATAAAATTATATTAAAAAAATTTTGGTAAGCCTACAAGCAACATGCAACATTTCCCCATCTTTAATTCACTGAAATGCACAAAAAAGGATATAATATAATACAATTAATATAATATGATGTAATATCATAATACAATAAAATATAATTCATATAATATACAATGATACAATATAACTTAATATAATATAATATAATATTACATTACATAATGGTAGTAATATTATTATTATTATTATTATTATTATTATTATTAAGTAATATTTATAAATTTATTTCAATTAAATATATTATAATATTTAAAAAGTGACCAAATATTATTTCCTCCATTTCCTCCAAGAAAAAAAGGCATACAAGCTCCTGATTTGCATTCAACAGTCCCTCATCTTGAAGACACTGAAGTGTAATTAAAAAAAGAAAACATTACTTGGCTTTAAGATAATATAATATTTCAAAATGGTAGTATTAAACATATTCATCTTAAATCATGTTTTAAATAAATATTATAATATTTTAAAAGTGGCTAAATATTTTCATTGCCGCAACCACTACTTTGCTAAGCGTTCAAGCTTGATCTGCATGCAACATTCAAGACACTGAAGAGTAATAAAAGAAAATATACCACTTTGACTTGGCTCTTCAAAGCCCATTATTGCATACAATATTCAAGATCATTATCATCATCATCCCTTCATATACTACTCTCAGCAGTCTAGACCTATCAATACTAGACAGTGTGACTGAAAGGACTTGAACATGACACACACTTGAAACACACTATGGAAATACTGGAACAGTGCACCCATAATGCATTTGGTATTTTAAGTCTAAGGGTGCTCGGTTAGTGGGGTTCATTTGAATAAGTGTGAATGCTGCCATCAATCCCTGGTGCACACCAAACAAGTATACCAAGACCGCTAAAAAGCTGGGTCTCCATCATACAGTACGCACATACAACAAGCACATTTATCCCAGCGCACAACTTTGTTTGGGATGTTCTCGAAGTTCTGTCGTAAAATATACGTCATAAAATACTTTTTGTTTTTGCTGTTTTGTATCTTTAGGTTCGGTGTAAAAAAATGTGAATACTAAGCGAACCAGGACTAAATGTATCATTTTCGTTATTGGTCAGACTAAAAGAACCAAACTAAAAAGTGAACAAACCAATAGATAGTAAACAGCTAGACTTTAAATAGCATATTGCAGCGGTCTGCCACTGATTGGACAAACAGATAACCCCACCTCAAACTCACATTATTGATCGAGTCAATGCTGCTCAAACAAACAAAACCAAAATGGCATATTTATTATTGCATATTAAGGACAAGAAAATTACACACTTAAAACATAATAGACAAGACAACCAACTGAGCCCATAGAAACCTTTAGGATCATTCAAGGGATGAGTGGATTATTAAGAGGCAATCATTGTCATGAAGTGCTTTATGCAAACAGCAAGAACAATTTCCGCCAAAAACTCACTTGAACAAAATCAGTTAAAAACACTTCAAGTGATTTACAAGAGGCTCTCGAGAGGAACTTTAAGAGTGGCTTTCCTTAAGAGGGTTACAAATAACACTCCACGCCGAACAAAACCTCACACTGATAATAGCTTCAAAGCCCTCCAGCTACTTCTTGTTGGTCGTATGGGCACTTGTGAAGAATCACCACAAATCTCACAGGAGATTGTGTTAAGACACTTAACGTAATGTGCTTTGGGATCAGAGGAGTTTGGATAGAAGTAACAGACTTCAGGTAAATTAGGCAAGATGTTAAAAACGTGGCCCAACTTACCTGCTTTCTCACTAACTTACCCCAACTCAAAAAGTCTGGGATAGTGTAAAAAAAGATTTCTTCACTTTACACGAGAATAGATCACAAATGCATTTGCTTCAAATCTCTGAGGAGGACTGGGGAAAATGTCTTAAAAATATATACACCTGTTCTATCAATGCTAGGCATCAACTTATTCAGTATAAAGTGTTGCATAGATTGCATTACTCTAGGGTTAAACTCAATACTTTCTATCCTGCTATCTCTCCTCTCTGCAATAAGTGTGACTCTGCGGAGGGCTCTCTTGGTCATCTTTTCTGGGCATGCCCAAAACTTTGTGAATTTTGGTCAGAAGTTTTTCAGTTTCTTTCTGAAGCTTATTCGTGTGAGCTTCCAGTAGATCCTGCGACTGCCGTTCTTGGCTGGTCAGCTTCCCTGCAGCGCCTTAATCATGCTACTCGATTGCCTATACAGTATGGTACGATTATTGCCCAAAAAACTATACTTGTTTGTGGAAGAAAAATTCGAAGCCACTATTCAAGATCTGGTTGTCAGAACTTTCCTCCACTCTGCATGTGGAAAGGCTCAGAAACAGTATCTCTGGTAAAATAGATACATTTGAAGCTTCTTTTGAATCATCTGTTAGAAAACAATAATGACAAAACAATTTAAAATCTTCATAAAAAAAAAAAAAAAAGATTTTGTTTTCATTTTTGTTAAATTTTGTCTTCAATTTGAAATTGAAATGTTCTCTTTTATTGTTGTCACTCCCCTTAAACTCATTTGGTCCATTTAAACAACTTCACCTTATCCATGTGATTATGGGCTAAAATCTTTCCTTGCCTGTGTTTGGCGTTGTCGTTAACTGCAAACGTGAAACTAAATGAAGGAGAGTTGTTGATTTTTTTTTTCGGTGTGTAGATGTTTGTTTCTGTCATGTGATTGTATTGTCCATATGTCTGTAAGTCTGAAAATACAAAAAAAAAAAAAAAAAAAAAATGCATTTGCAACAAAATTTCAGAGAACACTAATGGATCAAGCTAAATAAATATTAATATATTGTATTACAGGGCCGTGCAGAGAGTTCTTCAGGGGCAGGGGCTCAAATGTAAAAAAGGGGCAATATGTAAAATATATATATATACAATATTAGGCTACTGTTTTTTTTCTGTATTTTTGATTAAATAAATGCAGGCTTGATGAGCATAAGGATATATATATATATATATATCTATCCTTATGCTCATCAAGCCTGCATTTATTTAATCAAAAATACAGAAAAAAAACAGTAGCCTAATATTGTGAAATTTTATTACATTATGTTCTTTTTAACTTTTTATTAATAAAAGAATCTTGAAAATAGTATCACAGTTTCCATCATTGACATTAAATCCTCATATTAGAATGATTTCTGAATGATCATGTGACACTGAAGAGTGGAGTAATGATGCTGAAAATACAGCTGTGATCACAGGAATAAATTATATTTTAAATTATTTTAAAATAGAAAACCATTATTTTAATAATATTTCACAATATTGCTGTTTTTTATCAAATAAATGCAGGCTTGATGAACATAAGAGACTTTCATAATGCTGCATGATATTCAAAAATGGTAATATAATAAAGTCCTTTCACGTAACCATTTCGCCGGCCTACACTTCACATAATAGGCCTGTATGCTGGTGGCACTTGGGGTTTGTTAACTTTGATAGTTTCATGAAATAGTAAACGGTGTATCAATATACATAAATACAAGTGAATTTAACACTTACCATTAATGCGACTTTTGCTGCTGCTGCATGGTTTTGTGCAGGGATTTGTTTGTTAAAATCCATTTTGTCAGTGATGCAATTTATAAAATGAGACAAACCGCAGGAAATCGTTCCACAAACGTTAGTTCGTCTGTCCGTGTCATTTTCAACCGATTTATGAATAAGAACAGAAAATTACCGCTCCACATCGCCCAATGGAATTTGAACTTGCTTTGCCAGATCACGATTGGTTGGTTTATATACATGACAAATGGGCATTGGTGAATTGTGTAATACTTTAAAATATATAATATATAGATTTGTAATAAAATCAACACATTAGCTTTGATTATGGATGAAAAAAAAAATATATATATATATATAAAAAATAAATGCCAGAGCTGTTGACCTTACTGAACATCATGAAAATAAGGTGATTCAAGGAAACTCTTGATTCCCAACAATAACATTACGCTTGTGTCTTCATGTTTCACCAAGCTTTGCATTTGTAAGCAAAATGTTAAATGATGCATACAAGCACAAACTGTAGTTTAAACATGTTAAATATCCCATGCAATAACATTGTACATGTCCAGAAGCCTTTTTGTTTGACAGACATGCACACATTTTCCAGAGCAATGCCTCTTATTTTTAAATGCTGAAGAAATTCTTTAGAGAATTTCTTTTTAACAGGAGAGGTTAGTGAAGACCAGCTTAGTCTAACTGGAACCATTATTACCTGTTATCTTCTTCTTTCACACTAATCACAATGACCGGTGTAATATGATTCTTCGAAGACCCCCCTCCCCTCCATTTCCTTTATATTCTGAAAGTCTAGCATTATGTACTTTTAGCACCTATCATCCTCACAACCTTGGGAAAAGCCATTATGTGATTCTTGAAGAAGCAACACTGTACTCAATGCAAAAAGTATTTTTTTTAAAGAAAACTAAGGCGATATAGCACACTCATACATATATACACACACACACTCTTCCGTTTGTGTTTTCTGCATGGCGGGCTTTTTTCAATTAACCATGTTTAAACAAGCACTAAGAGGTAGTGTGCTTAAACACAGCTCTATTTCACAATATGCAATTTGGGGGGCCTACATAATACCAGAACCATCGGACATGAAATAATGTGAAGTAATAACTTCTGGCGTCAGCACTATAATTATCACAATTTTCTTTTTCATTTGCTTCTTTCTGCACGTTATTCAAAATCCAATCCAAGCCAAGTGACAAGGCCCCGAGGACAAGTAAAAGTAACCGAGATAATAAAACACCCCAACTGTGTACCACAATCAGTATCGTTCTCATTGCACCTCGCCCTCTGGTCAGCTGTGTCCACTGTGCTCTGAGTCTTTAGGCCAGTGACTGCAGAGGTCAGGAGTCTAGGGGGAGTTTTCACTCCTCTCTGCTCGTTTGGATTTGGAGAGGTGCCATGAGAATGGACCCTGGGTGCTTTCGGATGGGCGTTGGATGTAGGCTGGGGGCTTAAGACCCTTGCAGACTGGCTGGCCGGAATATGAATGCAGAGGCGGACGCCCTCAAGGTACTCTGGGGTGCAAAAGGCACAGAGGACAAACACGTGTAAGTGCTGCTTTCATATCCGATTGGCTGAGCTGAGAAATGAAGGCACTATATGATATGACAGTGTATCATGAGGAACACCACCTCTGCTTCTGCTAGCTTCTCAAATTGCTTGTTTTATCCATTTTGTGGAGAGTTACATCATCATTTTAAATAGAAGTGATAGTAATATGTATAATACTGCCAAGCCACTGTCCTACATGAATCCGAATGTATCCTTCCACAGAACACATAGCAAAAAAAAGTAACTATTAGACATGATGATTGTGTAACCGAGCATTTTTTCAGGGTTCATATGAATGACAAAAAATTGCAATATAAAATATTTTTTTCTCACAGAAGCTAAACATACACTACCGTTGAGATCAATGATTTTTTTATACAAATATTTTTGAAAGTTTCTTCTGCTCTCAAAAGCGGCATTTATTTGATAAAAAATTAAGTAATATTGTGATATCTTTATGGAAACCATGATACTTTTTCAGGATTCTTTGATGAATAAAAAAGGGACAGCATTTATTTGAAATGAAAATCTTTTGTAACATTATAACAGCTTCATTGTCACTTATAGTAAAAGAATAAAAAGCAATAAAAGCGAATAAAGAAATCTAAAACTTTTGAACGGTAGTGTACATTTACAACAAAGTACGATTAGAAGGATAAATTCAAAACAACCACAGGTTAACCCTTAAACACATACCTTGGGTCTTTTGTGATCCGGGACGTCATTCACAACCCTCCTCCTTATTCATTTTTAAAGTTATACATCAACCTTCTTCGTATTCCTCAATCAATTAATTATCCACAATATAACAATAAAAAATAAGACATAAAATAATGCCTGTATTTCCACAAATTCTTTGTAAAAAATTGTATACACTGTCAGAAATGTTTTTACCTTTAGGGGTACAACAGCTTGTCACTGGTGCAGTACCCCTAAAAGGACATATTTGTATCTTAAGGTACAAAATATGCACCTTTTAAGGGTAATTTTTTTTTTACAGATATGACATTTTAGGGGTACTGCACCAGTGACAAGCTGTTGTACCTCTAAAGGTAACCATTTTTTTTGTAGGTGTAGGGTGTAGAGTCGCTAACGACCCGAGATGTGTAGCAGTGCAAGTACATTTTTTCTGGACAACAATAACTGAATCTTTAATGACTGAATAAGTGCAATGTCTGATACACAATGAAGTGATGTTTCACTCATAGTTACAGCAGGCAGAAAACAAAAGAATAGGAAGAATCTTCAGCAAAACTTGAAATGGCTCAGCGATTTACTGCAGAGCAAGTACTGAACGCAATATTCAGCTCTGGAAAAAATGAAGAGCCCACTTAACATTGAGAAATCAATGTTAAAGGGGCTATATGCGTTTTTCTGAAATTTAAACTCGCGACTGACACTTGTGGCCAAAAAACAGAACTGCTCTCATTTTCTGCTCGCTCTCGCAGCGGTGGTGACGTCACATCCGCAGACAGCGCGGGAAAAGACGACCCGCCAGAAAATAGGAAAAATAGGAGACAGGCTTATAGGTGCACCCACTGTTAGCGGACAAGGTGTCAGTATGCTCATCAGGAGATGTTTGAGTCATAAATGGTAAAATAAAAAGGCTATTGTTACGTTTATTTTGGGGAAAAAGTTGCATATAGCCCCTTTAAGTGGTCTCTTATTTTTTTTCCCAGAGCTGTATATTAATGTCACTGTCACTTGATGGTGGATCTGGTGAAAAATCTTTCAGCGATCATTTTGAAGATGTTGAAAATGATAGTTTTGAGGATATGTTTGAGTTTGCGAAAATGAGCCAGATGCTGAATGTAATGTGCTCTGACGAGCAGTGATGATGGTATAAAACATCTGCTCAAACTGAACCCTTCCAAGCTACGAAAGGTAACAAAACATGCTTAATTTTATTCTTCTTTAATTGTTACTCTAATATCAGGAGAGTTCTTTATTATCACGACAGGTAGAGATCCACCCGTGTTAGATATAGATCCGGGTCGCTAAAGACACAAATATATAATAATGATTGGCGAAACATTCATGCATTTAAGGGTTAAAGTAACTGAATGAATTTTAACACCATAAAAATGTAAAACATTACTCAATAGAAATATGAACAAAAATGGGTCAAGCTCATTTGAGTGGCATTTAAAAACACTGTTGAGATTCAGAGTCATAATACAGCATACACTATATTACCTCTATAATCTACTCTAAAATACCAAATGGAGAATAGATGGAATCTGACTGTATAAATGTACCATACTATTACAACATGATACATGAAATTCGACAACTCTGATTTTGCAAAACATGCAGATGGCCACAGGAAAAAGCTAAAATCGAGTTAGAAAATGGCTAAAATCTATGTTAAAGTGAGGCAGTAAAAACCAGCGATGAATTGTTCATCCCATCATCACCTTATTGTTTCCTCTGCAAATTTACATTGAAAAGAGACATTTCTGAAAGGACTTTGTTGACCTTTCTGACCTTTCATGCTCATTAAAGACTGGAGGTGCTTGGAACTGCCAGTGATAAACTCCCCAAAAGGAACCACAAACAAATATACAATGTGAAGCCCTTTCCAGTCGGTTCTCCACTTGCCCAACAAAACCCAGTCTCCGTTCTCCTCCTGCCCTCCTCCCCCCAAACCATAAGTGGGGTTCAAACACAGTTTAAACACATTACGTGCAGGAGTGGCGAGGTCGGCCACGGGTTACTGTGCCGTTCCCTCTACGGGCCTGACCAGTCAGTTGAGTGGAGTCCTTTGGATCACACTCCAGGGTACATGTGTGTTGCATGCTAGCGTCCCCCCCACCCAAACCAATGTCTAGCAGAACACAAAAAAAGAAACTCCCGTCTGATGCGGCTACAAAAAAATGGAGGTGTGTGACTCAATCCTTCAGCCCAATAAGAGCAGCCCACAAGCTTAAGGGAAGTGTGCGTGAGAGTGTGTGCATTTGTGTGTGTGACAGCGAGCTAAAGGCTTCTGCTGTTAGCCATCGCTGCTCTTTATGCGTGTGCAGCACCGTGAGGAAGGAGCTAATGAGCCAGCAGGTATTTTCAGCTATCAAGACGACATGGGAGGAGAAACGCTAGCGAGAGCAGGAAAAAGAGAAGGTGGGGAGAGAGAGGAAAAGGATTCTTTTAGGATAATGGCAGATAAAGATGGGGTTTTGTATGGACGACTTGGCTTTCGCAAGACTGGAAAGGCTGAAGATCAAACCGAGACAAAAGGAGAACTGGGTGTGCGAGAGGACGAGAGAGGAACTTGAAGACAGAGAGAGGGAGAGAGAGAAAGCAGGCGAAAGAGAGTCTAAGTGTGTGTTTAAGTGCTTCACAGAGTGTTAATGAATTGGGGGTGTAATCCATCACAGGTTGTAACTCTTCACAAGAAAGAGTCCCTTTAACCAAAGGACAGCACTTGTGGGGACAAAGACAGGCATAGTGTGGACTTCATACTGCAGCGCTGAAAAGGTGTTGCCGTTAGTAACCCCATCCCATTGAACCACAACCTACTCTTTAAAAGTCACAAGTCTGACCTTAACCAACAACACCGAGCTGACTAGAATGACAACTTTAGGCCTCTCTCTATCTCTATAACAGCATTTATCTGGATTAGAAAGCTTTCGTACCATAATAAATGTCTTTACGGTCACTTTTGATCACTTTAACACATCCTTGCTGAATAAAAGTATTAATTTCTTTAAAAATAATTCTTACTGACCCCAAACTTTTGAACGGTAGTGTATAACATTACAAAAACGTTCTATTTCTAAACTTTCAAGTAATCAAAAGAATCCTGAAAAAAATGGTACACAACTGCTTTCAACATTGATAATAATTAGAGATGTTTCTTCAGCAGCAAATCAGCATATTATAATGATTTCTGAAGGATCATGTGACACTGAAGACCGGAGGAATGATGCTGAAAATTCAGCTTTGCCATCACAGGAATGAATCAGATTTTAAAACGGTTCAGCGCGGTTTAACGGTTATTTTAAATTGTAATAATATTTCACAATATTACTGTTTTTAATGTATTTTTGATCAAATAAATGCAGCCTTGGTGAGCACAATCGACTTCTTTTAAAAACATTTAAAAACTTTTTTAAATGGTAGTGTATACACACACATATCCATCAATCAATCTATCTAGGCATAACTTCATCATTCTAGATAGATAGTTTTATGTGTGTGTGGCTCACGTGAGGTACACAGATTTGTAATTGTGCGCTGTGAGTGATTTGAAGGTCACTGAAGGACATACGGTAGAGGGGAGAGACAACAACACTCCAGCGACTTCTCTCCTGTCACAACAGGTTTAGTCCAGCACACATTATATCAGAGAAACAACAGCTCTGTTACGCTACATACACACCATTCACATCTGCTGTAACAAAAAGTCTACCCTAAAAGAATGAAGAAAATATCAAACTCAGAAAACGTGAAGCATTTTTGAAAAACTTTGAAGCATTTGTGAAAATGAAAAAAAAATTAGAGAAAGTGAAAAACTGCACATTTTTCAAAAACTCCATGATGCTAGGTGTTTGTTTTCCCAGAAAAATGTTACTTGTGTGGGCACTTAATTTTGACAGAAATAATATTGTAATATAATTTACAAATATCATGTGTGAGAACGTATTATTAAGTAAACTAGCAATGATTCTAGAAAGGAAGAGGTAGACACTGTCCATTCTGAGACGTCTGTCTATTCATCATTTAACACTGTAAAAAAAGTTGGTGCCTTTAATTTTTAAGTACAATCAACTTGGATATTTAAGTCAGATTAACTTAAATTACATTAAACTGACTGTTGAAAGTTGAATATTGCTTTACTTAATTTTATTTGTTTATATTTATTATGAGTTAAAGCAATGTAAAATCTTATGTTGTGATATTATTAATCATATAATTTTTTACAGTGTATAACAGTGCAAATAACTGTATAGCGAAAACAAACAAACATTTAAACTGTGCAGTTCTGTTACAATAAACACATCAAAAACTTCTGAGAGGATGGGTAACCAACTGGACCACTTTTTCAGACAGAAACATTTCTGTAATTAAAAAAAAAACAGCAGGGAAACAAAGAGGAGAAGCAAAAAGGAGAGAGAGAGAGAGAGAGAGAGAGAGAGAGAGAGAGACGGCGCGGGTGCTTGGCTACAGTTTGTGCTGTGCAATTGAATTTCACACAATATGAGGCAGCAAATGACATGTAAATCATGAACAGCGTCCGGCTTGCTTTTCCACGACAGAGTTAAATACTGGAGGTGTTAGAGAAATCATACGGCCGCTCCAGAGGGCCAGGCAAGAAAACAGCAGGGGTGCAGAGGGCTCCGAGACACTGAAAGGTCTTCCTCGAGCTCCACTGAACAGCCAATCTGGTGCACACACACACAAACGATTGCTTCAGACTCTGGGCCACCACAATGAGGACGAGGCCTGTAATTGTGTTTGTCCACCTGGGTATAAAATAAGCATTCTGGCGATGTGATGCTGGCTTGCTGTGCTGCTGAGTCCTGCGCGGAGGGGAGCAGCCATGAGTGGATACACTTCATTACCCCCTAGATTCTCCCTCCAATTACCCCTAAATAAATACACACAGCCTACTGGCAACAACAATGACATATAGCCCGAAAGGAGAATGAAAGGAGACCGTATCCAACGCAATTCGCATGCATATATGAGTGTTGTTGGATAATGACCATGGACAAAGAGAGATACGCACACACTGAAATAATTTCAGACCTGGAGGATCTACATATTTAAGAGATAAAGAGGCTCAGTGCAAAGAGTCTGCCGGGATCATTCAGAACGATACCAGGGATTTATTGATAGACTGCCTTGGGAAATATACTGAGGCCTTTGTGCAATCAAGTCACATTTTTATTTGAACTAAGGGAAATTGCATTTCTTTGCATATAGCACAATAGGTAACTATGCAAATAAACAGACAGACAGAGATTTATAGACAGACTGATAAATGGATAGACAGATAGAACAACAGACAGGTAGATAGATAGAATGACCGATAGATAGATAAACAGACAGACAGACAGACAGATTGAATGATAGACTGATAGAACGACAGACAGGCAGACACAGACAGACAAAGACAGACAGACATAGAAAGAATGACAGACAGAGATAGAATGACAGACAGGTAGACAGACAAAGACAGACAGATAGAACGACAGACAGATAGAATGACAGACAGACAGACAGAGACAGACAGACAGACAGACAGATAGAATGACTGACAGACAGATAGAACGACAGACAGATATATAGAGCAACAGACAAAGACAGAGATAGATTGAACGACAGACAGACAGACAGACAGAGACAGATAGATTGAATGACAGACAGACAGACAGACAGAGACAGATAGACGGACATACAGAGACAGATAGACAGAAAGACAGATAGAACAACAAACAGATAGAATGACAGACAGAGACAGACAGATAGAACGACAGACAGAGACAGAACGATAGAAAAACAGACAGATAAAATGACAGACAGATAAAATGACAGACAGATAAAACGACAGATAGACAGACAGAACAACAGACAGATAGAACGACGACAGATAAACGACAGACAGACAAAACAACAGACAGATAGAATGACAGACAGATAGAATGATAGATAAATAGACAGACAGACAAAACGACAGACAGACAAAATGACAGACAGATAGAACGACAGACAGATATATAGAACAACAGACAAAGACAGAGATAGATAGAACAACAGACAGACAGACGGAGACAGATAGATTGAAAGACAGACAGACAGACAGAGACAGACAGACAGACAGACAGAGACAGATGGATTGAACGACAGACAGACAGATAGATTGAACGACAGACAGACAGACAGAGACAGACAGAGACAGATAGACGGAGAGACAGAGACAGATAGACAGATAGAACGTCAGACAGAGACAGAACGATAGAAAAACAGACAGATAAAATGACAGACAGACAGATAGAACGGCAGACAGACAGACAGAACAACAGACAGATAGAACGATCGACAGATAAAATGACAGACAGACAGACAAAACGACAGACAGACAAAATGACAGACAAATAGAACGACAGACAGACAGACAGACAGAGACAGACAGACAGACAGACAGATAAATAGAACAACAGACAGGCAGACAGAGACAGACAGACAGAGAGACAAAAAATAGACAGATAGAACGACAGAAAGACAGAGACAGACAGATAAATAGATCAACAGACAGGCAGACAGAGACAGACAGACAGAGAGATGGAACGACAGACAAAGACAGATAGATAGACAGACAGACATATAGAATGACAGACAGACAGAGACAGACAGATAGAACGACAGACAGAGACAGATAGATAGACTGATAGACATGGATGATGGATGGATAGACTGATAAATAGATATATAAAGATGGATGGATGGATAGAGGGATATATAGATGTGGACAGATAATGTGGAGCAGAAGGGCGTTTATCTATCAGTGATCTAAATCATAATCAACATAAGACTGGAGCACGTGAGCAGTCAGCGCACCTGCCAAAAGGCTGTTCCCACATCACCAGTTTTAAGTCCTGCTCAGCAAGAGACCAATCACACTCACGGTGCATGAATGAACACGGCCATTCACAAAGCAGGAGGTGTGCGTTCGCTCATGGCCAAGCTGATGATTTTGACGAGAAAAGTGGTTGAAGACGCATCCTGTGCAGTTGAGTGACACTGACAGATGTGAACTGACACCAAAAATGAAACGGTCTCATCAAAATTCCTGTCTGATTGGGAACTAATTGGAAACCATCACAGGTATTACATGATCGGCGGGGGTTAACGTGCATCCAGTGCATTGTCAGCATTCTGCCATGGTAGAACACCTTTCAAAAGAATCCCTGCACACCTGCACACAAGCACCACCTTGGCTCTGGGCATACAGTTAGTACTTGTCATGCCATTCGATCAGTTGTTCCCACGGAGGAGGGAGGGAGGCACATATTTTCACCAGCTTATAGGCAGGCTTTCGTCTCAGCGAACAAAGTGTAACTGGCTTCCTGAGAAAAAAAAGAGTGGGACACCTAAGTTGAGAATGGCAGCTATGAACTGTGGCATCTAAACCATGTTGCTCGGGACAGCATTGGAAGGTCTTCCTCAACAACAACATCAGCGCATAAACTTAGTGACATTAATGATTATATATTCAAGTTATACAGGTTATATTACATTAGAGGCTATGTGACAGGAATGAAAATACAGACAGACAGACAGACAGACAGACAGACAGACAGACAGATAGATAGACAGCTAGACAGACAGACAGACAGACAGAGATAATGATAGATAAATAGACAGACAGACAGACAGACAGACAGACAGACAGATAGATAGAGAGAATGAAAGATAAATAGATAGACAGACAGACAGACAGATCAACAGACAAATAGATTGAACGATAGATAGACAGACAGACAGACAGATAGATAGATGACACACAGACAGATAGAACAATAGATAAATAGACAGACAGATAGAAAGAAAAACAGACTGACAGATTGAAAGATAGACAGACAGATAGATAGACAAAATGACAGACATATACAATGATAGACAGACAGACCGAAAGAGATAGAACAACAGACAGATAGAACGACAAACAAATAGAACGATAGATAAATAGACAGACAAACGGCAGACAGATAGAACGACAGATAGACAAACGATAGTTAGATAGATAGAATGACAGACAGACAGATAGATAGAATGATAGATAGAACAATAGATAGACAGACAGACAGACAGATAGATAGAACAACAAACAGATAGAACGATAGATAAGTAGACAGATAGAACGATAGATAGATAGATAGACAGACAGACAGACAGACAGACAGACAGACAGACAGACAGACAGATAGACAGATAGACAGATAGACAGATAGACAGATAGACAGATAGACAGATAGATAGATAGATAGATAGATAGATAGATAGATAGATAGATAGATAGATAGATAGATAGATAGATAGATAGATAGATAGAGAGACAGAATGACAGATAGATAGAACGACAGAGATAGAACGATAGATAGATAAATAGACAGACAGAATGACAGACAGATAGAATGATAGATGATAGATATTCAAATGGAAAACTATTATTTTAGATTTATTTTTTTCTTCAGTTTGATGTATTTCCTGACAATGTCAAACATGGACAGTCGTTTATGCCTCAGTGTTAATGGAGATATAAAGTGGCAGAGTTAAAGTGGCAAAGATGTTTTGGATGTCAAAGAATTTGCAGTGTGTCTTCTAACTGCTCAAATCACTCGGGTGTTTTCCTAGGGTTTGGTGTTTGCTGTGGGCGAGTGAGTGTGTGTTTGTGTGCTGTGAAATGGAGGGTTGCGTGCTGGGCCAGTGTGAAGCGCAGCACAAATGCATGAGTCTGCATGAATGTGAGAGCAGCATTAGAGTCGGATCTGAGACCGGTCATGTACCCTTTCTTTTTTTCTGTTCTACTCCTTTCTTTTCTCTGCCCCTCAACACAGGCCGGTTGTAAGTGCAGCATTCTCAGATGACTTTCCCCATTTTGTTTTATAAATAATATAAATCATTTATTGTTCATTATAAAATTAATTCTAAATGAGGTTTTGAAAGGTACTTTATAAAAACTTTAAACTTTTATTTAATTACTTTTGTCCTCATTTTTAAGAATGTAAATTAAACTGGAGTTAATTATAAATGGTTTAATTATGAAGATTTCCTCTTGGTAATCATCTAGTTCTGCATTTTCACATCATCTTTCAGCTGGCATTTTTATTACCATTATTTTGATTAAGGTGCTGGTAATGGCCATCAGTGGAGCAGGACTAACTCAAATCCATTCACTGACCTTTCTGTTTAAGTGTGGGCTTTTCTGAGGCTTAGAGAAGGCGATAGAAAGATGTCACATGAACACACTTCATTTACTTTGTGCAGCGTAGGGTTATAGTTGTAATGGTGCTGTGTGTTTGCCTTTGATTTACTCATTCTTCATATTTTGTACAGAGAGGAGTCTTATCTAAAGGGGCTTAATAGAGAAATTAATGAGGATAGTTAGAGCTTTAATATAGTGGCTAGAAAATGACTGGACAGTATTCTTAATTGACCAAGTGAATGAGGACAGGAGCTGTTAAGAGAAAAAAAAAACACCATGAAGTCTTCTGAAGCCATCTAGTAGCCGTGTGTAATGAGCAGCTTGAAATTTAAGCAGCATTGTCACAATATTTTAATATTATTATGACTATATTATAACCTTTTTATTATTTTGAGCAGCAATTTTAGAGGCAATAATTAAAAGTATTATGAGATCATGGCAGAGCGGATGGCGTTTCCAGCTGAGGTGGCACAGCCTTGGCGCTATTACTGCCACTGCCACTGCTAACGGAGCACTGAGCACAAACACCTGATTAAGATGTAAATTTACCCCTAATTGGAATGTAAATTCTTACATTTAGATGAAGACATCAACTGTCACATAGCCTTGTCATTATATCCCCTTTTCACCCTTTCGTACACATCATAATTTCTTGACGTTTCCCTTCAGTTTTTGTGTTTTAGTGAAGGCACAGTCCAGCTATTCTGTTTATAATACTCTCAGTTCATTTTCTGTACCTTTTGTTTGGTTTTGTATTTTTATTATTTCACCCGTGTCTGATACTTTTGCTCCTGTGGGATTTGGGAAATTTGCGTATGAAAATTGCGTTCATTTGGTGCCAGTATTTTGATTGTGCATCCATTACTTCTGCTGAATATTCCTCAATGCAAATAAGCCCAGACCCACCGAAGAGCTACATGTATCTGAGATAATTAATTTCCCTTTGAAAGCCAGCTGAATACGAGAAACCCTGCCAGGAACAAGGAAAAAAATTAGTGTTCATTTAGGTTTTTTTTGGCAGTGGACAAATTAATAGTTTTTGCCCCAAACAATATGGCCACCTAGGGATATCTGCTTTATTCCTTGCTTCAAGTGGTTTTGGCCTGGGTGGACTGGTAATCAATTAACCATGCCGACTGACATTAGCATGCTAATGTTTCTGTTAGCGAGGGTCAGACTGGCTAGGCTAACCCCATAAAGCTTTTGCATGCATTCATGTCTTTATTGGTAGGTTGAGGTCTGTTACTGAGTCTGACCATGCTGTTGATCATGTGAAGACAGGCATGTGAAATATCTTTCTTGGGTGAGTTTCACAAAAAACAAAATGCAAAGATCATATTCTCCCAAACAGGAATATGAAATGTTTATTTTTTGATTATTTTGATCATTCACAAGCAAGCATGTTTGAAAGGTTCTTTTTCTTCATATATATATATTTTGTTTCTTATATATATATATAAGAAACAAAATATATATATACTATTCATGTTATAGTTATCATAATAATTTCATACATAAAATGTAGTTATAATATATATATATATATATATATATATATATATATATATATATATATATATATATATATATATATATATATATATATATATATATATATATATATATATATATATATATATATATATATATATATATATATATATATATATATAAAATCTATCTTGCGATATTACAACCCCAAATCAGAAAAAGTTGGGATAGTATGGAAAACACAAATAAAAAAAAAAGAAGTGATTTCTAAATTTACTTTGACTTGTATTTCATTGCAGACAATATGAACACAAAATATTTCATGTTTTGTCTGGTCAACTTCATGTCATTTGTAAATATGCATCCTTTCCTGTCATTCAGACCTGGAACACATTTAAAAAAAAGTTGGGACAGGAGCAATTTAGGGCTAGTAATGAGGTAAAATGGTTAAATAATGATGTGATTTGAAACAGGTGATGTCAACAGGTGATTGTAATTATGATTTGGAACAAAAGAAGCATCCAAGAAAGGTCTAATCCTTTAGGAGCAAAGATGGGCCGAGGATCGCCAGTTTGCCAACAAACACGTGAGAAAATTATTGAAATGTTTAAAAACAATGTTCCTCAAAATATGCTGCCTTCAAGAAGACATCTTTTCCAGGGACGTCCATGCATATTTCAACAAGACAATGCAAAACCACATTCTGCACACATTACAAAGTCCTGGCTGCGGAGGAAGAGGGTACGGGTACTTGACTGGCCTGCCTGCAGTCCCGACCTGTCTCCAATAGAGAATGTGTGGCGCATTTTGAAGCGCAAAATGCGACAACGAAGACCCCGTACTGTTGCCCACCTTAAGACTTGTTTGCAGGAAGAATGGGACAAAGTTACACCTGAAACACTTCATCACTTGGTGTCTTCAGTCCCTAAATGTCTTTTAAGTGTTGTGAAAAGGAATGGCAACATTACAAAGTGGTAAATGCTTTACTGTCCCAACTTTTTTTTAAATGTGTTGCAGGTCTGAATGACAGGAAAGGATGCATATTTACAAATGACATGAAGTTGACCAGACAAAACATGAAATATTTTGTGTTCATATTGTCTGCAATGAAATACAGGTCAAAGTAAATTTAGAAATCACTTCTCTTTTTTTTTATTTGCGTTTTCCATACTGTCCCAACTTTTTCTGATTTGGGGTTGTAAAATGTAATGAGATTTCTTGTTGAGGTAAAATGTCTTGCGATATCGCTGTGGTGGAGAGTGAGGGTGAAATTAGCATAGAATATGCCACCGCTATGTTTACATTACATTACAGTGTCCACCGCAGCACGGCCTCCACTGTCGTTTTGCTTTTTTAGAAATAAAAACCATTTAATACAGTTGGATAATGGTCGCTTAAATGGCAAACTATTGTAAACGTCTGTTCTGCTCATCCAGCACGAGCTGCAGTCGCACAGTGTAGCAGGAATCACAGTTCACTGATCACATGACGAGAGAAAGGCAAGATCACTGACAAGACCATGACGAAGGATTTGTTGCGCAACAGAGCCTAAGCATCTAATAAATGTCTCATTTTGTAGAATGCGTGCTCAGCACCGGCACTCCCTATACACAGACAGAGTATGTGCGATTGCGAATCCGAAAGTAAAACGCGGGCTCCCTGATGCGCGCAAATAAGGTGACATACAATAGCCTGTTTGCCAATTTCAAACCTCTCAGATACAAACAAAATAAACTTGCGCTCACAGCGCTCTCAACAACTCAGCACAATATAACTTCTTAGCAATCTTTCTCCAGCTGTCTTTCTGGTCTACAAGTGCCCAGTGCGTCTCTCTCTGGCAGTGCTTGCAGACCTCGCTAAACCACGCCCCCTCCGCCACAAGATCTAATACTCATTTCAAATGCAAAGATATCAGCCAATCACAACAGTGGGCGTTTTCACTGAAGTCTCACATAAGACACACCCCTTGAAACAGAGCATTCAAGCCAGAGGGCTAATATCAGAATAGAAAAATGCCTTTTATTTCTAAATTATGACATTTTATTATGTAAAAATCATACAAACAATATAAGTACACCTCAGGAAACATTATAAAATAATAAAAAGAATCCACGCCATAGGACCTTTAAAGGTGAACTATGTAGGATTTTTGCAGTAAAACATCCAGAAATCACTAGGCCAGTGTTATATATTTTGTTCAGTTGAGTACTTAGAATATCCCAAATGTTTTCAACTATTTGTAAATCGTGAGAAAATTGCTATTTTAACCAAGGAACCGGGACGTGTGAGCTATGCGTGTGAGGGAGTCGCCTGTCGATTGCGTCATATCTGCGTCACCCTCGGTCTCCGGGTTTATTCAGTGAAACACTTTACTCTCACTGCAGTGTGAACAAGTGTCATAGCAGCCGCCGAGCGAACGTCATAACTTCCTTTTCAACACACTCAGATATATCTAATACGATAAACAGAGCTGCCTTACCTCACACTCAGCACTGGAGAAGAGGAAGTGCCGCCGGCAACTGTGTCATAATAAAAGTCCCGCCGGCGACTATGCCATAATAACAGTCCCGCTCTTCAATCGCTCCTGCGGCCTTGCTCAGCTCCACAACACTCGGTCCTGCTCTGCTTCACTACAGTAATGTTAATAATCACATCCATGAACATGATTTCTGCCCGAGTCCTATCCTGACTGTTTCCCACCGGCTGTGAGGTGAAGACCACATGTCTCGAGATTCTGCGCTCAAACGTGGCGTCATCAAACTACGCCTTTGTTATGAACAGGCGACCTCTAGTGGACGGAAAAGTTACATAGTGTAGCTTTAAGACTAAGAAAAAACTGTTATTTATTTTTGTTATTTACTGTTTTTTTTCTATGTTCAGTTTGTGGAAAGGAGTTGAATTAGGAGGTCACACAGAGCCTCAATCAGAAGTTCTGGAAGCTCATAATTCATGTACAGTAAAGTCTGAAGATACTCTTGTGAAACCATATGGGAAGCCGTCAGTTGAGTTAGTGGCAAAACCTGTGCTTGTATATTGTTGGCTTTCAATGCATATGATAATTCATACTCAAAAAGTAGAACTGATATATAACTGAGATTTTATATTTAAAAAGTTCACACGCAAGCAAAATAGAAGCTCGAGCACGAGTGTGGGGAATGATGACGCAGGTTTAAAAGGAGCTTGCGGGCTGCCATTTCCTCGCATGTAGATCTGTTATTTTCTCGCAGGAGTGATTTACTGTGCGCTCGGTTATCAATGGAATTAAAATGCCGCCATAGGTCTGTAGATATTGACTCTGCAGAAAGTTGGCGACTTCTGCACACTGTGCGCCTCATCGTGCACTGACCCCACTCTGTGACTTTACGTGGCCTACCATTTCGTGGCTGAGTTGCTGTTGTTCCCAACTGCTTCCACTTTGTTATAATACCACTAACAGTTGACCGTAGAATATTTAGCAGCGAGAAAATTTCACGAATGGACTTATTGCACAGGTGGCAACCTATCACGGTACCACACTTGAATTCACAGAGCTCCTGAGAGCGACCCATTCTTTCACAAATGTTTGTAGAAGCCTCTGCATGCCTAGGTGCTTGATTTTATACACCTGTGGCCATTGAAGTGATTGGAACATCTGAATTCGATGATTTGGAGGGGTGTCCCAATACTGGATTATTTATTTATTTATTTATATATATATATATATATATATATATATATATATATATATATATATATATATATATATATATATATATATATATATATATATATATATATATATATATATATATATAATAATCATAATAAATAAGACCTATATTTATTAAGGAAATTGGAATGATCTCTGCACAAACCCCAGTATGAAATGATGAAAAATTTGAAATGTGTACTTACTCTTAGCACTTAGAATTGTCCAATCCGATTGAACTTATGGCAAAACCAAATACAAACCAAACCATAAGAAATCCCAACTATAACACTCCTATTTAAAATGTAATACTTCAAGGAAAATAAGAAAACAGATCATGAAATAATAAAAATGTAATCTGCAAGATGGGCCATATTCTTAATAAGATGTCAATGTTTGGCATAATCATTTATGTCATGAACACTAGTTAATAATTATATTGAGGTTATGTAGAATGAATCATCCCAATATGCAAGTATCCATAGTACATGTGTATAAACACAAAAATTGGTGTGTTTGTTTTTAGCAATGGTTTAACAATCCAGAATTCACAGCAAATGTGCGTGATTGCAGCACTGTGCATGTGAATGGGGGGATGGGAAAAACTGGAGGCACGCCAGGGATAGGTGAGCTGTCACTGGTCATTAACATCATCACCGCGACGATACAAGGAAGCAGGGGCGGCTGGGGGAAGTGGGTGGAGATTGTTTGGCCATAAAATGCAAGTGTGATGGAAAACTTGCTCTCCTACCTTTCTGAATTGCCACATGGCAGTTGCCTCATGGGAAACCCTAGCACGCAAACAACTTATATCATAATAGTTGTTTTCAAAAGGGAATCCACACCAATACAATAATGTACAAATGAATAGCGGTCAAGTTATTCATGCTGACTAAGGGCGGAAAATAAACCAATTAAAAAATATGGTTACATAGATGCAATATATATATAAATAAAATGAGTATTTTGAGTATTATGAGTATTGCAATAAGTATTTGAACACTGCTATTTTGCTATTTTGCCCACTTGGAATCATGGAGGGGTCTGAAATTGTCATCGTAGGTGCATGTCCACTGTGAGAGACATAATTCAGAAATCACAATGTATGATTTTTTAACTATTTATTTGTATGATACAGCTGCAAATAAGTATTTGAACACCTGTCTATCAGCTAGAATTCTGACCCTCAAAGACTTGTTAGTCTGCCTTTAAAATGTCCACCTCCACTCCATTTATTATCCTAAATTAGATGCACCTGTTTGAGGTCGTTAGCTGCATAAAGACACCTGTCCACCCCATTCAATCAGTAAGAATCCAACTACTAACATGGCCAAGACCAAAGAGCTGTCCAAAGACACTAGAGACAAAATTGTACACCTCTACAAGGCTGGAAAGGGCTACGGGGAAATTGCCAAGCAGCTTGGTTAAAAAAGGTCCACTGTTGGAGCAATCATTAGAAAATGGAAGCAGCTAAACATGACTGTCAATCTCCCTCGGACTGGGGCTCCATGCAAGATCTCACCTCGTGGGGTCTCAATGATCCTAAGAAAGGTGAGAAATCAGCCCAGAACTACAGGGGAGGAGCTGGTCAATGACCTGAAAAGAGCTGGGACCACCGTTTCCAAGGTTACTGTTGGTAATACACTAAGACGTCATGGTTTGAAATCATGCATGGCACGGAAGGTTCCCCTGCTTAAACCAGCACATGTCCAGGCCCGTCTTAAGTTTGCCAATGACCATTTGGATGATCCAGAGGAGTCATGGGAGAAAGTCATGTGGTCAGATGAGACCAAAATAGAACTTTTTGGTCATAATTCCACTAAACGTGTTTGGAGGAAGAAGAATAATGAGTACCATCCCAATAACACCATCCCTACTGTGAAGCATGGGGGTGGTAGCATCATGCTTTGGGGGTGTTTTTCTGCACATGGGACAGGGCGACTGCACTGTATTAAGGAGAGGATGTATTGCGAGATTTTGGCGAACAACCTCCTTCCCTCAGTTAGAGCATTGAAGATGGGTCGAGGCTGGGTCTTCCAACATGACAATGACCCGAAGCACACAGCCAGGATAATCAAGGAGTGGCTCTGTAAGAAGCATACCAAGGTTCTGGCGTGGCCTAGCCAGTCTCCAGACCTAAACAATTTCCTATTCCGGAAAATGTCAGATTTTGGATTTTGCGTTCCGGCATTCGTTTTTAAACGATCCGGCATAAACAAGTGCATTACATAGTGACATGAATGCACGAAACGAGCGGAGTAGAGTGAGCGCTTCAGTTCATTCCTATGGAAGTTGAGCATGAAGCGCAAATTCCATAGGAATGTAATGAAAACGTACATGCACCGTGAAAGAGAGAGAGCGTGAACATGGGTTAATGCCGCTGTATTTCAACGTTATGTATTGTACTCAGCATATAGCCTATATTTTTTGATTTCCTAAGTTCAAAATGTAGCTTTCCTTTAGATCAAAAAGTAGAGCATTTGTGCTAGCAACGCAAAGGTCATGGGTTCGATTCCCAGGGCAAGCAAGAACTGACAAAATGTAAAATGTGTACCTTGAATGCAATAGAAGTCGCTTTGGATAAAAGCGACTGCCAAATGCATAAATGTAAATGTCAAAATCACTTTCATTGGTTGGAGCTTACTGCTTTTTCTAGCTGAACCCCCAGCGCAAGTTTTTTTTAAGGCGCTGTTATTTTAGACCATTATTTTCAAACTTAGCGACGAGTCATGAAGCCACATAATGACATAATATGTAGGCTATCGCGTTTATTTAATTTTTCCTTTTTTTATTCAAAAAATTTATAAACTTTTTAACTATATCATGAGTTATATGATATATTCAGATTTTAAAATATGTGGAAATGAAGGTGAAGTTTGTTGATATAATGCGTGATTTAGAGGATCTGCCGGATTTACATCACATAAATGAATACATTTTTCCTGAAATAGGCTACATCAGTGTATGGAATTTGAATTTAGCAAATTATAGGCCAATTAAAATCAATCTGTCAATTAAACGGATAATTAATCAATTAGTGACGTCATTGTATGTTCCGGGAAAACTGAAGTTGTATGGTCAGTGTGTGTGTCAGTGCCTTTTAAAAGTTTTTGATCCAGCAATGATTACATTTACAAATTAAGCACTGACCCCCAAGACTCAAATAATCTCTGCAATTCTCCATCTGTGATCCTTGGAGAGTCTTTGGCCACTCAAACTCTCCTCCTCACCATGCTTTAGGACGATATAGACACACGTCCTCTTCCAGGCAGATTCGTAACATCTTTAGTTGCTTGGAACTTCTTAATTATTGCCCTGATGGTGGAAATGGGAATTTTCAATGCTTTAGCTTTTTTTCCTACAGCCACTCCCTGCTCAACAATCTTTTGCTGCATATCAGAACTATGGAGTTCAGTTATTACATAGTAATGGAATGTGGCATTTGTGTTTCCTCATATTTATATTCCTGTGAAACAAGAAGTCATGGCTTAATGATACTAGTCACACATGTGTGCAAAAATTATAAATATGAATGGGAATATACTTAAAGAGATATTTTACTCATTCTAGGGGTGCTAATAATTGTGGTGAACTTGTTTTGGAGAAACACGTGGTGGGATTTTCCCACCACTTTCAATTGCGTTTACTTCAATGAAAGGTTTGATTTTTGTTATATATCAAGTTCCTTAAATCTAAAAAATATTTAAAATTAAAATATATGCTTATATTTATATAAATTAAATCTTTGTAACATTTTTAAGTTTACTTTCACTTTAAATCAACTAAATGCAGCCTTGCTGAATAAAAGTATTAATTTCATTTAAAAAGTACTGACAATATTTTATATAATATCAATAATTTAATAGGCCCATATTTCATTTAAATATTCAGATTATATAAAGCTTTCTAAAACTTTGTATATATAAATATTTAAATAAGTGTAAAGATGACACAAACCAAAAATTGTTGGCTAAAACAACCATATTCCAATGATTTTACAGTAAAAAAAAAATCCAATGTGGCTGCACTTTATTTTATATGTACTCACAGTGTACTTACCTAAGAAAGTACCATGTAATATAAGGTAACTACATGGGTTAAGGGTAGGTTAAGGCCAGGGTTCAGTATTACCCAGTTATTGCAATTACTATAATAAGTACATATGGGGAACAGGACTGTAAAAAAAGTGCTACCCAAAATGTGTTTTTATTTTTTATGAAGGCTTTAGCAAAAAGTAATTTGAAAGTAATTTGTCAGTTCAAACGTGATTGGCTCTGCCATACTGTAGCCCCACCCTTGTCCCAATACCACTGTCACTCAGCATTACTCCTCCTCATTAGTTACGATGGGAAAGTTTGTCTAAAGCAGAAATAGCTCCGCTTGGCTCACAGTTCACAAAGCTGGGGTCACAAAACCCTGCCAACTCCGGGCCGGGCTTCGGTCTCAAAAACATCCTTTAATATGGATCAGTACCCTCCCATTTTGACTCATGAATAATCAATTAATCTACATTAAACTGCATTGAGAACCCACTAATATGCATTTCCAGTGACCTCGGTCATCTGTTTAGGTTCCATTGAAAAGCAGCCAGCTGTAGGTGTCAGGGTAAAGATGGTCATAAAATTCATCAAGTTTTTATGACCACTTACTCAACGACTGCCTGTTTAAAGGTTTTGATTTATGGAACCTTTAGAAAAACCCTTCCTATCTATATTAAAAAAAAAAAAAAAAAAAAAAAAAGGGAGGACAAAGCAGCCCAATAATTCCTCCTTTCACCATTAAAATCTTTAAAACCGTCATCATGTGTTAAATATATATCACTGAAATCCAGGGAGTTGGATATGTACATAACCAGAGGCTTACCAATACTAACCAATCGCAATTCTCAAAAACCCTCACCTGAAAAATATCCTTTATGATGCACAAAGCTATTTTTATACTCTGTGGACAGAGTTCAGAAACTAGCTACCAGTTGAAAGAAAGTACTGCGAAAGCCCTTGGAGCATTTCAAGAGTGTGGGAAAGTTATTTTTAGCAGCCATGCCAGAACCGACAAAGACTTCTACTCGGCCATCTTCTGCTCCGGCTCAAAATTCCACCTTTGAACCGGCCGACAGAGGACCAGGTGGGGGAGAGGCAGACTTTGCTGATCATGGCAAGTTTAGCTCAAACTGTGTTGATGACTATTTAAAGTGAAACAGTGCACATCTAAAGAGGGTATTTTTTATTTATTTTGAGACGTATCTGCTCAAATATTCCAGGAGCAGCGGGAAGCAGATTCAAAAGTGAACTGTTTAAAAATGAAAAAGAACATTAGTCTAAATATAAATTATTTAACAGTTACCACTTCTGTGCAAGAAACTTTTCAATCAAGATATTATGATCTGATTATGCCCAAAGTACACAATCCTTGCTTTTATTTTAATAACCTACATTTTCATAGCTTAGGGTATAAGTGCAGAATTGCACACTACTACTATTTGTTGAAAGAAAGTAGTACGCAGTGTGCATACCATGAACAGTATGCACATGCATGGCTACAACATTTGCCAAAATTTGTCATTGCAAAGCACACTGTGTGGAATACTTTATCATACAATGCGCTTTACTTGAATTTTAATTTACAGTGTAAAAACGAACCTCAAGCAATACCAACCGAATTTTAACACCTCTTTCTAGATGCCACATGCAACATAATGAGGTCATTCGACAACATATGAAACTACTGTACATTAATGTTGGGGAACAGGATGGGAACACAAAAAGTCAATAACTTTGTCCTCTGTGCAAAGAGAAAGGAGACAAAATGAATAGCATAAAAAATGTCCATCACTTATCTGAATTTCTTAAGCACATGCAGCTGTAAATGACAGGCCCTAATTTATATATAGTTACATGACCAAAAAACAGTCAGTTTCTTAGGTGGCGATACCTACTTACCCACTGAAACATCTTATTTTACTTAAACAACAACAACAACAACAACAAAAAACGTATAGGCAGTATGCAGAATATATCGATATTCCGTGGACATTCAGCATCTCAAATACACTACCGTTAATATTTTATGGAAACTGTTTTTTTCAGGATTCTTGGTAAATAGAAAGTTGAAATAGAAAAAGAAGAGAGATCTTTTTTACACTCAGAAAAAAAAGGTACAAAGCTGACGCTGGGGCAGTACCCTAGGGTACAAAAGCGAAAAGGTACATGTTTGTACCCCTAAATGGTACATAATAGTACATTAAAAGGTATACATAAGTACATGTAAGCGTGTACAGATTAGTACCTTTCAGCTTTTGTACCTTAGGGTACTGCCCCAGTGACAGCTTTGTACCTTTTTTTCAGAGAGTGTAACATTGTTAAAGTTTAAAAGTATTATAAGTGTCATGATGCGTCAAAATGGCTTGTTTTGATATTGCGGGGTCTGTGGTGTCACACAGGCAAATACATTTGCATATGAGTACATTTGCATATGAGTGCCTCCAAAGCAAGACCTTGACGAATAGTTCAACATCTCCATACCATAGGTCCTCAATGGCAGTTGCTTAACAGCAGATATTTGCCTACATTGGATGAGAGCGTTGTATGGTCAAAAACAAACAGAACCCATTATAATCACTGATGCCTTCATGTCACAATTATTGCCTGCTATAACCTATTTGCTTCTTATTTATTAAATCCAGGCAATTGGCTGATGAAACATTGATTCAAATTAAGATGCAATTTATACAAAACGAATATTCCCTTTAAAGAAAGTTTTTCTACAAAACAAAACCTAATGAAGTGGTCAAAATCATTTCTGACCCACTCACATCTTTGCAAATTTCTGGCTCGGGCTCATAATTACAGTTAATGTGTCGGGCCGGGCCGGGCTCGGACACAACGTGAACGGGCTGGGGTAAGGTCGGACTTGATTTTTTTGAGCCTGATCTAAGCTCTACTTCACGCACTTGAGTCTGTCGACAACAGGACAAATGGAAGAGTGAAAGAGCATTTGCTTTGACACACTCAGCTTAAACAGCTCGGTTGTGTCTCTGTATAGACTTCAGAAGGATCCCAGCATTAGAAACAAGTGCTTGGTTTATTTTAATGGCGTCCAGGATCGCATCAGAGGGTTATATCTTTGTTCAGAGCATTTTATTTTGTTTTGTAAATGAGGCATAGTGTAATGGAAACTTTTGTTGAAAGATGAAGCAGCCAACTGTATTGGATCTGACAGCAGCTGCATCACAAACCGTAAGTAAATGATTTCATAATGCTTTGTCTGTAAATGGTTTTATAATGTTTTCAAAACATTCACATGCAATAGAGAGTGGGCGTTGATATTGTTTCCAATGCAATGACGTCAGCCAATCATAACAGCGGCTGCTTCTGACAAGTCGTAAAGGAGCCGCCCCTTAAAAAACAACAAAAGTTGAAAATAAAGTTTTTCTGTATACATGTTTTTTGTGCAAAAAACGTTATTAACATTACAAGTTAAAATACAAAAAAATCCATGTCATGAACCCTTTAATTTTTTTTCTAAAAAAAGAAAAAATTTACAGAACTCAAACTTTTGAACGGATAGTGTAGATCGACACTCAAATGAAACATTAAAACATGAAACATACATATATATATATATTTTTTTCTTTTTTTAATATATATAATTAATATAATACACACACACACACACACACACACACACACACACACACACACACACACACACACACACACACACACACACACACACACACACACACACACACACACACACACACACACACACACACACACACACACACACACACACACACACACACACACACACACACACACACACACACACACACACACACACACACACACACACACACACACACACACACACACATCTAAAATGACCAAACAGAAAAATTACCATTTTGATAATAATTTTGTTACTTCAGTTAATATTTTTATTTCATTTTTTATTACATTATTTAATTTTGATTTATTAATGTGTTGCACTGTATAGCAAAGGAAGGAAGAGTTGGAATCTAATCGTCAGAAGAAGCTTAAAGGGGCTATATGCAACTTTTTCCCCAAAATAAACGTAACAATAGCCTTTTTATTTTACCATTTATGACTCAAACATCTCCTGATGAGCATACTGACACCTTGTCCGCTCACAGTGGGTGCACCTATAAGCCTGTCTCCTATTTTTCCTATTTTCTGGCGGGTCGTCTTTTCCCGCGCTGTCTGCGGATGTGACGTCACCACCGCTGCGAGAGCGAGCAGAAAATGAGAGCAGTTCTGTTTTTTGGCCACAAGTGTCAGTCGCGAGTTTAAATTTCAGAAAAACGCATATAGCCCCTTTAAGTATGTCTTTTAATTTTTAACATTTTTATTTGTTAAACATTTTGAGTAAATCTTGCTTCCCAACTCTCGCAAATACAGCCAAGTGTGATTTTGCTGATATGCTGCCTGTCTGTTGAAGTGAGCTGCTGTGCTGTAATGTAATTAATGCAGGCTGGGTCTATATGCTGTCACTCAGCTACCCAGAGGAGCTTTTTTGGCTGCTTGTCTTTGACTGACTGGTAAAGTTCAGTTGGCGGTTGATGAGCAGTCAATTGCCCAGAATGCCCTGCAGCCAGAATTAACCTCTGTCCCTGTTCCGGCAGGTAGAGAAAGAGGGGTTATGAGGAAAATCGTGATTAGCAAACATTCACGCATACGCACGCATGTCTGTTGAACGCTCGACAACTAGTGGGGTGATCAACTGAGGATTCAGACAGGAATGTAAGAGGTATGTAATTATACTTACCCTAGAGTGACCCCTGACCCAAACTTGGGCCATACACACCTTGAGGGTGTTGGGGTTTCTAGAGGTGAGGTCAGATGATCTTCAACCAAGGATTTGGGTAAAATTAGCCGTGACTCATGGAGGTACAATCTTGAAAGATCAGCCCTGGGTTGAGTGTCATTATCTATGAGCATTTTAAATCGCAATACCTGTATTGTTTTCCTTGGACAGGTTGAACCTTCAAGTTTTTTTTTTTACCTTGTCGAGGGCATATTTAAGACTTGTGTGGACTTATTTATGTTGATATGTCATTGGTTTTATAATTTTCATAACCAACAAGCATTCCTTTAGTAATTGTTTTTTTGTTGTCCCATCTTAGTTTTGAAGGTTGTGCTCCTGCGGCAAGATCTTGATTGATTAGTTGTGTCTGGGCCAGCCTGTGCTGTCTGGTTGTTTGGGCATTGCTGCCAGGATCCAACTAAAGTTTTTGGAGTGTTAGTTAGTTTTGGTGGTTGACCAGTATGAGATTTGCAGTGGCCAATATCAAGTGACATTTATTTATTTGGATAGTTTTAAACTAAATTTAAGAAAAATTATAACTGCAATTAAAAAATATAGTGTCCATTTTGACTGGGGCACTTACGATAGGATTTTGAACATGTAAATTAATGTTAATAACTTAATGTTCATATATCATAATATACTGACAATATGTGTCCAGTTTGAGTTCTGTATATATAAATTAAAGGGGTCATTACATGGATTTTTTGTATTTTAACTTGTAATTTTAATAATGTTTTATGCACAACCCCCCCCCCATATATATACATAAATATATATATATAAGATTTTTTCTGATGCCTAATTTCACTTGAGGCAAGACTGAAGCATTACCATGATTAAAGTGATGATTAATTATCAAAATAAACCATCATCAAATCAGTTTTCGTCCATAAAAAATATAATTATAACACCCCGAATTTCTATATCACTGCATCCCTCAAAATACTGAATGAATCGTGGATTTTATTAGCAGTAGGCCTGTTTCAAAACGTTTCATGCAAGTTAGGAATGATTCAGCCTAATATTTCAATTTGAGGTTTCCACATGTCTTGCATGGTTTCTATGTGTGAAAACTCATCTTTCCGTGGTCATGTTGTCATGACGTGGCTAATCTTTGATTGACGTGTGCACTCTAAACGACCTGACTGACACACACTTGGCCTGCCAATCACCTTTCAAATACAATCATTGAACACAGATCAGACCTCTGATTCACACTGACTCATCTTAAAGGGACGGTGAAGAGCATGTCTTTCTTTGTACGAATGAAGGTTGGAATGATGGCATGGCTAGCAAGAATGATGTCTCAATTTCCAGCGAGCAGGTGGCAAAAGGGGCCATATCATCATAATTCAGAGGTTCTTGTACTTGTGACAATTGTGACAATGTAAACATGCATAACAATTGGTGTCTCTCTGTCAAACCTTCCCATCAAGACTGCGTCACAGATATATTCACGGAACGAAGGCCGAGTGAGGCATGCGGTTGGAGCGCACACACGCTACCAACAGCCCCGCAGGGAAAACTCACTGCATGAATTTAGTTTCGCCCAGTATAAACTCTGCACGGCACATTTGTTTGTGTGCGTGACAGTGGTGTTGGTGTAACACTATTTATCAAAGCGCTGTCTGTAGGTTACAGGCTAGATTGGAATGGTAAGATCGAATGGGGAAAATCCCTCATGAAGAAAAGTCACTATCTTTTCCTTTCACTGATAATTTCACATCAATTTTTCCTGAGAAAATCTGCACTGCTAGTTTGCCGTGTCCATATCACACCGGACACAGTGAGAGCTCCAATCAAGAACACATTGTCCTAGTATCTCATTTCTAACTATTCATTTGAATTGTGTTAAAAGTATGAAAAGAATGTGAAATGAAATGCCGGGTTAAGCCTTTTGGGGGTTATTTTTTTCAGTGTTTGGGTAGTTTTCATGTAACCCAGCTCCTGGGTCACCGGTTGAGTTATTTATCACAGGCTTTTTGCATCCTCTTCAGGAGAGACCAGTTCTGTGCCATCGAATTGGTGCATTTCTTCTGTAAAATACAGGTTAGTGTACATTTTATTTTCTCTATAAAATCCTTACTTTGCTGTAAATCATTTAATTTTTACACAACAGGGACGCAATGCGAGTCACATCAATTTGCGTGATGGAAACGGCTGATGCTTTGCATAAAATAATTGATTTTATTAGAACAATAAATAAAATCCAAATACTTTGGATGTTAAATATGTCCAAAGCGCTGTTTGCGGTTTGTTCATGGGCAGATAATGGAGTCAATCACAGCATATTTTTCGGCTATGAGTGAAACGCAGTTTGGCAGTTCCAGCGCCGAACATGATTTTAATAAACTTCCAAATCACCAGTTTCATTTTTACTTCTAATGTTTGTTAAACAGGTTTAAATGTAGGGATAATGGTATAAAATATACCTACATTTAAGGTGGTATATAATATGCTATCCTGTAAAATTATGCTCATCAAAAATAAAGGAAGTTATCTTGTAAACCAGTGGTTGTGCAGAGTAAGTTTAAAGGATTTAAGTTAATCTGTAAGCACTAGTTCATGTGTGAAGAAATACAAAACTAGTATTATAGTAAAAATGAATAAATAAAATCAACCCATTACATTGTGTTAAATAAACAACTCAATCTGCTGGGTAAACTTAGCCCAACATGTGTTCTGTCCTACATTTAAAAAAACCCAATTAGGTTGTTTTTAACACAGTATTTTTTAGAGTGTAAGTTTAAGGTCAGTATGATTAGCAAGGATGCAATAAATTGATCAAAAGTGACAGTAGACTTTTAACATTCTGTTTCAAGTAAATGTTGAACTTTCTATTCATAAAATAATTCACTAAGCAGCACAACCGTTTTCAACAATGACAATAATAAGAAATGTTTCTTGAGCACCAAATCAGGATATTACAATGATTGTACATGCATAATTTGTTATATGATTCTTACATTTATGCATTTGGGAGACACAAAGCATTTTAAATTGCATTTAAGGTATATATTTTAAGCATTCATTGGGAATCGAACCTATGACCTTGACTTGCTAATTTACAAACTATCCTACTATCCTACCAAAAGGAATGTGTCAAAAGATCAGGTGAAAAGATGTTAAGGTATATTACGCTGCCCAAAAAGATACACACAAATTCTTCAACGCTGCTACAACACAAACCTACACTTGAGCCCTTCCACAAACTCAAAGCGGTCGGCTCATTAAACGGCCATTGAGGGAAACCACCTTGACTTTTATTGACCCTATAAATCTAGTGAGGAGTGGATGAGAGGTCTCTGCCTTAGAGAGCATTAAAGACAAAGACTACTGGTCCTTCTGAGACAATAGACTTCCTGATTAACTATTAACAGCTTCACCCGTGATAACTTAATTAGGGCCAATGATGGGGCTTCAGTAAGAGCCTGGGCCCTTTCATTTGTCTCCACTTGATGGACAGGCACTCATTGGTTGGAAGTGGATTGTGTGTGTGTGTGTGTGCTGAAGAGTTTATAAATGGAAGTAAACATACAACCAGGGTCCAAAATGAACACTAGTCAAACACCAATATTAAAACTTCTCAATTGCAAATGAATGCAAAATTATTTTAAAGTTTAACCTCGAGAAAATCCACATAGTAAGCCAAACAAGGTTGTACTTTATCTAATTAATAAATTTTTACCAACATGACACCAGGTTTAAACTTAACTTAATTTTTAGTAACATATGTACATAGCTTTAGGTCATCAAAACAGAAATGTTAGGTAACAACATTTAACTTTTGCTGTAAGTTACAAAATGATATCTGCTGTAACTGTTGTAGGAAAAACAGCTCAATTGTTCAGTTATTAAAGGAATAAATATATATACATTATTCAATCCTACTAAACCTAAAAATGTCACTCCACAGAGTAAAAAACGTGTAAAAATTCACCCATAGCGAAAAGTTAATTTTGGACCCAGCATACAACAAAAAAAACTGTCAAAGAGGACAGTATAGACTCATTTAGCTTATTTGGGAATTTTACAAGCAAATAAGTTTCTACGTTTTAACAGACAATTTATACAGACAGTTAAAGTGTCGGGGTAACGCATTACAAGTAGCACGAGTTATGTAATCAGATTACTTTTTTCTCTCCAAGTAACTAGTAAAGCACTTTTAAATGTACAACAAAATATCTCAAGTTACTTTTTCAAATAAGTAACTTGAGATATTTTGTTTTCCCATTTACTGACTGACTCGCCGGTCCTCATGTTGAGAGAAATCGTGAGTAAGTGCAGAAGTGTTGTGTAAACATGATGGTTATTGTAGTTCTAGATTAAATGTGAGCATTTACTCATCTCACTTGCACAAAAACACATTTTACTTCATATGAAAACTTAGAATATTACGAAAACCTGCAATAATTAAATATGATAGATAACACAAATATACTTGTATTTAATCTCACATTAATAACCAATGTCTTTGCTGCTGACTTTTGATGACCCAATTCAACCATAACAATAAACATCACATTTGTGTTTCTTCTTGTTTTTGGTGCAAAAGGGCCTTTACATTTGGCAAAAACTAAACTTTTATGTTATTAAAATACAAACAAGAAAACCCAGTCCAGGTGAGAAAAAGTAACACAAAATGCATTACTTTCCATAAAAAGAATTAGTAACTTTTAGGGAGTAACGTAATATTGTAATGCATTTATTTTAAAAGTAACTCTCCCCAACACTGGTTATTTTTCTGACAAATATTAATTTGTGCCATATAATTCCCAATGAAAACAAGTTACACATTAAAGACTCATTAAAGAAAGTGTATTTATGAGACTTCAGAAAAAAAATCTCAAAGTCTTTTGAGGTTATTCTTTGAGGTGCAACATCTCCAGTCTAAAATCAATAGTTTCAACCTTTCAAATTGACACTCAATAGCTCAGGAAAATAAACAGGAATTAGTGAAGCACAGCTAATTTGGACATCAATTCATAATCATGACCTCCTAATATGTGCACTGATTCGAGAGACATGGGGGAGGAAAAAATTAGCAATTAAAAGGAGTAATTTTTTAGCACCTATTAACATCATTGTCTTCCTGTTCGCCACCAGAATGAACAGACGTCAAGATAAAAAAGCTGCATGAATATATGCTAGTGGGAGAGAAAAAAAAATCTTATTCAAAAGAAACCTATAAGAGGACGAAGACGAATGTAAATGTATCTGGTGTCCTGTGACATCATTATGTGAACTCACCTCAATTGTGAACTGCTTCCTCTTGAGTTTGAAGGCCAAGTCTTTCGTGTCGGGTACTTCACATGACAGACAGTTCAGATGGGGCAACTGACGAACATGCAGGAGACCTGAACAAACACAGAAGACATTAACAGCAAATCAAATCACTGATTAAACATTCTAGAAATACATACTGTAAGAGAAATTGTTCAGTATAGACTACCCTTTAAAAGTTTGGAATTTTATCAAATGTTTTAAGATGTTAAAGGTTGCATTTATTTGATCAAAAATACAGTACAAAAAAAACATTATTGTGTAATTAATTAAATAAATTAATTTAAATGTGTAAATAATTGTAATATTGTGAAATATTATAAAACACTTAAAAGAACTGTTTTCTATTTGAATATATTTTAAAATGTCATTTATTGCTGTGATACAAAGTGAATTTTCAGCATCATTACTCCAGTCTTCAGTGTCACATGATCCTTCAGAAATCATTCTAATATGCTGATTTGATGCTTAAGAACACTGGAAAAAAAATTAGAGGATTAACTTTGAAACAATTTTCACTCAGAAATTGCTAGTCAAATTGAATAATTATAAAGGAAGCAGCAAGTGGCACATTGAATTAAATGTGAAATTTTGAAATAAAATAAAATGGTTTCATTAACAAAAATATAAGATACTTTTTTTGTTTTGTTTTACAAGATAAGTCAAAATAAGTCTCTGATTTCCCCAGAGTGTGTATGTGAAGTTTTAGCTCAAAATACTCCACAGATAATTTTATAGCATGTTAAAATTGTCACTTTTGAGCCTGAGCAAAAATCAGTCTTAAATGTGAAAAGATGGATTTGACAGCTTGAGCAGACTCTCAAATGTGCCCTACTACAACAACTCTTCCTCTTCTCAACATGGCCTCACCCCCTTCGTTGCGTGTTCCCGGGGGCAGGGTTTATGTATATTTTAGGGTTAGTGATGTCACAAACCCAGGAAGAAACTCGTTGTAGTTCCTACCAGCCGTATAGTCCTTAAAAAAGTCCTTCCAGAAAAATGTTGCTTGTGATTGTTGCGGGGCAAAAATCCTTGATTTTTGAGATTTTACAATCTCTTACTGTAAGGTAAATTTACATACTACTAATATACTTTGAAACATGATTCAACCCACTGGTAACAAAAAAAGTGCAATCTTACAACTGTAAAGTTGCTTTACGATGATGTTCACATCACGTAATTACGTCACTTCATAACATTCCCATGGCAATAGGGGGAAATGGCTGCTCTTGTGTGAAGTAAACGCAACATTTTTCAACTTTATGCTAAGATTATGTGACTTTTTTGCAACAAAAAATGCAGGGATTATGAAATCATGCAAGGCCGCATATTTTGCGCGCGGAAATCTTCAATTTATGCGCCGAAAGCGTGGCGAATCTGAAAAAAATGCGGCCCCCGCATAAATATGCAGACTTTGGCTGATTATGCATTGAATTATGCGATCGCATAATCACGTTTTTATGGAGGGACTGTTAAAAAGCGATTTCTTTAAAAGAAAATATCTCCCTTTGCTTTGAACTTTGAGCGTCGTAACTTTGCAGATGTTGTTTATGCTCAAACAGCAACATTACACACTAACAAGTTAAAAAAGTGAAATCATAATCACACCATTAATTATTCTGCTTAATATTTTTGTGGAAACCGTTATACTTTTTCCGTGATTCCTTGATTAATATGAAGCTAAAATAACAGCCATTTATTTGAAATAGAAATATTTTGTTAAAGTAAAAAATGTCTTCTGTCACTTTTGATCAAATTAATGCATCCTTGCTAAATAAAATCTTCCTGAGCCCAAACTTCTGAACGGTTATGCTTACGGGGATGAAGGTGTGATTAGTGCTGGTCACGGTTTTAATTAGCATTCATCTTACTAATAAACTAAACAAATAATTTTAAGAGTTTTGAGCAACAACTTGGTGAGTAAACGATGGCAAACAATTGCAGAATGTGCAACTCGTGTAAATGGGTTTAATTCAAAATTATTTTTTGATTGAAACTGCATTCAAAATCCATTTGGCAGGACATTTCAATGGGCATGATGCTTTTGACTATATTTCAGAAGCTAATAAACATGGTCTGAAGGAAATATTTTTCCCAGGTTTTGTTTTATGTATGTAAACAGGCTCTTAGTCATTGTCTGCTGAGTTTTACTGTGGGCACATGTAGCTATCATCTTTCACACTGGCCACTATAGCATTGTATCAACCATTATTTTATTAGCTGCACCAATGGGCAGAAACCAAAACATATGAGAGAAGGAAGGCAGCGGAGGGAGGAGAGAAATGGGTTGGTGTGAGGGAGAGAAAGCAAGAGAGGTGAGTGGAGGATGGGGGTAAAACAAGGTCAGTCGGCACAGGGGCATGTTGGGAAGAGAGAAAGCTTTTTCGTCCTCTTTAATTCCTCCCTCCATCTTTTTTTTTTCACTCAGTTATAAGCCAGTAGAAATATGACATTAAAAGAAGCACTGAAGACCAGGATGAGAGGATGGAAAGAGCGTGTGTGTGTGTGTGTGTGTAAAGGCCCCGCTTGTAAAGGGACCCGTGCGCTAGGTTGATTCCGCTCGAGTTGATTCGCTGTGACAGAACTCCCAACATGCTTTGTGCAGTGGAAGCACCACAGAAAAGAAAGAGTGGCCTCATGTACATCTTCACATTCACTAAGACCTTATGGCAAAGCATTATTCATGAAATGAGGTTAAAAAAAAATCAATAGCAAAAGCTAACAATAACTGTTCGAACACATTTTAAAAAGACGGAAAAGGAAGGATACACGTATTGCTGAGATGTTTGTGAAACCAAAGCAATGCATTATATTTTTTTCTTAAAAAATAGTTTTTTCACAACAATTGAAACAACACTAATATCATTAGAGCATCATGTAATTGATCAAAAATTACACATAAACATCTCAGAAAGAACTAATTCATGAACTGATCTGTATTGCTGAAAAAAAATGCTCTAACAATTACAATTACCACCCAACATATACACATTGACATATGTGTGGTATCACAGAATCCATGTATTATCTTGTCAAATAACGAAAAACAAAAATTAATACAATTTTGATAAGTGACTGAACTGACAGTTTGAAAAAAATATTACAAATAATATTATAAAATTAATAACACTGACAAAATGTGACTATGACTTGACCTTTAAAACTAAAAACAAGCATTTAAATGTATCTGTTTATTTATTTATGAAAATAAAATAACTAACTTGTTTATTGAAATCATTAGTGTTAATTTTTGTTCATAAACATCTGATAACCATCATAAATAAATAAAATAAATTAACGAATAAATAAAAAGAACACTGCAAAATAAAATAATAAATATCAAAATAATGTAACAATAAATAAAAATACTAACTCATGAAACTGAAAACAGTCTAATTTGATCATACATATCTGATAGGCTTATTAACAAAGATATTAATAACATACGTTATAAATAAATAAATAAAACTAAAGATCTCAGATTAAACTCATTAAATTGAAATAATTAGCATTCAATCTGTTTAACATCTGATAAGCATCTTCAAGAAATTACTGACATTAACAAATAAATAACATTATAAAAACATAAATATTAAAACAAATGTAACAATAAATAAAAGTACTCAAGAAATGATAGCGTAGAGTGTAATTTGTTCATAAATCTGATAAACACCATAATAAATAAACTATTAACATAAGTAATAAAATAAGTAAATAAATAAATAAATAAATCATCTGAGGTCATTAGTCATTAGTGTTTGTAAACCACACCCCCTTTGGCCATTCCGTACACATGGAGCAAATGAATGCAAGAAAGAAACAGGGCAGGGGGCGGAAACAAGGAGAGGGAACTGTAAACAAACTGACCTTTACAGAAAGACGGACACAAAAGAGATGAAAAGATAAAGCATGCAACATGAAGAGATGGCAAGAGAGTGTACGATGAAAACCAGGGAGAATATAAAGATTGCACAATGAGAGGATAAAGGACAGAACGGAAAGAGCGTGAGCCCAAAAGATCTTCCTCATCTGCAGTGTGGCCACAGAGAGGTTTTAGCCAGTATGAAAATATTGATTCTGCAACTCTGCGGCCCCTGAGGGCTGTGCTGGGTGCTTGTGATGGGGCGGTGGGGGCTCTCTCCCTGTGTGTGTGTGTGTGTGTGTGTGTGTACACGTTTGCCGTGGCAGCTGAATCTCCCCCTGGCCTGTCTGCCAAGGAGCACGTCTGATTGAACACGGCCACACTAACACGAGCTGACAGCTAGAGAGAGGTCCACCCTGCCTGCCCCTTTCTACTAATGCACTTTACTGAGCGTGTGTGTGTGTGTGTGTGTGTTTGTGAGAGTCAGAAAGATAGGATGATGCAAAAGGCATGAATAAGACGAGGGACCAATGAAACATCTTTTTAAAATAGATTTTTCGAAGAAATGCGAGGGGTGTCCGACATGATTCTGGTGTGGATGGTTGCCAGGGTGTTGCTATGTGGTTGCTGAGGTCTTCTATGCTATTTAACTATTATTTATATACTACTATAGTATTTATTCATGTTTTGAATTCGTTTTTATTTCCATTTAGCTTTATTATAGTTTTAGTCATTTTAATACTTCAGCTTATTTTATTTAGCTGCCAGGGGAATATTAAATCTAAGTTTTTCATCTAATTTTAATTTCGGCAACAATTTTTTACAATAAGCTTCACAATAAGGTTTAATTAGTTAACATTAGTTGACGTGAACTAACAATAAACAATACTTCCACTGCGGTTATTAATCTTAGTTAATGTTAATTTCAACATTTACTAATACATTATTAAAATCAAATGTTGCATTTGTTAACATTAGTTAATGCACTGTGAACTAACATGAACAAAAAATGAACAGCTGCATTTTTACAAACTAATATTAACAAAGATGAATAAATACTGTACCAGATGTATTGCTCGTTGTTAGTTTATGTTAGTTAATACATTAACTGATGTTAACAAATGAGACCTTATTGTAAAGCGTTACCTATCGTATATTTCTTTATTATTTGATACTTTATAATATCTTTATTTCAGTTAAACAAACTTTTTTTTAAATAGTTTTAGTTCACAATAACACTGATTCTGAGCCACCCTCATGTCATTGATATACTATTATTGTTTTTATTATTATTTGAATTATGTTTTATTTTTATAATTTATGTTTTCACTTTAATTTTAAAGTAATTTTAGTTTTTTGTGTTTTCGTCTTGTTTATATGTCTATATAGCATTTATACATTTTAATTGATTTAATTTGAGTTATTTTAGTACTTCAACTAAACAAAATTGAGAAATGTTGTTTTGGTGAAATACTTGCTGAAATAAAATAATTTACCCCCCCCCCCCCATGTAACAATTAACTAAAATAAGTTTTAGTTTTAACTAACGATAATAACCCTAGTCCTTGTGGCATTCTGGTCTCTAGATATGTTGATTTTTAAACATTTATTTTAAAGTTTTATCATCCGCCATAAAATCTCATTGCTTAAATTAGATATCAATCGGTGCAGAATGAGTTACAAGCCAAGGCTTTGGGGAATTTCTGTCAGTGTATTTGAACTGTATGCTTCTTCTCACCGTGATAGTCTTTGTAAAGTGGGTTGGTCTCCTTCTCCGAGCCTCTGAATGATTCCAGAGCGATGGCTGTGTCACTCAGTTTGATTATTCGCCCCATTACGGCTCTGTTCTGAGAGTGCAAGAGATAGTGGGAATAGATAAAACAGGAAATACATGAGAAATACATGAGAAGAGTCCAATTAAAAGTGTACAAGCACATTTAGAAACATCTAGAGCAAAGCTGAGAGCATCTCTTGCTAATTAAACCCGTCCTAACAGGGGTTTCACTCCTTTTACTCTGAGAACTGAATTAGGTCATCATTATCTCTCGGAAAAAACAGAGCAGGGTATTCCGGAGGCGGAATTCATGATCTTACAACAAAGCCTGAGCTTACAGATCAAAAAACACCTCAGTCACCGGTACATTTGTGATGACTGAAATCTTTGGCATTAGCACAGGATTGTTCACATTTGAAATATCATTGATGATAATTTTCTTTCAAATATACTACAAAAAAAATTATTATTCTGCAAGAAATTAATGCTGTTATTCAGCAAGGATTAAATTTATTAAAAATTACATAACATAATGTTACAAAATATTGCTATTTCATTATATAATTTAAACATTCAATTAAACAAAGAATCCTAAAAAAAAGTATCATGTTTTCCACAAAAATATAAAACAGTACAACGGTTTTCAACATCGATAATAATATTAATAATAAGAAATGTTTCTTGAGCAGCAAATCAGCATATTAGAATGATTTCTGAAGGATCAAGTGACACTGAAGACTGGCGTGTGTGATGCTGAAAATTCAGATTTACCATCACAAGAATGAATCGTGTTTGAAAGTATATTCAGAAAGAAAACTGTTATTTTAAATAGTAATAATATTTCATATGTTTTTAAACAAATGCAAATAAATGCAGCCTTGGTGAGCAAACTTTTGAATGGTAGTGTATGTGCTTATGGCAACAGCATTTTTAGTTAATTACCGATAATAAGCAGTTCTTGCTAAGCATGCTTGATCACTATATTGATCATACTAACAGATTTAAAGGGGTGGTCTAGTGCTATTTCATGCATTCTGACTTATTTACACTGTTAAAGCAGCATTCTCATGCTAAACGTGGCCAAATTTTCAAAAACGAGTTTAAACGTATGATCGAGTATTTCTGTGCCAAATACACTCCTTCAGGATTCAAACAAGTTTCGGAAAGTTTTTTTTGAGTATGGCCCTGCATGAGGTCATAAAGGGCGAAATTCCTTGTATAGGCACTTCTCCCGAATACACGTGAGCGCACATCATCTAGGAGAGCAAAAGCATTTCCATCAACGAGCTTCGTTCGGGTTACGGGAGCCGTCGGCAGCGCTGTCATTTTGTTTTTAGACCACGAAATCAACAATGTCACTAAAGAAGTGTGTTTTGGGTTGTGAGATAACCTTGTTCAGCTTCCCAAATAACCCAGCGTTAAGGAAACAGTGGATGCAGTTTTTTTTTCCGGAGCAGCAACGGAGTTCTGCAAGTGTGTGTGTTTGTTCCCAGTCATGAGTCGAAAGTGCAGGCGGTGAGTGAAACTGCATCAAATGTCTGTGTTTTGTTGGCAATCGGCGCGCAAGTGCATATAATGTAAACAACATGAACGTATAGTGAATCGAAAGTTATCCAGGGATAATCCCATGATGTATTGTGTGTGTGTGTGTGTGTGTGTGTGTATGTGTGCTCGTGACTCTTTAGCCCTGCCCACTGCCTGCCTCCACGAGTTCGACTGTCTTGAGAAAGAATCGGTACAGCGTATCTGTCTTTTATAAATATAATAAAAATAAAGACTCTTCAGAGATATGAAGGATGCAATACTACTGTATAGGTACTCAAGATTAACATGAGATTGGCAGAAACTGTGTGTTATGTACCCTTTAAACAAAACCTGGACCTTAGTGTAACATCCCACACCTGTGCCATTTGTTAAGTAAAGGTGGACAATTACTTTTCCACAACAGAAAAGTATTTCTTTTCACACATGGTGATAAACAGGCCAGAATTGGGCCAGAATATCAGAGACTTGCGGAAAGTAATCACCAAAAAACCATCCAGAACGCCTTAGGAATGGCATAGCAACAGCCTGGCGACCTCCCAGAACACCCTACCAATTTTGAACGATTGTACAGTTCAATACACCATTCAATGCATCAAAATGATGTTTTAACATATAAGCACTTGCATTTATCATGGCATTCAAACCAGCATTATTAGGTTATCTTCGGTAAGGATATCAGCTGTACTATATAAAGCAACCTCTGTGAACCGCTGCCTTTGGTAACGTCGTGTAACATTAAATCCATCAAATCAGAGCAGAACATACGTTTGGTGCTCAAACACATTGAGTGCTCTGATTCCCTCAAACACATGCTCTCCAAATCTGTCTGTCTCTCTTACTCGGATCGCACAACTCATGCAGTGTCGCCATACGGCACAAATCTGGATGAACGTAAGCATAAAGCCACATCAACTCAGAGAACGATCCAAAGATCCCGTCCGCGTCAGAGCAAAGATGTCTCACCCGTTAATGCTTTCATTCCAAAGATATCTGCTGTTAAATGGTGTCAAAATGCCTTTCAGCTCAACAAGGTTTTGTGTAACGCAAGAATTACACTTTTACATTTCACAAAGTTTACATTTACACTATGAAACGGACTAGCTCATAATGCATTTTAATGGGAAACAATTGCAAAACAGATTAAAATGCGGTAAAACATGTTAAAGAGAGAGAAAGGGCCAGAATAGTTAATAAACACATAAGGGGCATGGAAAAGGTTATGAAAAACTCTGACCTTGAGCTTACTGTTATGAAGATCCTGCTTTTGGGTAAGACTGAACAAACACAAATCAAGAGTTGTAAAGGCCAATACAGAAGAGAAAATAAGCCAGTTTAAAGTGTTATAGAGCCAAAAAAGCACAAACACCGATCAAATATGAGCAGCAAATCTGCTGAGAGCGCCTCCTCCTGGCCAAAATCAAATACAGAGGCCATTCAGAAAGGCGGGAGCACTCCAAAGAAAGGCTGTAGTGAAAAATTAATCTCTACGCCACTCCTGAATATTTCATACGCTCCCTCTCTGTAGCAGCTGACGTGGCCTAATGCAGTTTTCATGCATCTGTGTCCTTCTTTCTTTGCTCTTTTTCTTTTCATTCCTTCCTCTCATCTACAGCAGACTTTGAGAGCATGTGTGTTTGCGTACGCAGCCTCGACCCTTTTCCCAAATCTAGCATAAAAAAAAATGTAACCCAAGCAACTGTGTTAGTGACAGTCGCTTCCAACTCAACACTATCACACCAATTCAAGTTAACAATACAGCAAAAAAGCAAAATGCAAATATTAAATGCTAGGATTCAGATGGGTTAACGAAAGGTAGGGGTGAATTATATTTATTATATTATTAATTATATATTAAAACGGTCTCTTGTTTTAATATAATTCATAATGTCATTAGGAAACATTGTGTAGCTGAACTGGTTAAACTTCTTGAAGCACCTAAAATAAAGATGTTTTATATGGACATGGCAGAAAACAAGTCGTCAAGTCACCTTTATTTCTATAGCGCTTTTCACAACACAAATAGCTTCAAAGCAGCTTTACAGTGATGATAGGAAATGGATTTTGTTATAGATGAAAGGTTAAAGTTTTTGATTGATTAATTTCTGCTGTAAAAACTGATTTCAAAATGTAAAAACGCATGTAAAAAATATATATATATATATTGCACAAAATGAAAACAATAATGTAAATATTATTATTATAAGTTTGAATCAAAAAATTAAAAACGCATTTAATAAAAAATAACAAGCATGATTTCATCTCTTAAATGTCTTAGTTTTGGTCATAACTTTTCATCTCATAATTAGGATTAAGATTTTGAAGTCATAATTTTGACTTTTGACAAGACTTTAAATCCAAAATTTTTAATTTCAGAATTTTTTTAAAGTCCTAATTTCAACAGTTCCTCTCACAATGACTGCATGTCGTATTTTTGACTTTTTATCTAATAATGAGGACTTTTAAAATCATATTTCCAACATTTTATCTTATAATTATGACTTAGCATGTCGTATTTTTGACTTTTTATCTCACTATTATGACTTTTAAAATCATATTTGTGACTTTTTATCTAATAATGAGGACATTTAAAATCATATTTTCAAAATTGTATCTCTTAATTATGACTTTATGATAATTGAAATGAGCTGATCAGTAATATAGTTGAATATTTAGTGTGCCCAACTGAGCAAGCCAAAGTGGCAAGGAACCAAAACTCCATCATGAGACATAATGGAGAATAAAACCTTGGGAGAAACCAGGCTCAGTCGGGGTGCCAGTTCTCCTCTGGCCAACAAACAAACAGTGTATGATTATGATTCAGGCAAACATTACAAGTCAGAAGTCATATTGGATCGGAATATTCTAAGGATCTCGAGGAGATCGAGAATATTCGAGTCATCACATCGGAGACGGGTTTTAATGAATTAAACCCTTTAAAAAAAAAATTGATTTAGGTATTTTGTTCAACATTGTAATTTAAATATATAAGCACACCGTCCATTAAGAGACAGCTAATATACATAGCCTAGTGAATTTTAAATAGATTTAAATAATAGATTTTAAATCTTAACGTTTTTTTTCTTCTTAAAAAAGCATTTTATTGACACACAATTAGAAGGCCCAGTTGCTAACACACTTGGAATCTGCTTATTTTGGTGGGGAAATCTGTGCAATTAATAGATTTTAACGGTGTTAAATATAGACATTATGTGGCCCGCCCCTTTTAAGCACTGGGTTCCTTGTGTTCTGTCTTACGGTTTGTATTTCCACAGCATGAAAGTAAGATCTTACAGATTTATGAATGAACCGTGAATTGAAAACTCATGATGACTTGTGTTAACTCTACAATAAGTAAATCCACCTCACCAGCTAATTAGCCTTCGATAGCGATGCCAAACGGAACAGAACGGGAGTTCAAACACAAAATTCTAAAGATGCCTGCATGCTTGTTTCTCTGGCACATAAGGTCTATATGTGTGAATATTTTACTCTTATTGGTTGATCTCTTAAAATCAAATTAGGAGAATAAAAAAATCACACTAGATTTGTACAATTGTGAATAAGGAGTGTTGCTTTCCGCCAACTGAACAGATTCCATGCAGGCCTACTAATTGGTAACCAAAAGATTGACCTGCTCTACAATTCACATCAACACAAACCAAACTCTAGTCATGATAGCGGACTAGCTCTTCCTTAAACTCCCTCTTTCTGTCTCCAAAGCAGTCATTCTTTAGACTGATAGACTGGGTCTCCAGAGTCCTGACCCAACAGAGGCAGTATCTGTAGGTGTGTGTGCCAGTGGACTATGGCTATTTGAGCAAAGATTGATTAAAGATTCAGATGGGCTGTGGCTTTAATCTCGTCAGAGGAGGCTTTCAATGCCCGGCCCTTTCCCGTCGACATTAAAAATACATGACAGGACTTTTCATTACAAGTCACATCAGATGGATTTTAGATGAGGTGCTAATGCAAATAATGGAGGATTAACACAACAGCTCTACGAGTTGACCCCACGTTTAGATTAAACATTTGATTTTCCTCATACGTACACTAATAATGTTACTGGACATTTAAAAAAATGCATTCGAGCTCCACATAGGAGCAGATGTATTAATACAAAAGCTTTTTGAGAGTCCAAAATAACTGAATATAATATTGAACTGTATTTTTTAAAGTTTAAAAGCCATTGTAATATTATTAATAATTAATAATAATAATTTTAAACAATGAAAAAAGAAAAGAAAACAAAGGAACAAATATTCAAAAGTTTGAGGTGGCTAAGATTTTTAGTAAAATCTTACCTTATCTAAAAAAGGTATCTTATGACCACCAAGAGAAGTATAAACAGTAATATTGTGAAAAATATTATTAAAAATGTAAAATAACTTTTCTATTTGAATACACTTCAAAATATAAGGTATTCATGTAATGCAAAGCTGAATTTTCAGCATCATTACTCAGAAATAATTCCAATATGATGATTTGCTGATCGAGAAACATTTCTTATCAATGTTGAAAACTGTTGTGCTGCTTAATATTTTTGTAATAATTTTTGCAGGATTATTTAATAAATAGAAAGAATTTGAATTTATGCTTTACTTTAGGGTCCGATTCTCACTATTAACTAGTTGCTTTTTAGCATGCATATTACTAGGATATTGACTGTTTGTAGCACATATGTATGCCTTATTCTGCATCTCTTATTCTATTCCTACCCAATACCTAAACTTAACAATTACCTTACTAACTATTAATAAGCAGTAAATAGGAGTTTACTGAGGCAAAGGTCATAGTTAATAGTGAGAACTGGACTCAAAACTTAAGTGTGACCGAATGTATTTATTAGACAAAGTCTGTTTGTGACTAGCTAAGACCTCTTCAACCTCAAAATACTGTCCTTACTGAAAGGTCTACATGTTTACAATCACATCCGTTCCACAAAACCACTTTTAAACCAATCAGCGTTTACACCATCACCTCCACCGCAGAAAACCGCTGTGTGCCCCCCAGCCTCCCTGAGAGGGGTTTTAGCACTTTGTCTCCAAACGGACAAAGAACAGCGAGATCTTGTCTTTTGAAGCGCTCTTAGAGCACAGCGGCTGTGGCCTGACTCTCGTTGGCTAATGGAGGCACAAAGAAAAGGGCCTCTCAGGAACCGAAAGACGCTGAAAGAGAGAAGCGCCCAGAAAGACTCGAGACTGACCATTGGCTGGCTGAATGCAAAGTTGAGGGCCTCAGACAAAGAAATGTGGCTTCACGCGCCAATAAAGAAGCTCCTCTGAAGGCCAAACATACATGTACTCAAACAGATACACACACAGGCCCCCTGAACCCCAGCCAAGCGGAACCTCATTCACACAACGGAGGGGGGTCGACTCTTTGACTCCGGCTCATGGGGCGGTTATGGTGTGCCAGGGTTGACAAACTTATGGTGACCTCAATGCTGGTCCATGTGACTGACAGTCAAGTTCAAAAACAAAATTTTTTTTCTAAAAAAGACAGTTTTGCAGGGTTAGTTCTGGAAGTTGATGACGGAAATGTTCATCTTGCATGTGTCCTGTGTAATTACTCTCACAAGTATTGATGGTACCTTAAATTCAAAAGTATAAAAAGACAGCAAAAATATAAAGTATATACATTTTCTAAGGAAAATTTGAGTGGTGCTTGCCTGCCAAGGGTTTCCGCTAAGATAGAGGCTGCATCCGAAATCACATACTCTCTTGAGTAGGTACTTATTTTGAGTAAGTAATTACTTCACAACCGCTAAAATGTTTGTTCTATATAGTATGAATGTAATCCGGACGTGCTACATTCACAATGTTGTCATTATCATGTGATTTACCAGTGTCAGTTACGTCACTTCACCTCCATTCACAAATCCTCTCCCCAGTGGCCTCATGGGATAGTAAAGTGTCCATCGTATGCACCCTTCAGACTCTCGCTGGGAGTAGTAGGTCATCCGGGTACTCTTTTATGAGTACTGTTAATTCGGACATACTTCTTTTGTCACATTCTGTTTCCAAAGCAGCCAGACTGTTGAGAGTGTTCCTAGGGCGTTGCATACTGGTCATTTTAGCCCAACCACAACCGGTTTAATATTCAGGTGCCTCAATATAGTTTATGTTCCCCTTTAAATAAATCTATGGTACATTTTTGCAGGTCAAACATTGAGAATCTGATTGTTTATGTCGGATCATCTGATCCAACAGTTAAGGTGTGCTCTCACGATTAATCCTTAGGCCAAATTCTAAAATCTTAGGTGTACCAAATGATATCCAAAACGAATCTCGTGGTGAAGACTTCTTGCTGTATTTAGATTATTTTATTCTGAAACTCTGTTATTAAAAACGAAGCCTAGAATGTGGCAATTCGTATATCTCTCTAAACAAGTCTCAGAGTAAAATTTTCTTTATACATATTATCTGAATCTGAATATTAAAAACCCATCGAGCTCTAAGAGCATCCAGACTCAACTGAGCTGGACACGGATTCCCCTTCGAGTTACTAACCAACGGGCAGCACTCTTAAACCTGAAGGGAAGGACAGATCTTTTGATTTGAACAGGTTGTAGAGATGTGTGCTGGAATAATTATCATTCAAGGGGGGCTATAAATATAACACTTAGTAAAGTAATAGCTTATCTCAAACAAAACAAAACAGACCACATATTTCCACATAGAAAACGGTTTTGTTTGAGATGAGCACAATATACTTGTTCCTCCAAGTTTTTGATTTATTATTATATTTCTCACCATGCTAGTCGTGTTTCATTGCGAATCATTACTCCACTTCACTTACCATTTTCATTCAGTCTGTGATGTTCTCTGAGACCGCAATGGCTTTCTAAGTAGTGCATTTGCTTAAATGTGGCAAATTTCCTGACCAATAATTTGTGGTTACAACAATTAAGAGCTTGTAAACACTAAACACTAAAATACTAAAAGTGTTTAGCCATTTTGGGCTTGGCCCATTTTTGTTTTGTTTTTTTTGCCCAGGAGTGTATATATAATAACCGTAACCCTAAAGTTCAGAAATATGTTTAATATTACCACTTAATGGCCTTTTCAACCATCAATCTTAAGTAGAAACATGAGCAGAGGATATAGTACATAAACAAACAAGCCAAGAAACTATTTGATTAATCATACCTGTATGAGGTGGGAGGGTACGGTCACCATAGCGACCGAGAGTGAAGTGCGTAACAGGGCTCGGAGGGCATAGAGAAAGGTGGTGAGGGCGTGGCAGTGGGTGGGGTTATCCTTAAGGCACACATCATCCCCCCACAGCACAGATCCCAGAGAATGAAGACCCAGCCGCAGGACATTCCGAACCTTAGACTAGAGAAGTGAAAAAAAAGATGAACATAAAACATTTGAATTTAAAACAACATTGCATTGTTTCTGAGACAGTCAGGATATGTACAATTCATGTGAACAAATCCACATCTGGCTTTTGCAATTCATATTTTATTAAACCACCGTAGGGAAAACTTTTGCAAACTTAAAATGTTAAATAATGCATGAATGAATATCTTACAGCATTTTAATAAGTGCACCTTAATTTACAACAGAAACAAGGAGAAGCCTGCCATGCACGACACTTATTTACAGTAATGTATCATATTATACTTCATTTTTTACCTACAGTGTTTACAACTCCATAACAAGAAATTCTGAAGCTAAATAAGAATTTTGTAAAACATGTGAAACATTGTATGATCCAGATATGCATTTACTGCACACAAAATATCAGTGCCTGCATCACAGCAAAAAATAAAATAAAATAGTGTCCAAGGTAAGAACTAAGGTAAGTTTAAGTTTCAAGATTTGATTTTGTTGTGTTAAAACACAAAATGAATTCTGTACTGCAAAGATAGCTTTGAATGGATAAATGGTGGTAAAAAAAAAAGCAAGAAAGACAATCATTTACAATTCATTTAGGATTTTTTATGCATTATGCACAATTCAGTATACAAATACTGAATACCTATGTTGTCACTGTTGGTTAGATTTTTAATTAGAGAAAGTGTGTCAATGAAATTTTTAGAAACTTGTGAGAAACTTTAATCATAATATTTTTAGAATCCCCATGAAATCGAAACTAACAATTATTATTTTTATTGGAATATTACAGTATTAATTATAAATCAAAAACCAAGACTAATTCGCCAGTGGTTCCCTCAAGATTTTCCTATCCGATTTTATAATGGGTTTTTTCAATTTATGAGAAAAATAAGGTCTGTGGTAAACATAACTTGACGATACTTGAACGTTTTGCTCTATAAAGTAAATTACACACACACATCGAAAAATTTGCATTTTGAATAAGTTATTTTTTTAAAACGTACGTTCTGATAAGTAACTAGATGAAAATGTTCAGGGTGTGTGCACCGTTTACATTGTAGAACAAAACATCCAGGTATCATCAAGTTATGTTTACCATAGATCTTATTTTACTCATAAAATGAAAAACTTTATTATTAGAAATTAAAAGGAGAATCTCAAGGGAACAAGTAGCGAATTAGTCTTCCGGGGTTTGACATCATCCCTGCACCACTCTCTAGCAGAAGACAACGATCCAACAATCAAATCAATTCCCTATGGACAAAACCAAGTCCCTACATTTTTTCTTGTTCGAGAAGCCACTTCACTCGACATTTCCCTCGGATATACGTCACATTAGGGAAGAGAACACTATTGCAACCTCTGTTTCATGCCGACTTTTACAAGCATTAAGTTAAATATCGCTGGAAGCTATAACATAAATATAGCTAGGACTGAAATTATACAAAACAATGTTTGAATAAAGTTAAGCAAGTGTACAATATATAGTCCACATTGAATTAACTAAAGAAAATAATGGAGGAGGAGAAAGAGACTGTCACGTTGCAAGAACTTCAATTACAGATTTCCTTATCTATAAAATCTAGTGAATATGCATAAAACAAGCAATTATTTTATAATATTAGTTAGTTTGCTGGTTCGATTCTCAATACTGGCTGGAAATGACTGAGGTGCCCTTGAACAAGCAAAAATGGCTGCCCACCAAAGTGTGTGTGTGTGTGTGTGTGTGTGTGTGTGTGTGTGTGTTCACTACTCACTACTCCTAATGTGTGTCCACTAACTTGCAGTGGACAAATTCCGACTATGGGTTACCATTCTTGAGCTTCACATGTAATTTAATTAATTAATTAATTAACTTACTTTAGCTACTTAAGCGCAGTCTGTGCCTCTGTCTTGTATTGATTTTCGAATAAAACGTTTGTTAAAATCACAGGACAACACTTAATTTACTTCAATTAGAGACTCTCAACAGGACATGATTAGCTATTGTAAAATTTCACATTTATACTCACTCTATAATGAATGAGAGAAAGAGAGAGAGAATGGAGAAAAGCAAACAAAACAGTGCCCAAATAGTATGTCATACATAAGTGTGCAATGACTTGTGTAACTAAGTCAGTAGTGGAATCCTGTCTGTAGTGAAAAGCCTTTTGTCTGATGGAGTGAGGGTCATGTACCTCTCAAACAACTTGAATCAATGAAACAAACGGCCCAGCCAAGACCACTCAACAGTACGGTCAAACGGAACACGATGGTCAAAAGTGATTGGACGACATCTTCCAATCAGGACAGTTGCCTGACATGACCACAATGTGGCTGTCAACCTAAGAGCCAAAATGTCTGCTTCCAACAAGTGCCAGGAAATTCTTGGCACGTTGTCCACCAAGATCAGCCAAGCTAAGGGGCCATGGGTGAGAGATGTGCCCTCTACAGTGTACAAAGTCTGAGAAATAATGACAGAGAATTGAACCTTATTCACAAACCATCAAAGACCAAAGAGCCGATTCTGAACCTGCTAAATAAAGAGAGAGATAGAGAGGACATTTGTCTCAGACTAGAACATCTACAAAACTGGGAAATCAGGGGACCATGTATAGGTGAGGCAACAAATACAGGTTTCAGGATAACTACATAATTGCATACTTATGAAGATGTAAAAGCTAGAAGATGACTTAGCTTTGTAGTCGTTGGTAAGTCATTCTGTAACTTTTTGGACAAGCTGTGGACTTGCAAACACAATAAGTTAGCTCCTGTATAGCAGTCAAATTAACTTTGTACATACAAATAAAAAGAAATAGATAATAATAAAAAATCTAAAATTGATTCAAAATACTGGTGACACCTAATAAAGCGTGACGCGGCACAAGCGACAACGGTCACGTCCGGTGTAGACACGGTGTTACTTACATGTTGTCGCATTACTGTAAAGCCCATATCATAAAAGTCTGTTTGCAAAGACTGCGCCGAAGTGCGACTGATTTACCAGAGAATTCACAGTGAAATGTACAGAACCAACAAATAATGCTCAACTGAGACATTATTGGTGAAAATAAATAGCCACATTCCTAGCATTAGGATCCTTTGGAAGGTAATGCTGTTTTTATTCCGGTAATCCTGTATTGCTCTTCTCTCCTCGTCATCTCACTAACACGCTAGTGGGCGGGGCCAAAGTTGCAATGAAGAAGTAGGTCGTTGATTTTCTTCTGCAGAGGCGGTCTTTCATCTATAGACGGAAAACATTCGTTCTCTGTTTTTGGACTAACAAGGAAGTTTTCCGTTCTGAAACTTACAGGATATCATTATAGTATGATGACCTGTTATATGTCAAAAGCTCAAGGAAAAATGTATTTCTCAGTACATGACCCCTTAAAGATATCTTTTACGTCATCCTACACTATGAATGAAAAATAATGGTTCTTTACTGGCATTGATGGTCCATGAAGAACCATTAACATCCATAGAACCTTTGCATTCCATAAAAGGTTCTTTATAGGTTCTTTAGATTATTAAAATGTTCTTCACACAAAGAAAAAAAAAGTTTTTATAAGAACTGATCACTGTAAGGTTTTTGGGGGAACTAAAAATGGTTCATCTGCATGGCATCGCTGCAAAAACGCCCATTTGGAACCTTTATTTTTAAGAGCTATATAGGACATAACAGTTCTCACAATGCAAGAATTGTCCTTTTGCTTTGAAATTATTATACATACCTGTATGCTTTCATTCAATGAAACTGTTGTATTGTGAATAACTGAATAATCTGCTTATATCTTTGAAATGGAGAAAAGGAGGCTAGATATCTTAAACAAACCAGCTGAAAATAGTCATGGTGTTGAATTGTCTACCGCCCTGGTTGTTCTCTTCACATCAGCCTTCGTCCACTGACAATAAACGGTGAAGTTAACACCCTCCACGCCATCCAGCAATCACAAGCATCTTAAGTTAAATAAACCTCATTGTTTGCCTGTGTTTCCAAAGCTTCTTGAGGATTGAGCTTGACATTTCAACAGAGAGGGTGTTCCTGACTCACTGGCTTCCTCCTTCCCTTCGGCCACACTCCAGATTTTTTATCACTCGCACTTTTTTCTCCGCTATGTGTGCATGGGAAAGATGATATGCTTCTAACCAATTCTGATGGTAACATAAACATAACTGCTATTCTTTACTAGCAATAAAGATAGATAACCATTACCAAATCTAACAAAACCTATCCGAAATGTTTCCCTTTAAGTTTAATTCAAACTGTATATGTCATTGCAATCATACTAGAATTGAGTCACCAAACTGACAAACGTTTTAGTCAGTTTCACTGTTGCCCTGTTTGCTCTCATTCTGAGCATTCTTGCCTTTGTGCCCATGTTCTCTCAACCTCATCACATTCCGCGACCTCTGCCAACAGAACGGCAGTGTTTGATGATGTAAGCGCTTAATCTGTCGGTTGACTGACAGGGATCGAGGACTTCCAGGGTGAGGAGCCTGAGGTGTCCATCAGTGCAAATATCAACAAGAAAGAACAATAAAAACATTGACAGACAATCAAAAATGTTGCTACAACGTTATTGTGTGTTGGTGTGGGAGCAAATATAGTATATTTATATTATATATTTATATATTATACTATATAATATAATATAATTTATATTATATTATATATTATATTATATTATATTTTATATTATATTATATATTATAATATAATATAATATATAATAATATAATATAATATAATATAATTAATATAATATAATATAATATAATATAATATAATATAATATAATATAATATAATATAATATAATATAATATAATATAATATAATATAATATAATATAATATAATATAATATAATATAATATAATATAATTAATATAATATAATTAATATAATATAATTAATATAATATAATATAATATATAATATAAAATATAATATAATATTGCGTTGTCATATAACTCATTCATGTTCATCAGTAAGTGTAGCATTGTTTAGGTTGTTTAATACTTGAATGTTGTTTTTGGAAAATTATGTGACGAGCTTAATTAGTTCATTTTTGCACAGTTGGTAAGATAAAAAATTCTAAAAGAGTTAAAAAAAACACAGTTGCAAATTTTTTTTAGCAAAAGGAAGTTCAAATGGTTGTTTTTCCAAATGTCTTCATGTGATCTAAAAAAACTGTACACAGACATGGTTATCTTGTCCTTAAATGAATAAGAATAATAAATAAAGTAATACTAAAGAGCATTATTTAATTTTATTACAATTGTCTATATTAGTAGTATTTGTTGGAAGCTTGTTTCTGCCACAGAGTAAAAAACAATAAAAGAAATTGCAACTTTTAAACTCACAATTCAGACTTTTTTTCTTTGAATTGGAAGAAATGTCCGAATTGTGACATATAAACTTTTGAATTTTTTTTATCTACATTACCTTTTATATTTTGTTATTCAATGGCAGAAAAAAAAAGAATTGCGAGATGTAAACTAAATCTGATTTTAAAAAAGTCATATGCGAGATACAAGATATACAATACAAGTTTATACCTTGCAATTTGCGAGATACAGTTGCATGAAACTCAGAATTGTGAGAAATAGTCAAAATTGCAAGATATAAACTTACAATTGTGAAAAGTAAAGCCAGAATTGTGAGAAATAAATTCACAACTGCAAAAAACAAAAAAAAAAAACAGAGTCAGAATTGAGATAAGAAGTTGCAAATATCTTTTTCTATTTTATTTTGTGGTGGAAATAGCTTCCATAGTATTTAGCACAAGCATTTTCTCTTTTTTAATGAATAGCTTGTTGGGGTGACATAAACCTAACTGCAATTTGTGTAACTGAAAAATAAAAACAAAGAGACTTTGTATAGGTTACTAGTATACAAAATTCATGTAATAAAGAATAGGCCTGTTTACTTTAAAGTGATAGTTCACCCAAAAATGAAAATTAGCCCATAATTTACTCACCCTCAAGTCATCCTAGGTGTATATGACATTCTTTTTTCAGACGAATAAAAATCTGAGTTATATTACAAAAGTCCAGGCTAATCCAAGCATTAGAATTGGATTCATAGTTGCTCTGTTTTTGAAGTCCATAAAAAGTGCATCTGTCCGTCAAATAACGTGCTCCACGCGGCTCCGGGGTGTTAATAAAGGCCTTCTGAAGCGAATCGACGCGTTTGTGTAAGAAAAACATCCATATTTAAAACTTAATTAAGTAAACTTTCGGCCGACCTCCTTCCCTGTTCAATTTATGAAAAAATTGCTGAAAGTTCCCCTGCCGATGGAAAGACTAATGCGACCAGGTCCGCTCGTCATGACGTCACGTACGCATCTTGAGTTTCACTTTCAACATTCAACACTTTTCCACAGAAGGTGGTCGGCCGAAAGTTTACTTGATAAAGTTTTAAATATGAATATTTTTCTTCAAAAACAGAGCAACTATGAATTCAATTCTAATGCTTGTATTAGCCTGGACTTTTGTAATATGACTCCGATTTTATTCGTCTGAAAGAAGAATGTCATATACACCTAGGATGACTGGGGGGTGAGTAAATTATGGGCTAATTTTCATTTTTGGGAGAACTATCCCTTTAAAGGCCCTGATTTACTTCAAGCAAAATCGAAGAACGAACTGGTGTGACATCATTTTGAACAAAATCAGGCCAAAACGTAGTTCGTTTTGTGTTCGTGTCAGTAGTTCGAAACAGCTTGCCAAAGCGAACTTTGCGGAAAAGTTTGTTCCGGCTGGTAAACACGTTCAAACTTCTATTGGTCTACGTAATAGGTAGGTGTGGCTCTTCGGCGGTTCATTTCTTTTGTTCAGTCTGTCAAAGTCAGACATCCTTGAGTAAAAACATTTAGAGAGCTGCTTTATAGTAGAAAACAAAGTTGTTATATAGTTGTACAGTAGAAGCCTAATTGAAAGAGACACTGACACTATTTTTTCATGATTCACACAGTAAAGCTGCTTGCTTTTAAAACAATCTATTGTATAAAGTGCTATATAAATAAACATGACTTTACTGGTGTGCTGAATTGGAGAGCTCGTGCAAACATCCACATCGCTATGATCACAATCTTTCTTAACTGTTTCTCATCGCTGTTTTGTTGAGCACGTTTACATATTCATCTTAATGCTGCTCTCAGTAGTGTGGGTGGCATCAGGATGTTCACATATTTCAAACTTTTTTTACCCCAAACCGAAGAACGGAAAAGAACTTTGCCGTGAGTATATCAGGGGCTTAAGCTGACACAAAGTTTGGTCACTAGACCATCTCTGGAGTCACCACATGACAGAAGCCACATTAGAGCCACATAAAGTTGGAAACTGATTAAAAATAGCGAGTGTATCCTCAAGCGGCCTGGTCCCAAGAGCGGCTCGGCAGATGCAGTGCTGATGCGGAAGTCAAGACAGGGGCTATCATGGGGCCGTTTCTGAGAGGGGCCCCCAGAGGGGCCGAGCTCCCCTGCTTCTCAGTAGGAGCTAATGAATATGAACAGACAGAGGGCATATTGCCCAGTGTCTGTCTTGGCCTGTTTACCACAAAACTAATAGGACTCAGCTTTAAGGATAAGGAACCCAAGGGAACCCATCTCCCTCCTGAGAGCGATTCAAGCACAACATGGAGAAACTGACAACTGAGGAAGAGACGAGAAAAAGAGGAATAAAGGTGGAAAATAAACTAAAACATACAAAGCCTTTATATTTGAATTTCTTTTCTACTTCCTAATTATCACAAGCCACGAAAGCCACATTACAAAAGGATAAGGAAGTGAAAGCACAGACAAAATCAGGCCACAATTAGCCAACCGAGACCAATCAATGAAACAACAAATTAAAGGTCTTGTAAAAACATTGCCTGCAGCAAAACGCTTTCATTGTTCCTGAGGTGTGAATGACAGAACGCCTGTTAACTGTGCATTTCATTATAGCCTTTCTGCTCAATTTAAAGGGATAGTTCACACGGAAATTATAACTGTGCCATCATTTAGTCACCCTCATGTTGTTTCTAACCTGCACTTAGTTTCTTAGTTAAGTTTAATTTCTTCTGTGGAATACAAAAAAAATGTATCACCATAAGCATGATAAAATCAGTCCTTTTGACACTTTATCCCATGTCTTCTGAAGCCTTATGACTGAAAGTTCACTGAAAACCTTGCTTGACAGTTGTGGTCACCATTCACTTTCATTGTATGGAAATCAGACATTCTGGTGGGATCAATTTCTTTTGTATTCCACAGAAGAAAGAAAATAGTATGTATTTTAAAAGAGAATGAGTACATGACATGATTATAATTTATGTGAGTACTGTTCCTTTAAAGTGCCCCTATTATGCTATTTTAAAGGTTCCTAAATTTGTTTTGGAGGTCTCCTACAACAGGTTTACATCCATTCAAGGTCAAAAACACTTTAATTTTCTCATAATATACACTGCAGCATCACCTCTTTTCTCAGTGTCTGAAACGGTTCGATCAAGGATTCAGTCTCTAAACACCTGCTTTCCGAAGGCATTCTCTGCTTTGATTGGTCATTGGTCTACCGCTTACAGTGTGTGTCGAAATGGCTCTAGTCTAGAGGCTTCCTTATTACATTTGAATACAGAATAATACGAATAGTAACAATGGCATTGTTGTTCGCGGCGGCCAATGAAGACAATAGGTTTGCGTTATGCAAATTTGCTACAAACCCACGTAGGTTCGAGCAGGAAGTTAGACTGGGATTACTGACGACCCGTTTCAGGCAGGGCAGGGTGGGTTCTTTCTTTTGGGAGACAATAACTTCATGCATCCTGCACTTTGATATTTGAAATTTGCAAACCGTTTACATTCACATAACACACTATGTGAAAGGTAATATCCGAAAAAGCATAATAGGAGCACTTTAAAGTCATAACTGTTGGAAAAACATTATCTGTATGATCATAAGAACAACAGAGAGAGAGTAAAAAATAGCTAAACAAATGGTCACCAACCTGGGGTGTGGATCCATCAAACCCTTCCTTCCGGATGACTGTCTGGATGGACTTCAGGAGAGCATGATAGGGTGATGGTAACGGACTGAAAGAACGTGAGAGAAGAACAAAACATACTTAATATACTGAGAGATGGATAAACAGATACTCTGATCAATGGGCTGAAAAGATGGCAATTTGAGATGCAAGCGAGTCCTAAAGTGAAGTGACATGAAGGCTAAGAATGGTAACCCATATTTGTCCTCTGCATTTAACCCATCCAAGTTAGTGCACACACATTAGGAGTAGTGGGCAGCCATTCACTGCAGTAACTGGAGAGCGGTACTGCCGGTACTGAGAATCAAACCTGCGACAAACATTCGGGTTACAAGTCTGACTCTTTAACCATTAGGCCACAACTGCCCCAAAAGCTAGTCAAAGTAACCACCCAAAACACACTAGCAATTACCCAGAAAACGTCATAATGGAGACAACTTTGGCATAAATGCAATTTAGTTCGATAATGTTTAGTTACTATAAATATATTTATGTTACAAAAGATTTCTATTTCAAATTTTTGGGGAGAATTTTGAACTTTCGATTAATCAAAGAACCCTGAAAAAAAGTATCATGGTTTCCACAAAAATATAAACCTTTTTAATAACAAGAAATGTGTCTTGAGCAGCAAATCATCATATTAGAATGATTTCTGAAGGATCATGTGACACTGATCATTCAGCTTTGCATTACAGGAATAAATTACATTTAAAAAATATATTCAAACAGAAAACAGCTATTTTAAATTGCAATAATATTATAGAATATTTCAGTTCTTACTGTATTTTTGATCAAATTACTGCAGAGTTGGTACGCATAAGAGACTTCTTTTAAAAACATTAGAACATATTACTGACCCCAACATTTTGAAGGGAAGTGTAAATGTAAAATGTCTTTCTTTTATCAAATGCTTTAATCTAAAGCAACAAGTGTGGAAATGTAATCATACCGATAGGAAAAGTTTGACCCAGATGGTGCATGTGCAAGCAAAAGAGAAATTTAGTTTTTTTTTATTTATTTTCATGCAAGGGTTTATTTTCAGCGAAGTGCTTGAATGTGAATGATTATGATTACGGCATCATAACAGGTCGAAAGTTAATGATACCTGTGTACACTTCAATTAAAACCACTCATGGCTCTTGCATATGCTGCCAACATAAGGCGGGTTTTGCTTCGGTATCACAAAAGCCTGTTGACATCGGCAGTAACCCTGGCAACCAACTCGTACATGTAGATGCAAGGAAATACATCACTAATTAAATCAAATGAAATGAAATGAAATTAATTAAAGACTTTGGCACCTCCGTCAGCTCCCCCTGAGGTCTGCGGTAGGTCTGCGTGTGCTGTGTTAACGGGACAGTGCTTCTGATCCCAGTGACACAGCGCTTCTATGTTAAATCAGGGGTAAGATGTGCAACTCTTAACAAGAAAGGTCAAAACATTTGACCTGCTCTAAGTTGCACATTCTGTCTTTACTTTCTAGACCTTGTAGTCACACTTAAAATTGCATAGATTAAAATGCGTAAGATGAAACCAAATAATGTGGCATTTATTTTAAGGCAGGTTAGGCACACCTTTCAAGCAAAACATGTTACAAAAATAAGTATATTAATTTGAATATTATTCAACAATAGACACACTACTGTACAAAAGTTTGGGGTTGGTAAGATTTTCGAAAACTTTTATTCAGTAAAGACATTAATTTGATCAAAAAGAAAGAGCTTTTAAAAGAAGGCTTTTTTTTCATCAGTGATAATGATAAGAAATGTTTCCTGAGCAGCAAATCAGCATCAGAATGATTTCTGAAGGATCATATGACACTGAAGATGCTGAAAAATCAATTTTGCCATCACATGAAAACAAAAGACATTTTACAATATATATATATAAAAAAAATTAATTAATATTATTTGACAATATTAAGAGAAACTAAAAAACATCAGAATCAAACCCTTAAAAAAAATCTTACCAACTAAATATCAAAACAGAGAAAAAGACATTTTAACATTTCTTCACACACCAGCCTATTGATATGAACCTGCTAAACTAAGTTTTATTTCTTGCACATACACACACATTTCCATATACATGCACTTTCTGTAAAGCTGCTTTGAAACAATGTGTATTGTGAAAAGCGCTATACAAATAAATTTGAATTGAATTGAATTGAATTGAATTGAATTGAATTGAATTGAATTGAATATACATACATACTTATATACACTCTATATTCCCAAAAGGTTTGGGACACCTGTCTTTACATGGACATGAACTTTAATGACATCCCATTTTTAATCTGTAGTCAAGTTCCTCCACACCAAACTCACTCATTCATGTCTTTATGGACCTTGCTTTGTGCACTGGTGCGCAGTCATGTTGGAACAGGAAGAGGCCATTACCAAACTGTTCCCATAAAGTTGTGAGCATGAAATTGTCCAAAATGTCTTGGTATGCTGAAGCATTGAGAGTTCCTTTCACTGGAACTAAGGGGCCAAGCCCAACCCCTGAAAAACAACCCCCACACCATAATCCCCCCTCCAACAAACTTTACACTTGGCACAATGCAGTCAGGCAAGTAACGTTCTCCTGGTAACCGCCAAACCCCGACTCGTCTATCGGATTGCCGGACAGAAGTGTGATTGGTCACTCCAGAGAACACGTCTCCACTGCTCTAGAGTCCAGTGGCGGTGTGCTTTACACCACTGCATCTGACACTTTGCATTGCACTTGGTGATGTAAGGCTTGGATGCAGCTGCTCGGCCATGGAAACTCATTCCACGAAGCTCTCTACGCACTGTTCTTGAGCTAATCTGAAGGCCACATGAAGTTTGGAGGTATGAAGCTATTGACTCTGCAGAAAGTTGACGACTTCTGCGCACTGTGCTCCTCAGCATGCGCTGACCCCGCTCTGTGATTTTACATGGCCTAGCACTTTGTGGCTGAGTTGTGGTTGTATCCAATTGCTTCCACTTTGTTATAATACCACTAAGAGTTGACCATGGAATTTTTAGTAGTGAAGAAATTTCACGAATGGACTTATTGCACAGGTGGCAACCTATCACGGTACCACACTTGAATTCACTGAGCTCATGAGAGCGACCCATTCTTTCACAAATGTTTGTAGAAGCGTCTGCATGCCTAGATGCTTGATTTTATACACCTGTGGCCATTGAAGTGATTGGAACACCTGAACTCAATGATTTGGAGGGGTGTCCCAATACTATTGCCAACATAGCGTGTGTACTGTATATATTATACATAATATGCACATACAGTACACACACACACACACACACACACACACACACACACACACACACACACACACACACACACACACACACACACACACACACACACACATCAGGGGTTTTGCAAAGTCTATCATTCTGTCACTTCAGTCAATCATTTCAGCCTTTCCCTCTCATTCTGGTTCACAACATGTTGTAATGACCACACTGTGTCACTCTGCATGTAGCTATGATAGCCATCAATTACTGGATGAGAACTGGATTTAAAACAGCCACCTCCAGACCCTGTTGTTTAAAAGGACTCACTGAAAATCATCCATTGCATAATGCTAACAAATATCCACAGAAATTTATTCTGAAATCGAGTCCCTCAGTTTAAAAAGAAAATCATTCAAAATTTGATAAAAGCACTTGAATTACTTTTTTTATTATATTATATAATATAATATAATATATATAATCATGAAAAACCTATTTACAGCACAAATAACTTACTATATATTTTATTTATATATAATAAATAATATTAGAGAGATAGATAGAGAGATAGATAGAGATAGATAGAGAGATAGAGAGATAGATAGATAGAGATAGATAGAGATAGATAGAGATAGATAGAGATAGATAGAGATAGATAGAGATAGATAGAGATAGATAGAGATAGATAGAGATAGATAGAGATAGATAGAGATAGATAGAGAGATAGAGAGATAGAGAGATAGAGAGATAGAGAGATAGAGAGATAGAGAGATAGAGAGATAGAGAGATAGAGAGATAGAGAGATAGAGAGATGGAGAGATGGAGAGATGGAGAGATGGAGAGATGGAGAGATGGAGAGATGGAGAGATAGAGAGATGGAGAGATAGAGATAGAGATAGAGAGATAGATAGATAGTTATTTTGTGTTGTAAATAGGTTTTTCATGATTCATAGCCGTGGGACTAATGTTCTAGGTGGATAAACTTCTGAATTTTGCATCTGTGAACTATCATGTGAGAGTTATAGGGTTTATTGGCTTTATATGGCCACAGTACGACTAGAAATTCTGGATTATAACTGCACAGAAAAAAAAGCAGTTTTGCATCTCATGTTAACACAGTCTCAAAGTTTCAGAACTATTTTCTATGGTAATCAACATTATGCCACAAATGCTGTTGATTCAACTGATGATAAACATAAAACATCACGTTACATGTTTAGTCTTTCATCCTCGCACATACATTTAAAATGTTTTTTAAATGTTTTTAAATAAATATATTATGCTCACCAAATCTGCATTTTATTCATTAAAAATGCAGTAAAAAAATATAATTTATTCCTGTGATGGCAAACCTAAATCATTCTAATACACTGATTTGCTGCTCAAGAAACATTTCTTTTTATTATGTTGGAAACATTTGTGCTGCTTAATATTTTTTGGTGGAAACCCTTTTTTCAGGATTCCTTGATGACTACAATGTTCAAAAGAACAGCACGAAAAACATTTGTAACATCAAAAATGACAGTGGAGATATTTATAATCAATTACATGCATCCTTGCTGAATAAAAGTATTAATTTCTTGAAAATATAGATATGTATTTGAACCCAAACCTTTGAACAATAATGTGCAATTTCACGCTCTGATCCCAACTGACTGATTTGCTCCTTAATGGGGTGAAACACGTGTTTCCCTCTTTTGATTAAGACCTGGAGAGGTGGGGGTGGTGGTAATCAAAAGAAGACACGCCCCCATTGTGTCTGAGACACCACAGCAGCCCAACGGAGCGTGATCGCTTAAGGTGCCGTCCGTGGAGGATAAAGGCCGACAGGTGAGCTAATTAAGATCACAGTGATGTGAGCGCGAGGGGGACCAGAGGGGCGCGTGGAGGTAGCATCCGTCTTAAACAACAGGCTCCGCTTTCACCTGGAGAGCAATTTGTGCCAATTACGCCACGTAGTGAAACGGAGCGATTTAACAGTCTGGAAACGGCATGGGGCTTTTTATTCTATGAGCTGTGAAACACAGAAAGACAATGAGGGTTTTTTGTATCTCAAGACATTTAGTAGTCGTTTAAGCTTGCTGATTAATTGATTTCTCCGAAATGGATATGAAGCAGTTTTCGACATTAGTCCCAATTTGTGCTTCATAGCAAAATTACCAACATAGGCTCATTTGCAAAAACGCCTCTACCATCATTTTCAGACAAACTCCAAAACAATACATACAATTCACAACAGTTTCCTTCTGAAATGAAAATTAGAAGCAGGGGCGCCGCTAAGGGGGGGAAGTTAGGACGATTCAAAGGGCCCAAGGCACTTTTGGGGCCCCCATTTCACGTCCATTATTGCGAAGATGGCGAGTCAGCATCGTCAGCCGACACTGACACAGAAGTTTATTAATAAACAAAAAAATGTCTGTGTGCCATTTTTTGAGACTTTCAAAATCATTACTTTTGCCGGATCTTTGTGGCAAGCTTTATGAGTGTGCAATATAATATATTACGCAAGCACTCATTAGGCTATGGTTTAGAACTCTCTCCAGTATATATATTTATGTAATTAAAATAAAAACAACTACTGGTCGAAAAGACTTTAGTCTGGGGCAGCTCTACTTATTTCACATATTTTCGAACCAGCATGTCACAAAGGGCATTCTGGGCTGATCAAGCAGCGCTGAGAGGAAAGAGCGAGCTCGCGTAATAGGTCAGTATTAGATTTTGGATAGCTTACTTGGGCTGTATGTTTGGTGTGGAGTGGGTGCGTTAGGGGGCCCAACCTCATATTCTTTCATAGGGTCCAAAATTGCTAGCGGCGCCCCTGAGAGGCAGTCACATTGTTTATTCCTTTTAACACAAATTATGATTACAGGCGTAGATTATTGACCAATAAAGAATTTCCATGCAGTTCCTTGCCCAATACAGTTATGACCTCAAAACACTTTTAACATAGTGCATGATTGATATGCTAACACATTTGACATTTGCAAAACATAATTAGCTCCATATGTATGGCTTCTCTGACATGGTAAACTTGCTCATTAACTTACCTGGTACAGTATTGCAAACGCTCTGGTACGACCAACACCAGTCACGATAAAAGAGTTTAAAAGACAAGCTAAAATGGCATGGTTGCTTCAGCCTTTTTATTTATTTTATGTACTCACGGTTCGGTTTGTATCACGGTTTTAGGGTCACGGTTTCGGTACGGTTCGGTATGTGCTATGTTCAGGGGGAAAAAAGGGCTACGGTCAAAAAAGAGAAAAAAGAAAATAAGAACAAATAATCAAACTACAAGCAACAGAGCGTCCTCTGCAGCCCCTACATGCTGCCTGTATGCTCAAGTCTGACAAGGTGCTTGTCTCCATAGAGACATCATCGGAGCGAAGCAGACTCTCATCGTGGAACCCCTGGCATGCAAGTCATATTACACACTGACAAGTTTTGCTAGCTAAAATCGAGAACTTGCTGCATCCAATTCAAATTTTTTTTTTGGTATGTTGTACTGTTACTAACTGTACTATAAAGTTCTCACCAGTGAATGACATGATGTATTGCAGTAGTATGTTTTCTCTGGTCTTCTGAGCTCATGCTTTCAGGAGCCGTGGCTTTGGACGGCGATTTGCAGGGAGGGTGGGATTGTACGCTTTCAGTGCTTTAAAGTTACAAAAGCTATTCAGTAAAGACCAGTGAGTGATTTCCTTTTGTTTGTTTGATTAACATTAAAAACACAGACAGCAGGAATATAAGGCATCTGTCACTTTAAAACAATGCAGATCGTACATATGGCATGCTTTGTCTTTCTTGACAGTTTATGTTCAAATAACTGACTACGTTTGCTTGGATACTCGTCAAGACGGGCATGTTGACAAAGTTTGTGTGAATTTGACAAGACTTGAAAGAGAACTCAATATTTTCACTCTGTCTGAGGCCAATTTCACACCGCACACGTTAGAAGAGCATAAACAGCGCATATTTTTTCCGGCATCCATGTTAACAGATTAGAGCAGGGGTCTGGAAACTTTTTTGACCATAGAGCCATTTTTCCATTTTTGGTTAATGCATTTTCCAAAAGAGCCAATTATTATAAAAAAAAAAACATGCTTTTTTCCCCATTAAAATTTCAACAATAGTAATTATTAGGTCCATAACTAAAAACAAACACATATGCAGCGAACAATAAATAAGTTGCAATATGGAATTAATTGTGCAGGGCTTTGTGAGGTTGAGTTATAAATCCTCTTCGTGTGCACATCTACTGTGTTTACGTGAATACTCGACTTGGCATTTTGATATATTTCTGTAGCCTATTAATTTGACGTGCAGCCGAGGACAAAGCTGTGCTTGTCCGTGTTGCGCTCGGAGCGCGTGCACAGCATCCTGTCAGTAATTCAGTTGTCTTTCGCGATTTATCGCGCTTTTATCATTCATTTTCGTCAACTGAAATCTGCGTGGATTATCATAAATACACATTTATTTATCACAAGGGTCTCTGCGGCAAAAGCGAAAGTACCCACGTGTGAAATGTTTCAAAATATCTTTTTCCACAGCAGACCACCAGTTTCAATAAAAGGATATATTCAAGTTTGTATAGCCTACTTTTACATTTTCGCTGCTGTTCTAAAAATGGTTTTCGGTTACCTTAAACAAGCCACAGCTGCTTGAATCCCAGAGCAGAAGCTGTTACCACAGAAACGTAAATGGGTATTGATTGCTGTCGCGACTCGTGAACAGCACCGAACGCGCACGGCCGGTACAACTTGAATATTAGTTATTATCATACGTTTCATTAACTTCGGTAGGCTGTACATCAAGGGAATTGTAATTGGCTGCTTTTTTCTGCAGAGAGCGGATCTCTGTTGATGTGTCTAATTTCTTTTATCGATCATTTGTTGGTAAAAGGGCTAGAGACCTGAGCCACATTATTTTTGTCAAAGAGCCAGGTGTGAGCCATAGGTTCCCGACCACTGGATTAGAGCATTCACACCGCACGCAGAGGCAGCGCATCACAGGAGCAGAGCAGAACCGGCAGTGCCGCAATCTTTTCGGCACAGAGTCTATTTTTGCTGCGCTGCTCACGCTGAATTAAAGCCAAAGTGCATTGTTCTTGGTCAAAATTTACCTGATTACCATGAAAAATAACTAATTTCACCATGAAATCATGGTAATTGTTAGCCGGGATGCCAGCCGAATTTAGCCCCGCCCACAATTATTTTTGCTCGGGCAATTCGGTCTGGACCCGCTCCATAGAGGAGTAATTATGCCCGAACAGAAACTGTTCAGACCAATGAAATTGTCAGGGCGGGCTTTAGACGATGATGGACAGATGATAAACAGTAACGTAATCATCCACGTCATCGAAGGCTCTTGGGTTGAATGTGCTCTTATCCTAAACGGAGAACTTGTTCGTATATGCATTCACCTTCACTATTTCTCTCAGAAACGATGATCGTGTTGGTAAGTACTCTGTGTATCCTTAAATTATTTTATTACTGGCAAAGATCGTTTACACTCATCTTTTTCTTGTAACGTTACTTAATCCAACGTGCGTGCAGACAGGGTTTCCAAGTGTTTTTGCAATGACGCGCACAATTGCTACTCAAAACTATAGCCCAAAACAATAACTTTCCGGGGTGTTCTCCGGAAAAAAATGGCGTTTGGTTGGCAAAATATGTTATTTTGGCAAGGTTGCCTGCTAAAATTCGCATTCCTGGATTTATATAATCACATAATTGGGGTCGCTTCAACCCGCGGACATGGAGAAAAACACGGACTTGGCAACACAGTGCAGTTGAGTTCTGTTGACATTTGACAACTAACGTTACGCGTCGCTCCGTTGCTCTGATTGGTTGTGGGTCTATCCAATTGAGGTCTTTCCTGGCTCGGTTGAAACACGCCCCATAATCAAAGCTCAATGGAGCGGTACCAGACTCAAATTCTGACTAGAATTGAGTATGGCCATGCCAGGCTAGGTAATTGTGAAACATGGAACATTTCACTACATATGACATCCAGCGCAGTGAAAAAAAAAAAAACTAAGAAAAAACTAAGAAAATGCACGAATACAACACTGCCAGAAGTTTTTGCCCAAACTTCAAAGGCTTGTTTAAATGATTAAAATTAGAGGCATATCTTAATTTTAAAGTTACTTTTATCATGCAAACTACCTTTATACAGCATGTTATATGCATATGTGTGTGGGACAGAGGGGAACAGTTGCTTTTGCAGCAGATACATTTGCAGCCCATCATAAATCAAAGCACGAGACAGACAGGGGTTGGAGGAAAACACCGGAAAAGTTGACAGAATGGATGATACTCATCTGTATTTGCAGTACACAAGCCGCCGTTTAGCTGCGCGCAACAAACGCTGCCAGTGTGAATGCACAATGGGCGCATGCTGCTCCCGCTCTCCATACGCACAGCCTCTGCGCTGCCTCCACACTGCTTGCGCATGTGGTGTGAAACTGGCGTGAGATGCGGTTGTGTGCGTGCTTCGGATGTGTGCACAAACACAAATCTTCTAACAGCATGCGAGTAGGCATGTGCCGGTATCAAATTTTCATGTTGCGATTAATTGCTGAAGCTTTTATCACGGTATACGGTATTATCACGATATTGAAATAAGTTGCAAAAAAAGTGTTATCATACTATAAAAGGTTTAATAACTTTCTTATAACAAAAGAACCAAACATTTAAATACAATAAAGCAATACACAAAAATGTATAAAGTAAACAAATATTTAAAACTGATTAAGTGCAAAAGAATTATAAAGAACAATAGATAACACTTTACAATAATGTCTCACCAGTTAATGCATTAACAAAGAATGAATAGCTACATTTTTACAGAAGTTATTCTTCTTTGATAATGTTGGTTTAAAAAAGCAACTGTTAGTAAGTGTAAGCTCAGGTCCATTAAATAATACAGTTACAACTTTTGATTTTAATAATGTGTTATTAAATGCTGAAATGTACATTTAACTAAGATTAATACATGCTTTAGAAGTATTTTTCATTGTCAGTTTTTACATCAGTGCGCGTTCCTCTTTGACATGTTGTTAATTTTAAACAGTTGATGGGTAAAGTATTCTTAAAATGCATTCTAAAAATCGGAATAATTCGTAATTAATTATTCACGGTATTTTGAAGTGCCCACGATAACAATATTGTGCATGTTCATTATTGCGGTATATCGTATTACCGTTTACAGGCACATGTCAACATGCCAGTTCTCTCGTTTAATTTAAACACAGATGGCAACATGTGCCGTTCAGGTCTCACCTGTGCTCGCGTGCTATCAACACCCGGGTGATGAGGGCGTAAATGACTGGTCATATTAAAGCATACGGCACTCGCATTGAACAAAGTTTAGGGAAAGCCAGAATTCATATCCATCTGTCTGTTTTACACATTTTCAACAAACTATATATGAGATGCATAGCCAGATTTAAGATGAATCGCGGTGCAAGTGCATGCCGTACCATGGGTAGAGAAGGATTTTTTTTATGAGAACCGTTACACCCCTAGTATTTAGTGTAGGTGGCACATTATTTTCAAATGCGATTAAACTTTTAGCACCAATCACCGGATATTTCATTTCCAAGCTTCCACGGTACGTAGTACCTACAACAACCAACGTAATAAAATGTTCCACAATTACACAAAACGTGCAATGTAATATAATTTTGCACGTTTTTCCAATGACCGTAGTTTGGAAATTACATGACAACTACAAACTCTTCATCTATACATTTACAAGAAAGGAACAATGTATCTCCGTGTTCCTATGGAACGAAAACACATCTAAAAGGCGTTCTAAAAGAGCTAATGGCTAAAACCTTTATGATGGCATTATAACACGTCATAAAATCATCATAAACTGAATGCGGAGGAAGGAATGACGGCAAAATTCCAAAAGCAACACCTACGTAGGCCACGGCATCCATCATGTTGCTGCCACGGCACAAGCTGTTCCGCGGACACAGTATTGCCACACAGGAACACATTTACCGATGCGAGTAAACATAGGCTTGGGAACACGGCCCCTTCACTATGGTGCTGTTATGCAGATAAACAATTAGAAGACCTCTCTGTTTGCGGACATAAAAAGCAGAGAGAGGCTCCATGAACCAGGGGCTCCAGATTGATTTGTTTGCACTGCGGCCATGCCATAGACTTTAATGCAACCAAAGCTCCTGCCTCCTCTACACGGGCACCCCTCGCAACCATAAAACAACCGCATTGCAAACACCATTGAAGACTCAACCCCGTCTCTCGCAGAGCTGGCAAAGACCTGGAAGTACAGAGACGTTTTTACTAAAACTTTTATTAGGCTGAACACCCGTCATAAAACGAAATTGCAGATGTGTTCCTCAGAAACATGACATCAGCATTGAGAAAGCATTTTCTTCTTGGAGATATGTGACGATACTTAGCGCACTTATCATACTAGAAGTAAGGGCATATATGAAAGATAAGTGCAGAAGGCTGCGAGTGTGTTTAGTTATAATGTTTGGTTAAGCTGTCTCTAATCATAAGCATTCTTTTATGAACTTCCATGAGTAATAATAAAAGCCCTGTCAGAGCAATATAGATATTTACGCAAGACAGGCAGATCCAGGCAGATCCATTTAAAGTTGAATTTTGAATATTCCTACATGATCATTTTAACTTCCAACCACATAGCGCTCCGTTGTCTAATGCTCTGAAGATGATACATACACTCCCATTAAAATGTTTGGGGTCAATACAATAGAAAACGGTTATTTAAAATTAACTTTCCCAATTTTGCTGTATTCTTGATCAAAATGCTTGATAAGCATAAGAGACTTAGTTCAAAATAAAATTAACGGCAGTGTACACCTTGGCAAACACAACGTCAATGCTATGAAAGCTGGTATATTCCTGGAATAAATCACATTCTTGCATCATATTATTTTGAATATTGGCCATAACTGAACATTCATTTTGATACTCATAATAGATATTTAAGCAGACTAGTATTAGTCTACGTTCACACTGTCCTGTTTTTGGGATTGACAACCACATTTACCTACATGTGTGAGTTTCGCAATGTCTCTTATCAGTAAAGAAATAATCAAAGATCATGTCGTCCATGGGGCAAATTTCAATTGGAAGTGAGCATCCTACGCCTTACTTTGGAGGGAGCAGGGCACTTGCCGGTCATAATGAAGCCGTTTGGAACGCACTTGGCGTTAAAACTAGGCAGCAACAACAGGAATATCTTATTATTGCTTTTAAAGGTGTCATGAGAAATCAACTTTCCCATGAGCTTTTGATATATAAAAGGTTATGGTAATATAAGAATATCCTGTAAGTTTCAGAGCTGAAAACTTCCTTGTTAGTCAAAGAAATGCTTTTATTGACAACAGGCCCAGCAAACGAGAGATCTCAGAATGCGTCAAGCTGTGACGTCAGAGAGTGGTGAAACACCGCCTCAACAGAAGAAGAACGTGAACCTGATTCTGTAGCCCCGCCCACCGACTCGTGCCTGACATGTTATAGATGAATAACATAGGCCTACGTGGCGCTAAACCGGATCGAACTTCCAAGCAATAAACATGCCGCATAAGCTTTATTCAGATTCCAATATATTATTTCCAATAATATTAATGAATATCCAGCTCACGTGGTTAAGACATTGTGCGTTTGTTCCTTCATTTCACCACGGATTCGTTTGTAAACAAGAGACTGAATTTGAAGACAGAATGAGATTACATGAATGAATGAAGCAACACACTAATGCGAGTAACATGTTTTTAAAATATGATAGTATTGCATTGTTACAGATCGTTTGATATCTATTGATTATGTGTGTACGTTTCTAACTGAACATAACTTAGCACGCTGTCACAGGCTGGAGAATCCTTTATTTGTGGTGTTGTTGGTTCATTGTGCTGCGATTCATGATCAGACTTGGACATGTAGCCTATGGGCCAGGGTTCGCAAACCCCAACGTCCCGGGGCTATGCGTTTTCCAGACGGGCTACCAAGTGCATTGTTCACTCTATTGACTTCACCAAAACTTCTGCGATTTTGTATTTTTCCTTCAAATATCATGCTGATTTGTCTGACTCTGCAGTGATGCTTGTGCGTGTGTGTGTGTTAGTGATGCACGGTTTGTGGTTATATCCACCAATCGGGCGGGTCAAGTAATAAAAAAAAACAAACATTCCAATTAATTGCGGGTGGATGAGCAATAAATCATTGAGTTTGTTTGATAAAGATAAAGTTTATTTGTGGGACGATTCATTCCAGTTGCCATTTCCCCACACGCTTTCAAAACAATTCCTCACGTGTACTCACAGGGAAGCTGAAGCTCATTATAATATGCAAAGCTTATCCAATCATAGCAGTGGGTGTTTACTTCCAAGTCTTCAGTGCGGCACGCCCATAAAAACCGAGCGTTCCATGAGAGAGGCTCAAAACCAGGGTAGAAAATAGCCTATTACTTATTCATTATGTTTTTGAATGTAAACATTCCTTACCATTTAAACTTAAAATGATATGCATGACGAAAATGTGTGTAATAAATCACAACAAAACAACTTGAATTATTCTACCTATACTTTAACTCTACCATATCTAGATTTAAAATTAATCGCGAGGACTTGTCACCTTGGGTCCCTTGACCATAAACGATTAAATTACTACGTTGTGACAGTTGCATATTCCATTCGCTAACATGTTCTCATGTACCCTTCGCTAATTGGAAGGGCCCTTTACTGTATGAAGGGATTCTGTTTTTCACTTTATTTGGAAATGGAAAGTTCAAAAAATGGCGTTACCTTCCCGAAGTGCCCTTCAAGGGTGCAAAAACGGCATTTGGATTTCGCACCATAAAACTGAAAAGTCACTTTTGACATGACAAGAGTCAATCGAGCCGCTTGTTCATCCGTCAAATCTTCATAAACTGACAGCAGCTTTTTTATCTGTGTGGGGAGCGGAACATTTGATTCACGTTTAGAACACATAAAAGATGTGACGAACTCCAAACTGCGTTTTTGCAACCTTAAAGGGCACTTCGGGAAGGGGATTTGCCATTTGAAGGAGTGTCCACAAGTCCGTTAGCGGAGGGAACATGCAGTTGACACTTCAAGGATCTAATTTAATTGTTTATGGTCATATGACCCAGGGTGGCGGGAGAGTTGGAGTTACCATATAAACAGAATAATTAAAGATTCAAGTTGTGTTTTAATTAGTTAGATTAGTTTGCTGACATATTTAGATTTAAAGAGCACCTATCATGGAATTTTGAAATTTACCTTTCATGTAGTGTGTAACATAGATCTAAGTGAACAAAAACATCCTGTGATAGCTTGAAATATGACAGTGCACCGTATATATAGTTATTTTCTTTCAAAAGTAAGAGTCGACTCGGAGTCATTTTTAAGAATCGTTAGAAGACCGAAGCTTTTTCTCTGACTAGATGACGTCAACTTGTCAAGTTATTTGAATACGATACGCCCACTTATTGCGCTCCAAGACGCCAGTGAAAACTAGAAAACATCATGGCGATGAGACGCTGTGTTCTGAAGTGCGACTCAAAAGCAAACTTTTTTCATCTGCCCAAGGATGAGCATTTGAAGACTAAGTGGCTTGAAGACAAACCATACATCGTCGCGATTGAGTGTTTATTAGTCGTCAAATGTATGTTTCGCGATCTCAGGAAGCTTTTATTATGGACTTCTATTATGGCACATGGTATCTTCTTCGTCTGTCTGTACCATATATAGACTACATGTGCACAGAGCGCCCTCCGGCTGCTAGAGGTGTGCGATATCGCTAGATTTGGTATCGATCCGATACCAAGTAAATACAGGGCCAGTATCGCCGATACCGATACCAATATCGATACTTTTTAATAATTAAGGTGGATGCGTCTTCAACCTAAATCTAAATGAATTTTCATGACTTTTAATTTGTTTTTGTGATTTGCATTTTGGGTTATTAATCAGTACTACAAAAGCTTTTGTTCAGAAACAACTTTTGGTTACTTCGGTTTTATTTAAATAAACAAAGTTACAAAATGATTACTTCACAAATATAAAAAATGTAAAAACAAAATCTCTTTTCAAGTAGCATGTTAACAAAAAATGTTTCTCCTCTTTAGTGCACTTCTTTTCAGGATTTTTTTCTTAAATAAACAAAGTCACAAAGTTTTACATACAACGCTCCTCTTTCTCTCTGCTGCCATTCTCCGCCTCTGACTGACTGCTGTTAGAAATGCGCGGCTGAGCGGCGCGCGCGCCTGACTGCTGGTGGTAGCGCTAGTGGTGAGTCACGTGACGGTACAACACAGGAGAGGGGGAGGAGAGCAGCGTCGAGCACGAGCAGCATTCTTGAGAGCTTGCTCTGCTCTCTGACAGCAGCAGCATTTTGACAAACACGGCCAGGTCGCAAAACGAGAGAAACTGAAACTTAAGTATCGATATTTTCACGTTGGTATCGATCAATACCGATACCAACGTTGGTATCGATATTAGTATCGATCTGCCCACCTCTACCGGCTGCCAGTATGAATTGAAAACAACACATAAGAGACTCAATCGCTCATGATTAGGCTACATCTGCGCATTTTGAGGAAGTATTGAATAAAAAATACTCCTCTGTTTAGAAATTTGACACAGACATATGAGAATCTATCAATATGTCTCCTCATCTGCACACTTTTGAACTAAAAGCCCTGAGGGATGTTGATTTGTCGCGAGTCTTCGTGAGGAGAATAGAGGAGTTTTTTTATGAATGAGATCAGCTGAGGCTCATATTACAATCAAACAGTACCGACGCGGTTTTCATATTCATAACTCCTGACACATATTAACAAATTACTGTCATTATAAGACTTTGATGGGCGTTCCGTTTCCGAAAATATCTGCACAGACTAAACCAATCACAACTGACTGGGTTATCGGACCAATCACCGCAGATTAGCGTCACGTAAAGGCGGGGTTTTGAAAAGTGAATCACTAAAGGAATCATTTGAGAATCGCTGTCAAAACAGGTAAAAATAAATGCATATTATAAGAAAACTAAAGTCTTTTTTGTCATTGCATGCATGCAAAACTGTTGTTGGGGACTTCTAAAACAATATTTGGAACATTTTAAATGCCATGATAGGTGCTCTTTAAAAAGTTTCATACGCAATATATTTTTAATGCTTTATATTTAATGCTTAACTTAAAGTTAAAGTAAAGGTAAAGTTAAGAGCAGATCGGGAACACACAAATAGAAAGCATATTTTGAAAACTTCATTATAAAATGTACATTTAATTATATTATTTATATATATATATATATATATATATATATATATATATATATATATATATGATCATTTGATATGATCATGATTATATATATATATATATATATATATATATATATATATATATATATATATATATATATATATATATATATATATATATATATATATATATATATATATATATATATATATATATATATATATATATATATATATATATATATATATATATATATATATATATATATATATATATATATATATATATATATATATATATATATATATATATATATATATATATTTATATATATTTATATATTAACAGCAAAAATAAGATATTCATGTTGTCGCTGCCAAGCTTTGTCTTCCATGTGAAGCTAATGAGGAAATTATGAGGACTTTCATTGCTCCCCTCGCCAAGTGCGTTTCAAACAGCTTCATTTTGACACACAAGTGCCCTGCTCCCTCCAAAGTCCTCACTTCAAGGGCTCTGCCCTTCGGAGTGAGTATGGCATAGGGATGCCCAATTCCGATTGGAATTTCCTGGATCTAAAACCTTCAGATGACACTGAGCTCATATCTCCATGGAGGTTACCAAAAATATACATGAAATCCTGCAACGCACAGTAGACACGTGTTTGTGCAGCGCAAGGCGGCTCTCTAGCATTGTATGATAAGACAGACATCTAGTTGTCCAGTCCAGACAACCATATTTTGCTGCCATGTGAACATGGCCTTAGTTACCTTGATCCTGTGGTTGCTGGTGTTTCCTGTAGCTGATAAAAACTGTGGCATTTGGCTGCTTGCCGTAGCTCAGGCTCCATGGTCTTGGACACGTCATAGTAATGACCAAACCGCAATGAGGATGCCAATGCAGTCTTTAAAAAAAGAAAGAAAACATTATTAACAAAAATGAGTAAACAAGCTGACCGGCAATTTTATTAGGAACAGCAAAATGTGTTTTTCTCAATCAAATTGTAAGAATAATAGCATTAGACTCACTGATGTAAATGACATGAAGTAAATTTTATACCCTCTTTACACCATGCTTTTCCTCAATCATGATCATTTTCCCCTGATATGATTGTTAAGCAATCTGGGTGTAAAATAGTACATAATAAAGTGCTATTTAACCATTCTTTCATTTAACCATTGTTGAACTGTAAGAATCCCAGATGATTCGTTAAGCTATTGAGAACTGAATGACTTTCTGACAAGACTGACCACTTGAGCTTAGAAAAACACAGGCAAACGTTTCCCGGTTTTCCTGAGGTTGTGAGGGGGTCTGGATTTTTGTAGTTTTTAATGAGCAGTGAGGTGAGCCCCTAATCTTCTCCTGATCTGGATCAGCAACTCTTATGTGTTCCAGCACCACCTTCGGAGATTGACAGCTTGGCGCTCATCCTCGTTTAGTGGGCAGGTCAGGTCGACCCCTTTAACGTTACGGGATGGGTTTTGACTGACTGAACTTTGATCTGGCGTCTCCATTGAGAAAATGAAACGAGGGGGGACGCTCTATGTTTAGGATGCAAATCCCTTACTAGATTTACTGGTGCTTTGTGAAGAGGACAGAGGTATGATAAAGGTTAAAGAGGGTAAGTATCCCCTCTGAGACTAGGAAGAAGAAAGGGTGATGGGGAGAGGAAGGGGAGAACGAAATAAGAAAATAAGACTGAAAATATCCAATGAGAAGCAGGGGGGAAAAGACAGGGAAGAGAAAGAGTGAAAGTTGTCAGATGTCATTCATTTACTACAAACTTCTTTACAACGATCGGTCTCTTATTCAAAGTCAGTTCAATTGTTTAAAAGTTTTTCAAAGAAGTCTCACCAAGACTGCATTTGTTATTGATCAAAAATACAGTGCAAACATTAATACTGTGAAATTTTAGTACATTTTAAATATATAATGAAATGTAATACATAATTAAAAATGTAATTTATTCCTGTGATGGCAAAGCTGAATTTTTAGCATCATTACTAAACAAACTTTAGTGTCACACGATCCTTCAGAATTTATTCTAATAGGCTGATTTGCTATCAACGGTGAAAACAGTTCACCAGTGATTCAGGATTCTTTGATGAATGGAAAGAATATCCAATGAGAAGGACGGGGGGGAAAGACAGGGAAGAGAAAGAGCAAAAGTTGTCAGAAAACACAGACAGAAAGAGTGAAATCTTTGGGGACTCACTGGTGTCCCCCCTAATCTCCATAGCAATCTGGATTATAGGCTGGCAGGAGGGGTCTTTTCTCCAAACGGAAGAAAGAGGCGCACGGGGACGCCACGGCGAGGGCTGTGAAGGGATTTGGGGGTGCTGGAGGCTGCTGTTCCATTGTAAAAGGCTTGAGGCTGAATAGAACCTCCATGTCCTCCTGTCTCCTCTGGTTTTAAGTCCACCTATAACCAGCTAAGCGTGAGTAATCCACCTAAACCGTGAATGAGAACAGCGAAAGCCCATTCACAGCGCTGGGTGGGTAGGAATTGATATATTTATTATAGGACACTATTTTTTTCGAACCCCCCGTTTCTTAGCCAGTATAAAAGTAGTTGGTCACAACCCAAAAATGAGTCACAGGCTCATACATGTTCTGATAGGGTTGTGGAAAACAGGGATAAAACAATGCTAGATGCATTACAAAGAGGAAAATGCAACTAACTAACCAACCAACCATAAAAACTTTCAAGAGTAGGATAGTAAAATAAAGAAAAGACTTGTCAATTTTTTAAAAGGAAAGACTAAATTCTTCACATTGCTTTGATTGCTGATATCGAAAATTGTGCATCCAATCAAACTATATGGTATTTAGGCATAAAAGCTAGACAAATAAGACCATTGCTAACATGGACAAGTTGTGTGACATGCACTCATTCTCAAAAAACATGAACAAAACTATGCAAAGCAAAAGAAACTAGACTTCTTCAAATTCACTAGCAATGAAGACTAACATTGTTTTGCTACAGTGCAGGTCACCACTTGATGTCTGATGTAAACCTGGGTCCTGAAGCGAAACCAGTTGAGAACCACTTCTTTATAAATAAGGCTGTCAATTTAAAACTTACTTTGAGAAATCAACCACACACATAAATGTATTAGATGGCATTTGCTAAATGTTTTACTGAAGAAACAAAAGGACTTCCTAACAGATGGTCTTTTACCTGAACTCTGGGTTGGTTCTGGTAGCGCCAGGCGATTTTCATTGTGTCTGGATTCTCTGGATCGCTTTGTTGAGGTTGACCCTCACTAATTTTCAGGCTGGAAATGTCATCCATAATTGGAGAAGGGAGTTCCTATTTCAGAAAATATATATAAAAAAAACAACATTAAAGTCACCATGAAATCAAAATGGAATGGATAATTCTTTACATTTACTTAATATTGCAGTATTTATTATTAATGATTTATCCGTGCACATCATTATTTAATTTTTTTTTTTATTCACTTGATCTTTAATCGAAATAACTTCCCTCTTGTATCGTCATCTCTTCTCTGATGACATGTTTACTGACGCGAGGGCGGGAGAACCTGTCACTCACATGAGATTGACCAAAAGCAAACCACAACCTTCCAATCAATTCCCAAAGGACAAAATCGAGATCTGCCCTATATTTTTTCCCTCTTTGAAATATGCATATATATTTTAGACATAGAAGAAAATGAAAAAGCAGCAACAAAAAAATAATTATGGAATAATGTCAATTAACCATTATTTACATCCACTATAACGGACTTCTAAAATGTTTGTCCTATTTTACAATTGACAAATGCAATCTGAATATGGCAAGACATCTGGTTCCTGACCTTACTAAAAGCTTTAGAGGCATTTAAAACTGGAACAATTTTATCATCTTTTTAAAACCATTAAAAAAAAAACAAACAAAAAAAACATTAACCACTGTTTTTCTGTCCCACTTTATATTAGGTGGCCTTAACTACTAAGTACTTACATCAAAAAACAAGTACAATGTACTTATTGTGTTCATATTGTATTGCAAAACACTTTTGCTGATAGTGAGGTGGGATACGGGTAGGTTAGATGTAAGGGAAGGGTCAACAGTGTAATTATAAATGTAATTACAGAAATTAATTGAAGATGTAATTACATGCTGGTATTTTTTTTAAATGTATAACAATGTACACAATATGTGTATTGTATCAAATTATTCATTTAAAATGTTAGTACATAGTTAAGGCCACCTAATGAAGTGGGTCGTTTATCAACCAGTTCATTAACCAAATTGCTGCATATTTTTATATTTGACAATTTAAATATTTTGTCTATATTTTTATCTCCATTTGTGTGGGTATAGTTATTTCTAGATTTTTACATTGTATCTAGAAAGACTAAAGCTAGTTTAAGCCACTGCCTTGGAGCTCGTTAGTGAAAAGGGAAATAAATTAAACCGGTTTTAACAAGGCCAAAAGTATGAACAAACACATCAAAATTGTGCAAGCACTTCAGAAGCTGTTGTTTAAACAACAGGGTTGATACTGTCGTTAATGCCAAAAAATGCCAAAATGAAGGTGGGAACTGTCTCCCTTAGGGGGAAATTCAGACCATGCAAAAACAAAAAACAGAGACTGTTTCACAAATAACAGCTCAATGCAGGAACCGTCTAAAGGGCAACAACAGGCCCTCATTAAGCTTGTGTTGACTGGGGGCCAATCAGAGGCCAGCGAGAGAGGAACTCCCGTCCACTGTCATTAAGGTGAGACTCGTTAAAGCTCACAGGTAACTCCCCGAGCTCCCACACACACAAAACATTCATGTATCAGTCTAGGAAAGCTTAGATGGGGAAGGAGAAGAGAGAGAAAACACTGCCTATGTTCGAAATGGAATATTAGAGTACTGCCTAAAGCACACAATGCACTAGACATTGAAAACAGCTTAGCATGCTTACATGAAACCGCATGCATTAGCCCTCTATGGCATGACTTTTTATTTTTTGGGGAAAAAAATATATTTCACCCCATTTTTTGGGAGCTTGGGGGTCCCTGATAATATATCCATCATAAAAAAGTGTCACCCCCCCACCCCTGAACCAGATTTTGGTTTGTTGCCTCAGGGCAACACTGTGCCATAAGGGTACTAAAAAGGTTTTCTACATAGATTTTCAATAGGGAAAACAAGCAATATGTGCATTAGATAAAATTATATTTTGAAAAACATCAAACAATACAAAAACACTACTACTAATTACAACTAACACCTCATGTATTATATTCATACACCAATCAGGCATAACATTATGACCACTGACAGGTGAAGTGAATAACACTGATGATCTCTTCATCACGGCTCCTGTTAGTGGGTGGGATATATTAGGCAGCAAGTGAACATTTTGTCCTCAAAGCTGATGTGTTAGAAGCAGGAAAAATGGGCAAGCGTAAGGATTTGAGCGAGTTTGACAAGGGCCAAAATGTGATGGCTGGACGACAGAGCATCTCCAAAACTGCAGCTCTTGTGGGGTGTTCCAGTGGTCTGCAGTGGTCAGTATCTATCAAAAGTGCTCCAAGGAAGGAACAGTGGAGAACCAGCGACAGGGTCATGGGCGGCTAAGGCTCATTGAGACCCGTCAGGGTGCCCATGCTGACCCCTGTCCACCGCCAAAAGCACCAACAGTGGCATGTGAGCATCAGAGCTGGACCACCGAGCAATGGAAGAAGGTGGCCTGATCTGATGAATCACGTGTTCTTTTACATCACGTGGATGGCCGGGTGCGTGTGCGTCACTTACCTGGGGAACACATGGCACCATGTGCACTATGGGAAGAAGGCGTGGCGGCGGAGGCAGTGTGATGCTTTGGGCAGTGTTTTGCTGGGAAACCTTGGGTCCTCCATCCATGTGGATGTGACTTTGACATGCACCACCTACCTAAGCATTGTTGCAGTACATGTACACCCTTTCATGGAAACAGTGTTCCCTGGTGGCTGTGGCCTCTTTAACTCTTTCACACTTCCACAAAGCACAAATGCTTCAGGAATGGTTTGAGGAGCACAACAACGAGTTTGAGGTGTTGACTTGGCCTCCAAATTCCTCAGATCTCAATCCAATCGAGCATCTGTGGGATGTGCTGAACAAACAAGTCTAATCCATGGAGGCCCCACCTCACAACTTACAGGACTTAAAGGATCTGCTGCTAACATCTTCGTGCCAGATACCACAGCACACCTTCAGGGGTCTAGTGGAGTCCATGCCTCGATGGCTCAGGGCAGCAAAAGGGGGACCAACACAATATTAGGGAGGTGGTCATAATGTTATGTCTGATCGGTGTTAACAATAATAATAAAAAACATAAATGATACTCATAATGCACATTCTTTGAGTTTTCTGAACGTGTAAAAACAAACTTCCCAGGAAAACTTGAATGCACCATATGGTCCTAACACTACGATATTGCCTGAACAAAAGTGGTCTAACTGCACAGTGTTGCCCTGAGGCAACAAACAAAAAAACACAGTTTTAGTATATAAATAAAAACTAAATAAATAGTTAAACAATCAAACATACTTCTTTACATGCTGACGCACATGCATATATATTTTTAAATACATTTATTTCAATTTAAACATGTTAAAAAGTGATATTTATCCAACCAATTGATGGCACTGTGTCCCATGTGGCTTTGCTTCATGAAAGGACTGCTCCACCCCCAAACAAAAAGTCACACCCACTTCAGCCCATCATTTCATTGAACAGACATGTCAGGTGATATTATATGTTTTAAAAAAATATAGAACAAAGTTAAAGGGGCAGTGTGAGGTCCAAAAAAGTAGTTTGTTGCCTGAGGGCAACACTATGCCATAGAGGGTTAGACAACTATGTAAATTTTAAACAGTTGCATTCTACACTGGCATGCACATAGTAAGACTATGTGTCAACAAATAAAATAAAATAAATAAATAAAGATCAGGGACCGTATTCACAAAACATCTTAAAAAGGTCCCATGGCATGACATTTTCATTTTATGAGGTTTTTTAACATTAATATGAGTTCGCCTAGCCAGCCCGGCCAGATAATTTGGAGAGAATTGATTCCGTTTATCAGTCGCAATGTCAGTACAGGCTTTACAAACAGACTTTTACGGTATGGATTCGACAGCAATGCCACAAACAGTGAGTAACAGTGTTCATTAATGCCTGATCTGTGATCAGTGATTTCTGATGTGTAGCTAATCATTCAAGTTCACGCAGACTTTCTTTCTAAATCGGTTAATACTGTCAGTCCCGCCGCTGGCCGTCTTGATGCCCTAAGCGTAATGCATCAGTGAATCAAGCCAGTGACTAAAATGATCAACTACACATAGTTTCTGTTAGTAGCATGAAATCAATCTGTTATTTCAAGTTTGATTAGATGCTAGATTAGCGATCAAAGAACACTCTTTATAATGTTCGGATCTGTCAATCACACGTCGCGAGTGTATCTGCACACTTGCCCAAACTGCCGTTATAAGGAATGACGCGGTTATGCTGCACAAAGCTCTTACTGTATTCATGTCAATGTCGTGTTTGCTGTTAGTTGTTGTGAAAGCATTTTGTGAGAGAAAACGAGCTGCAATGATGAGATCACTGCATTCACGCGATCAACAGACTGTCTGTGTACTCAATGCTCATCACTGCAGCTTTTCATGTGATGGGAAAAGATCTAAAAATAATGCTATAATCGATTCGTTCATCTTGACGGCTGTGATGGTAAAAAAAAAAACATGTAGTAAAAGTATTTGAGAGGGGTTCCACATGTTACAAAGTTCGTAGAATAAGGAGGAAGAAGACAGGTCGGCGTGACTGGGACTCGTGTTTATTCAGAACTCTCAGATAGAAACAAAATAAACTCGCGCTCACAGCGCTCTCAACAACTCAGTACGATATAGCTCTGTCAGGAATCTTTCTCCGGGTCTCTCTGGTGCACATGCAGTCCGTCTCTCTCTCTCTGGCAGCGCTTTCAGACCTCGCCAAACCACACCCCTCCGCCACATAATCTAATACTCATTTCAAATGCAAAGATGTCAGCCAATCACAACAGTGGCCGTTTTCACTGAAGTCTCACAGCAGACACGCCCCTTGAAACAGGGCATTAAAGGGTTAGTTCATCCAAAAATGAAAATTCTGTCATTAATTACTTACCCTCATGTCGTTCGACACCCGTAAGACCTCCGTTCATCTTCAGAACACAAATGAAGATATTTTAGTTTAAATCTGATGGCTCTGAAAGGCCTCCAGTGGCACAATGGCACTTTACACTCTCAAGACCCTTTAAAGACATCGTTACAAAGTCCATCTCACTACAGTGGTTCTACAATAACTTTATGGAGTGACAAGAATAGTTTTTGTGCGCAAAAAAACCCTAAATAACGACTTCTATGGTGATGACGATTTCAAAACACGGCCTCATGAAGCTTCGAAGCGTTATGAATCAGTGAGCCAATCATAACGCTTCGAAGCTTCATGATGCCGTGTTTTGAAATCGTCATCACTATATAAGTACACCCAGAGGGGTAATAACAGTATAGAAAAAATGCTTTTTATTTCTAAATTATGACATTTTTTGATGTAAAAACCATGCTAACAATATAAGTACACCTCAGGAAACATTATAAAATAATAAAAATCCATTCCATGGGACCTTTAAGACTGGCGTTTTCACACCTGAAAGTCCGCACCAAGGTCCGAACCGAAGTTCACGTTGAGATACATTTGATACTTTCGGTTAGTTTTGGTTTGGTTTCACATTGCAATTATGTGAGCGGACTAAAGAACTTTACGTGACACACTTGCGTCCACTCGTCATCATCTATGTGGGCTGCATCTTGACATTGATTGGTTTGTAAACGGACGTGTGTCTGACGTCAGCGTCTTTGACAAGTGTGAATGAACGGACGGACGCATATCACCGCCACTATTGAACAGTGCGCATTGCTTGACTATGTTCTTTTCGTCACGTTTAAAAGTGGACATTTCAAGCTTTATATACACATATTTCTCATGTTTGTGAGACGAGTAGCTGCTGAGTTTCAGTTTATTTGAGACGCGCTCAAGTTCATTTGCAAAGCATGTGATCGGTCCCGCGATTATTTTCTGCTTTAGCTAGACTATTTGCTTCTTATTTATTAAATCCAGGTAATTATCTGACGAAACATTGATTAAAATGAAGATACAATTTATACAAAACGAAATTCACATTAAAGAAAGGTTCATAAGCAAAATCATGCAAAATTTCGTTTAAAATAATTTCTGACTTTCTGTCTTCTGACATATTGCGCATCTTTTCACTTTTCATAATCAATGTAGCCTAGATTGAATTTAAAAATAACATTATAATATTTAAACATAAACAGGAACTTCCTGTAAATGGTCTGAAAGTCCGAACCATACAGAAAATGCTTTCACACTAGAAACGAACCGAACCTTTGTTCAGTTTGATCCGGACCGAGACTACCTCTTTTCGTCGGACCAAATTTCGTCTGTTTGGTCCGGACCGTGGTACGGGGGAGGTTTCACACCTGTAATTTTGATTCGGACCAAACTGAAAAGTCCGAAAATCCGGACCAAACCAGGTAGGTGTGAAAACGCCCTAAAAGTAGCTCCTAACTTGCTGATTTAGGAGAAACTCTTAAAAATAATGGGCGTGTCAGTCCTAATTTTAGGACTCCTAAATTTTTGCTCTAAGAGTATTTCACAAAGCATTTTAGCACTGCATATTAGGCGCACTGCATATTAGGCGCACTGCATATTAGGCGCACTGCATATTAGGCGCACTGCATATTAGGCGCACTGTCCAAAGGGATTGAGGGCTCCGAGCTTGGAATTTAGCCCAAAACCAGAGTTCTGCCACACATTGCAGACCCTGAGTGAGGAACGGGGTGGCGGGATGGATGCAGAAAACTGTCGAGGTAACTAGGCGAGACGGCTCTCGGCTGTGCATATACCTCCTCTCGCGCTGATTAGATAGACAATTTCCTCACAAACTTTGTTAACAAAACATAATTTTGGCTTGAATTCTGCAATCTCTTGAGATGCAGACATGTAAGAGGCTGACAATTAGATTGTTTAAATATGGCATCATTTTTATTTTAAAATCTGTATTTGAATATGGCAACAAAAATATATATATATATATTTATTTCAATATAGCAAAATGAAACCTCGTTCAACAAAATATTTCTATAATTAAATCACTGACAGAGACCTCTTATCAGCCAATCACTGTGGTCATAGTAAGTAAGCATGATGACATCATCCATAGCAACGAGGTCAACCCCGCCTTTACTCTTAGCTTAAGACTTCTCTCCATTCCATAGTAAAAGTTGCTCTCTAGCTTTGTGGATAAGTTAAGAGAAATCTCGTAACTAAGAACTTTTACTGCCATTAAGGACAACTCTTAGTGGGAAGATAAAATCTTTTGTGAATACGGCCCCATATCAAATAATGAAGCAAGAAAAGATGCAAATAATGTTAAAATAAGACCATTTAAAATAAATAATGTGTGATCAAATAATGAAACAAGGAAAGATGTGAATTATGTCAAAATAAAATCAATAAAAATAGAACAAATGTCTGATCATTAAATCAAGAGGATGTGCATGATGTCAGAATAAAATTATAAAATAACAAATGAAATATTTGATAAAATAATGAAGCCAGAAAAGATGTGAAAGATGTCAAAATATAATATTATAAAATATCAAATAATGAAGAAAATATGTGAATGGTTAAAACAAAAATCAACTTTTTTGATCAAATGATGCAATACAATGTGCAATTTATGTCAGAATAAAATTAAATAAAAAATAAATAAAATAAAACAAATCTGTCAATGAAGCAATGGTCAAAGTGTATAATTTGACTCATTAGCAATGCAAGCTCAATTTGCACACATTGTGGGATAGATTTGGAACATGCAAAGCACATTCAGTAATGTACAAGCATAGCTATACTTCAAGAAAACATGCATACTATGCAGACTATACATACAATAATACACAGCAAAAATAATAGTATGGCATTCTATTCCAAACACACCCAATAACAAAAGTATACAACACTGACAGGCAACAGTTTTAAAGCGTCCATAGACCAAAAGTAGATACATAAATTAGACTATGGCAGAGTCATAATAATATATACAGACATTGTGTCATGTTCGGTCAAACTGTTCCCGGCCAATGCTAAGAAAAATATTTAACTGATAAAGACACACAGATTTCTCAAGGTTTATTGTTTTGAGGGCCAGGTACTAGTTATATAAGGAGAATACGGTTGTAAATAATGTATTTTGATGTACTTGGAGTTCACAGAATCAAAGTGTCAAACAGGCCGAGTGTGAACACCTGATTTGATTTTATTCTTACCTGCATGATCTCATCAGGGTGATCTCTGGCGGATGCCAGGAAGAGTTCATGTCCGCACACAACTCCCTCCGCCAGGAAGTACTTGAGCAGCATGCGGGAGTAGCTGTCATAGCGGTCCTCCTCTGTGAACAGAAAGCACCATCAATGCCACCTACATCAACCCAAACTGTACCAAAACAAAGAGAGGTGAGCCTCTTGACGTGCCTCATGACAAAAGAATGGCCAGAGAGTCACTATCAGATCAGATACTGTAAATATCCCAACATGGAGAACAAAAACAACACTAATCTTGGTTGAAATAATAGAACAACTGTTTATTCTGGTTGCTAGTGATGGCAAACACACTAGCCCCTTTACCAGAGATGCCGAATGGAGTGTCTGACAATAGGATCAGAGGCCAGTATGATTGTAATGGATTTAATGGTCAGTCCATCAGCAGCTACCACCATACATGAAAATGTGCGAGTACACACGTTATACCTCCTGTAGCTGAAATGTACTTATATTTCTGTTACAAAACAGAACTGAGGAAAAGTGAAGGGAACACCTGTCTTGATCTATCTACCAGCACTTCAACACTATACATTGTCCTCAACCCTCTGACGATGAAACCTCCATCATTTATACAGACAAACATTTGCTAAATTAGATTCTGTTGATACCTTTGAGGTACTGAGATAAACATTTTCATAGCTGCAGAAATCTTTCATTTTCTTAGTGAGAAGAAAATCTAAGTATTGCTGTTTACATTTACATAATTACATTTGTACATATTAGTACCCCGAAGCACCAAGAAGATCTATAATAGCTGAAGAAAGTTGACATTGCCAATTTCTTCTAGCAGTTGCTTGGGGGACAATAATCAATCACTCTCATCTAAAATATGTATTCTGTCTCAAACAAATCATTGCAAAGTCCAGTATATTTTAGCAAGCTGGCTTGTTTGGACGGTTCAAAATGAATCGGTTCAAATTATCCACTGGGTTTGTGTGTAAATATGTTTCATAGCAAAGTAATATATTGTACAATTTACTATTATATTACGAATGCACAAAATAATAATTCATTCATTAATATATATATATATATATATATATTAGGGGTGTAACGGTACACAAAACTGACGGTTCGGTACGTACCTCGGTTTTGAAGTCACGGTTCGGTACAGCAGTTTTACAAAATTGCTTTTTATTAATTTTTATTCAACAGTGGTTTAATGAAAAAAAAAATGTGTCTGTCCTTAAATGAATTCAGTTATAACTAAAAGTTTCTTAAAAGATAATGCTGTAAACTATATAGGGAGCCCTTACTTACATATTGCTATTAAAGATTAACAACAGAGCCCAAACTATTAGCCTAAATTCAGTTGCTATTTATTTTTAGGTATAATAATCAACACTCATAAGCTTCACATAAGGCAGTTTTTGCAGTAACTTCTAAATCGAATTATTATAATTTTTTCTCCAATTTTTTGTTGAAATATAATCATTTAGTGGCTGTAATTTTAATGACAGGTTTATTTAAACATTAAATAAACAAGACATCACTAACAGGCTAAGTAGTATATAATGAATATATATAGGCTAATATAATGAATATATAGGCTAATATAGTGCATGTATTCAGTGAAAGAGTTAATCTCTCTAACGTTAGTGAGCTAACAGCTGTGGACACTGACTTCTGAGGTAAGCGTGATTCTACACGACATTGTTTACCAGCTGTTTTATTGTCTTTCCGCGGTTGAATCACCGATGGAGTGATTACACAACATATGATACGTTTCAGTAAGTTGTAATGTATCCTCAACAAGATATTAATTTATATTTATTCTCTTCCTGATCGCGACGCGTTCAATCGCTGCCGCTTGAAGTTGAACTGATACGCGTCTATCAGTCACGTAACATTAAAGAGCATTAAAATGCATTTATCGTTTGAATTTCGTGATAAAATGGACTGAATACTCAATATGTTTGTGTGGGAACTAGGATTGAAGTGTGTTCCGCGCTTTAAACAAGCCGACTGTTAACTGTTAAAGATTGCATTCATAACCGTTCGGTACACGCGTGCACCGAACCGAGAGCCTTGTACCGAAACGGTTCAATACGAATACATGTACCGTTACACCCCTAATATATAATATATATATATATATATATATATATATATATATAATATATTAGGGGTGTAACGGTATATATATATATATATATATGTATATATGTATATATATATATATATATATATATATATATATATATATATATGTGTATGTATATATATATATATATATATATATATATATGTGTATGTATGTATGTATGTATGCATGTATGTATGTATGTATGTGTATGTGTATGTGTATGTGTATGTGTATGTGTATGTGTATGTGTATATGTATATATATATATATATATTAGGGGTGTGTGTATTTATATATATTATAATATAATATAATATATAACTTTATTTTAGGGTTCCATTCCCGCTATTAACTAGTTACTTATTAGCATGCATATTACTAGGATATTGGCTGTTTATTATTACTTATAAAGCACACATTAATGCCTTATTCTGCACGACCTCATTCTACATCCTTAATCCTACCCAATACCTAAACGCTATACAAACTACCTTACTAACTATTAATACTCTGTAAATTAGAAGTTTATTGAGGCAGAAGTCAGTTAATAGTTAATAGTGAATATGTGTTCCCCATACTAAAGTGTTACCAAAAAAAAATCTCAGAAAAGTATACCAGAAAATAATTATCTGCTTACAGATGTCTGTTAAACTACCATTCAAAATGTTGGGGTCTGTAAAAAAAAAAGGTTTTCTATTATACTCTATTTATTTGATCAAAAATGCAGTAAAACCAGTGATATTATGAAATAGTATTACAATTTAAAATAAATAAAATAAACTGTCAAACTGGTGACGGCAAAGCTGAATTTGATCCTTCAGAAATCATTATAATATGCTGATTGAGAAACATTTACATTTAGTCATTTAGCAGACACTTTTATCCAAAGTGACTTACAAATGAGAACAATAGAAGCAACTAAAACAGTCATGGGCAAAAATATGCAAGTGTAACAAGTCTCAGTTAATCTAGAACAGATTTTTTATTTTTTATAAATAGACAAACAGAAAATGAATATGAGGCATTTTTTTACATTTCTTATTAATAGGCATTTTTTTTACATTTCTTATTATTACCAATGTTTAAAACAGTTGGGCAGCTTAATATTTTAGGCTGACTTTTTTTTAGGATTCTTTGATGAACAGCATCTTAAAAAGCGGTTACAAAAAAATATAAATAAAAGTAACAATATCTTTTTTTATTGTACTGACCCTGCACCTTTGATCGACAGAGTGTTTTTTGTTTGCATTTTTTACAATATAAATTAACTTTCAAATCAGCTTCCCAATTGGTTTAGTGCGGACATAATTACAACAACAAAAAAAATCTGAAAATGGTTCTGACCATAGCTGACTGGTCAACAATTTATTGGCTAATATATAATTTACGTTTCTTTTTAAATATACATTTTACATAACTTCGCACTATCCCTGTTATTCTGACTTCCTGTAATAGTGTTCAGCAATTGTCCACTCAGAAACACTGACAGTGTGCTTCTTCCTCTCCAACACACACTGACAGTTTCTGACAAACACTCAAACCCACACATGTCTAAAGCCTCTGTGTGACCTCTGAAGGATTCCTCCAACAGCAGGAGAGAATGAGGGGTTTCCTGTCCTCTTCCCGACTCTGCCTACAAACCGGGATGCCTCTCATATTCCATCACCAACGGAAGAAAAAAAAAAATTCCTTAGCTCTTCAATTTGTCATCGGAAGAACTCCCCTCTCCCTTATTGATGTGTTTCTAGGTCAGCAGGCCTTTGTGGCTTTCAGCGGCCCCGACAAAGACACCCAGATGGGCCCACTCGAGATGGGGCCTATTGTGGTAGCGTTTCTATGGTGCCTTACAAATGAAACCTGCGGGTGCCATTAGCCTAGCGGGGGTGTTTTGGGGGCAGGATGAGATGTCTTGGGGGTGCATATCTCTGCTGGCACATATCAGTCACCCAAAAGGTGGGGCATCTACAGACTTCCTATCTTTTCTGATGCAGAGAGAGGCGGTCTCTTTTGGTGAAAGAATAATGTAAGTCGTACTTTCAGCATGTGTGTAAGGCAGTAGGAGTCTGTGAGTGCAGCGAGTGTGTGAGTCAGTCATTCAAAGCTGCAGGGGAAATTTGGGTCAACACTTCTGCCCTCCTGCTTCCATATGTTTGCCGTCTGAGTCCCACTGATTCACAGTGGAACCGGTAATACAAATCTAAATGAAATGCGCAAGCTCTGGGGACACATCTTCCATCCATTTCTTTACTTGAATTACTGTTGCATCAAATAACAACACCTCAGTTTTTAGACTCTACATAAATAGCTTACAAATTGTTTTTCACTATTAAAATACTTACTTAAGGGATAGTTCACCCAAAAATGAAATATGTGTCATCATTTACTCCTGTATGAGTTGCTTTTCTTTTGCTGAACACAAAAGAAGATACTTTTTAAATGTTGGTAACCAGACAGTTGACGGCACACATTGACTACCATAGTATTTTTTTTCCTACTATGGAAGTCAATGGGGTCCATCAACTGTCTGATTACCAACATATGGTACTTGAGGGTAATTAATGGCAAAATTTTAATTTTTGTGTGAACTATCCCTTTAATATGCATGCCGAGACAATAATAACTAAGGCATTCATACACTTCAACCACTTTTGCACTATACAATATTTTATTTCTGCATCCTAACCAGTCCAACACAGGAACACTGGCTAAACCAATTATGTAAATTTGGGGCGGAACTATCTATTAATCATTTAACCAACCAGGTTGGAGGAGTGTTTAGATTAAATTATTTTTTACCATTTAGTTGGGTGCAACTAAAGAAAAATAACACTTAACATTTCGATTAATAACATCTGAAAGAAAGAAAACAAAATAAATTTATTTAATGTATTTTGTTGTATAATAGATAAAGCCACACCATACTATTTAAAAGAATTCCCTTCTACTATAGAAATAATAAACATCTCTCTCTCACACACACACACACACACACACACACGTGATATCTTTCATGTGGGTCACATGTTGGGGACGTAAGTGACCTAGACAGGACTCGATAGATCATAAGGGACCATGACCAATCCACTTCCAACGAAGTGAAAACAGGACAAAAGAATGCAAAGAATAGGATGTAAAGATATAAGATCCTCATGAATATATGTTTTGAGAATAATAAGGTATGTCAAAAGAATTCATTATACAAAGAGAAAACTATATGCTGGTCATCTACCAGAGTGCAAAGCAAATAGTGGCAACTTTCTTAACCTTACGTCAATATAAATAAATAAATACATAAATAATACTTAGGAGGAGCAACAGAAAGACCCTCAATTTTAAATACGCCAAAATACTTTAAACTGCTGTTAAAGTCCCCATGAATAACAATTCTTATTTTTATGGAATAGTGCAGTGTTTATTATAAATTATTTAACTGTGCACATCACCATTATTATTATTTTTTATTCAAATGCACCTCGTAATCTTTAATCAAAGTAACTTCATCTCCCTCTTGCAGTGATAACTCTTCTCTGATGATGTGTTTACTGGCGTGGGGGCGGAACAACCTGTCACTCGCATGAGATCCACCAATAGCAAGCTACAACCATCCAACCAATTCCCAATGAACAAAATCAAGTCCTGCCCTACACTTTTTCCTTGTTCAAGAAGCCAGGATGTACATCACAATAGGGAATAAAAGACTATCACAACTTCTGTTTCATGCTGAATTTAACACTGCGGAAAAAGTCTGTAATCAGAGGCATCAGAGATATCAGCCTACTGATCCTAAGATTTGTAGTATCACAAGCAACTACACACACACGCGTACTGCTATCTGCACTTTTTGATAGATTTCACAGGCTTCATATGGTACTCTGCAACATGAAAAGATTATTTTGAATAATCCCTGTCCTTATTTTTTCCTATCCATTACGACATGCAAAGCAGTGGCTAAGTACAAAAATAATATCCAGAAATAAAAATATCTTAACCTAGTGACATGACATGACAGTATAAATACATTGCGTCATTGCTTACCTACAAGTAGCAGAGTTCCAACTGCAAGACCACCACCTATGGAAAAAAAAGTATTTATCTTAAAGACATCAAATTATAATGTGTTTGTATGGTAACACTTTACAATAAGGTTTCATTAGTTAACATTAGTTAACCACATTAGTTAACATGAACTAATGAATTGCACTTCTACAAAATGTATTAATCTTTGTTAATATTAATTTTAACATTTACTAATGCATTATTAAAATCAAAAGTTGTTAAACATTAGTTAATAATGCACTGTGAACAAACAATGAACAGCTGGATTTTTTATTAACTAACGTTTAAAATTAACAAATACAGTAGCAAATGTATGGCTCATTGTTATATTTCATATTAGTTAATACATAGACTAATGTTTACATGTTTACAAATGAAACCTTATTGTAAAGTGATAATATATATTACTAAACATGTTTTGTTTTTCTCAGGGAATTTTCTGTCATTATACATGCCAAGATAAGGAAATCATTATAGGATCAATATTACAACTTCCAATACAACATTATTTCATATAATACAACAATATTTCTTATAAATGCAAAGATTATACCCCTAATGAAGTGAAAACTACCCTGATATTTTGATTGATGGGTTAAAAGCACTTTCCAGTCAGGTTTAAACAGTGACAGTGGGGTGACTGTGGTGTAAACAAAAGCTTATTAATGCTGAATTACTTTTGGGATTTATTAAAATATATATAGGCCTAAATACGAAGACGATAGAGAGGCATGTGAAATATGAATATAGTTACACACCCCCTTGACAGTGAGCTTAAATTAATTATACCAACCAATCACGTAGTCAAGCGAGCTGACGCCAGATGACAGTAAGAGCTGTCCGTTCTGTACAGAAGGTCTGGTACCAGGGATAGAAACTAGTTTGCTGCGGGTTTTCTTCTGAAAACTAGTTGTGTTGCCTGTGCTGGAGGATCCAGCCATGCACCTAACGGGAGCCGCCATGTTTTTTCTGTTGACAGCAACAGCGGTGACTCTACAGCCAATCAGCAACTTTTTTGTGTGTTCTTGTTGTGTTCTTAGCCAATCAGAAAAGGTCTTGCTCAGCGACGATGACGCAATGGAGTTCAAGGTTGACTGCAGCTGCGTAGTGAACATATGATCTAGGAATACAAACAGCACGCGCTGTCAATGGACACGAATCAGGTAGGATTCTTGTACAAATGACTATAGTGCTTATTATAATTCCATCATACATTACATTCCTGCTTTAGATCATATTTATATGCCCAAAACATTATTGCGGTTTCAAAACTGACAGCTACCTGAGCCATAACAGAAAAAACATGCTGCCCTTGTAATTTAGACTAGACTTATGAATTGCTGTGAGCAGATTCGTGACACTGAAACAGCTGAAGCTGTCATTATAACGGTTTATTTATTGATTCATTGCACAACAATGATATGCATACGTGTCAGAAGCAGAATAAACGAGAACAATTTTTAATATTATGTTTTTGGATCACAAATGTATATAATATGGATATTTGAAAGAATTTAACTTTTTATACAGATGTTAAAAAAATAATTGTTTTTTCAAATAAATACTGTTCTTTTGAACTTTCTATTCTTCATCAGCACAACTCTGTTTTCAACATTGATAATAATAAGAAATGTACTTGAGCAGCAAATCATCATATTACAATAATTTCTGAAGGGTCATGTGACACTGAAGACTGGTGTAATGATAGTGATAAAGGAATAAATTACATTTTAAAGCATTCAAATAATATTTTTTTCCCAATTGTAATAACATTTCACGATATTGCTGTTTTACTGTATTTTCCATCAAATAAATGCAGCCTTGGTGAGCAAATACATCTTACTGACCTCAAACTTTTTATACACATACATATATATATACACACCGATCTGGCATAACATTATGACCACTAATACTAATTAGTGGCCGATAATAGCCGATAAGAATAATATCCACCCCCAAATCATTCTTGTCGGCTATTGGCTGGAGCACTCTTTGTTGTGGTTCGTGGTCCAGACTGCCCACGTTTGTTTTTGTTGCAGTTTGTGGAGCTTATGCGGACTACAGAGACCACGTTTTTTTTACAGTGTGTTCAGGGGACAGGCAGCTAGCGGATAGCGAGGAGATGTTTGCTGTATGTGACAAAAAATGTTTTGGCCTGAAAAACGCGTAACATCGCTTGGAGCACCTTTAAAGGTCCTGTTCTTCGTGATCCCATTTTTCAAACTTTAGTTAGTGTGTAATGTTGCTGTTAGAGCATTAATAATACCTGTACAATTATAAAGCTCAAAGTTCAATGCCAAGCGAGATATTTTATTTAACAGAAGTTCCCTTTCAAAGCCTACAGCGAACGCCGGTTTGGACTAAATCCCTGTACATCCTGCTTTAATGACGTCAGTAGAACAGTTTGTTGACTAACCTCCGCCCACAAGAATACGCAAAAAAGGGGGCGTGGTCTTGTTGCTCCCCCACGTGGAGAAGAGGAAGTGTTGCGTTTGTAGAGTGTGTTTGTCGCCATGTCGTCGAGACGCTGTTATTTTCATCCCGGAGTCAAATCACCTTTGTTTGGCCTTCAGGGGCTGTACTTTGAGCGCGTTCATCTCCCCGTTATGGTAAGAGGCGTGACCTTTCCGGGCAACGTGCGCTAAGCTGCTGTCGAATCACAACACGGGAACCGCTGGCACAATCAGAACTCGTTACGTATTTCTGAAGGAGGAACTTCGTAGAATAAGGAAATCATAGAGGCGTTTTTAGGACAGTGAAAACAGCGGTATACAGATAAGTAAATTGTGTGAAAAATACTGTGTTTTTGTACACGCGAAACATGAACACATGTTATATTGCACACTGTAAACACAATCAAAGCTTCAAAAAAACAGGAAAAACGGGACCTTTAACTTCAGCAATATGAGCTACAGTAGCTCGTCTGTTTGATCGGACCACACGGGCCAGCCTTCGCTCCCCACTTGCATCAATGAGCCTTGGCCGCCCATGACCCTGTCGCCAGTTCACCACTGTTCTTTCCTTGGAACACTTTTGATAGATACTGACTCTGCAGACTGGGAACACCCCACAAGAGCTGCAGTTTTGGAGATGCTCTGACCCAGTCGTCTAGCCATCACAATTTGGCCCTTGTCAAACTCGCTCAAATCCGTACGCTTGCCCATTTTCTTGCTTCTAACAGATCAACTTTGAGGACAAAATGTTCACTTGCTGCCTAATATATCCCACCCACTACAGGTGCCGTGATGAAGAGATAATCAGTGTTATTCACTTCACCTGTCATAATGTTATGCCTGATCGATGTATATACTCACACACATACACAATTTCCTGCATTGCTGTGGTAGTTTCCTGCATAATAAATTAGACACACAAATCAGTTTTTAACATCCATATATTTATTGATTTTGTAAATCACTGTGATATTATCCATCATTAAAGTGGGAGTCTTATCATTGATAGTTTTGGCCTCTCAAAAACTATGGTTTCTTTTATTTCCAAAAATGTATCTCCATTCAGTGCTAAGGTGCTCTTTTTAGTTTGTCCAGATGCTGCTATCGCTTATGTTATTTTTATTATGTCAGCTTTATCAACTCCTATCTGATTGTTCCACACAGTGCTAATACTAACAGTCATAACATGTCAAATGTTTCCTGAGCAGCTTGTTTGGGTTTCCCCAACGTGATTCTCTTTGCTACCGCAATCTGAGGTTAAGAATATAGTGGCATTGCTCAGAAGGGAAGTTAGATTGTCATCTGCGGAGGGTTTTGTATGCGTTAGTGTTGAAAGGAAAGCAATAATCTTGGATGCCAGGACAATTATAGGGTTGTGGTAACTATTATTTGTGACCCACAGGAAGGTCATTTTATTCTCTCCTCCAAAACCTGCATTAATCTGTATTTTTTCCAATGTGAAATAAAGGATATCTGTCCTGTAAAAACAACGCAGGCTAATTTTAAAACGAAATTGGTAGGGATGGGCATTTACTGAATAGAGAATTGTAAGATTTCTCTTTTACCCTCAACAGAAGGCCTAACTTGGCACATCTGATAAGATCTGTTTGCATTTCAGCTCCATCTTGGGTTCAGGCTGCAGTCAAAGGTCATTTCAATAAAGATTAGTCTATTTATGTCACGTCATTGTTACAGAACTAGCTCGGCGTCCTTTGAAATTGCTTCGCTTTTGTTCATATTTACGGGGATTGACTCTGTAATTGGCTTTATTTCATTATCTGCCTTTTAAAATTCATTTGATTTCCATTGGACCGTTGTAAAAATGATGTGATTGAGGGAGGTTTCTTTTATGTCTTGCGTGCTGACATCTGTCCTCCATCAACGAACCAGGTGTCTCCATCCCGGCTCAAGCCGCCAGCCTCATTTTGATAGCTGCACCGATAGCCGCCCGATTACCGAATCTCAAGGTTCTCCGATCCATTGAGAACAAAGAGAGCAGAGCGAGGCCACCCTCAGCTGCCTTCTGCCACACAGATCGAGAACATCAGAGTGTTCCCCCCCTCCTCATCTTCCTTCCATCTGGGTTCTCGGGGGAACGCCATCTTAGTTAACACTATACGAATCCATGTAATCTTCTTAAGTCCCACAGAAGCTCCCAAAGTCGAGCTCCTCATGTATGTCTAAATTCAGATGTGCTGTGATAAGAAGCTGTGAAGCGAACCTCGGGATTGGCTTCCTCACTTTTTGCTTCTGATCTCACACCATCCGTTGCCCTTCCAAATCATTTTTTTTTAAGTTTTAAGATATATATTAAACATTAAACTACTAGTTTAAGAAGTACTTGAAATTAGATCATATTACATTTTTAAATACTCATATTCAGACTACAGTTACTTTTTTATTGATTTTTATGTTATTCTAACAATGGCAGTCAAATATTAATAATTCATTGATTCTCCCTACTACTACTTTTAAATGTTCATTTAAAAAAAATGCATACTGCTTTACACACACAGACCAGCCAGTGAAAACTGAGACCCACAGCATTTGATCACTGGATTTATAGCCTATATATCATTTCACTTTTAACAAGTGTTTTCTCAACATTGCAACATTGCATATCTAATCAACTCCTGATTAACACATTAATTATTATGTGAATTATTACTCAGTTTCAGTGAGTTTTTCATGCATTAATGTCTTTGCAAGGCTTTTGTCTTTCAGATACATTAAAATGTACAAATTCACAATATATCATTAATCATTTCATATTTTACATGCAATGCAGAGATTCCTCAACTTTTTTGTCTGGTGTTCTTTGACCTTATATATTTACATGAAATACCCCCTGAGATTTTAATGTGTCAGTTCGGTCAATAATAAAATTGCGTTAATAATAATAAGTTCGATGTTCTCTGATGTCAGTTAATGGTCACATGACATGCAGGCAAACAAATACAATATTTTTAGTAGTGTTTTATTTTATTTATTCTTAATTTGTTTTTTTTATTTATTTTAAAATCATTTTTGTATGATTTAATTACTTAATTGCTTTTCATTAAACTCAGGAACTCCTGCAATTCCATCACAAACCCCAACTCTGTCATAATGTAATATTTAATGCACTTCATGTTGATAACAAAAAATTGAATATATTTTCTTTATATTTTGTATTTTATATCAATATGGTACAAGATTATTCTACTCAAAATCAATGTGATTGATAAATTAGGTCAAAAGTAATCCAAAAGTAGTCAGATTACATTACGTTAAATATGTAATGTAATGGATTACGTTACTAAATACAATTTGTCATTTGTAATCAGTAACCAATTACAATTTGTAAGTAATCTACCCAGCTCTACACACACACACACACACACACACACACGTCAAAACTATATATATATCCCAGTCTCACTCACAAACGCAAGGCTATTTTAATTGTTTTATGCTCTATATCAGAGAGGAGCTATTTTCTGTCAATGCACTAGTGCATGACTATATCTGTACCAACTTTTCTTGTAATAATTATCGTTCTGAATGTCCGGCAATCATGAACAATGGCTCTCAGAAATACAGCACTGCATCCTTTCCACTGTCACCTGGGCTGCTGTTTATTTTCTTTGCTATTTCAGGAGGTCAGCAGAGTGTGAGCACATTAGATGGTGGCACGGAGTCATAGTGACCTTTACACAAGTGTGACATCAGTCTCAATGCCTGAATTAGTGTTTGCACACTTTGCTTTCATACATAGGCCTACTGCACTGTAATTGACTCTTTAAGGGAAATCTCTGATTTTTACTGCAATATCTGAAACCGCCTCCAAATAATCTCAGCTAAGAGCGTTTTAAAAACAAAGTAATACCTTTATGCATAATATACTGATACTGCAATCGTATTACTTTGGAAAATCAAATGTTTAACCTCTGCTGTTCAATATTATAGGCCGTTTTGGTAAAAAAAAAATGTGTAACTGAATGGATTATTGAACTATTTCATTTATTTCAACTATTTGTTTTTACTTCAGATGCCATATTAATGAAACACCCATGCCAGTAGTTCAAGACATGATGCAACAGCTCTATTTATTTGTCTAATACTCATATATATATATATATATATATATATATATATATATATATATATATATATATATATATATATATATATATATATATATATATATATATATATATATATATATATATATATATATATATATAATTATTTATTTTTTTTTAGGTATTGTTTTACTTGTTGCCAAGACTGTAGATTACCTATTTTTTTTAAAGAGCAGTTTATCAGATTAAATGCTGCTAAACCAACATCGGTGACAGATCTCTCTCTCAAGAGATTTGTTCAATTTCAGAAGTTTGTTTTTACAGCAGATTTATAGGATTAAAAGGGCATTTTGATGCCACCTGCTTCTCAGCTCTCTGGGAACCCTTTCACCCTTCTGTTGCATTATGGGTTTTGGGGGTCCGGGGCCACAGATGGCTCTCCAGAGATGCTCTATGTGACTGTGTAGCAAATATATATACATTGTACTGTGTAATCCTGGATTAAGGGGAGACTTGTAGTTAATTATCCAATTGTTAGGTGAAATTCATTTTGGTCCGTCACTTCCCCCGTCCAGGGAATCATGTGGCAGATAGTGCTTGTTCCGAACACACTGGGGAATGTTCAGAAATAGAGATTTAATCTCAATTGTCTGAAGGTCTGTTTGATTTTGGCTAAACTCCATTTGATTCCAAGCAGCTGACTCACCCAGTCTCTCACACACACACACAGGGTGCCAGTGGAAAACCAGGCGGCCGCATATGGACTGTCTCTTGATATCATTCACTGGCCGTGTAATCTTATTATGCTAAATCCTTAATCCTCACCTATGCTTGACGCCCACAACAGTGACTGTGCTGGTGATTGGACGACTAGACGGTAGTTGGGGATGCTGTGTTCTCTGCAACACATTCTGCCGAGCTGGTCTATGAGCCTGACAGTCTCTTGTGGTCAGGGCAAGAATGAAAGATAGAGCCAATCAGATTGAAGCAAAATGATGGACAGAACTAGAGGAAGATATTTCTGGATCAACATGCTTTGCTGTTACCAGAATCGCGTCGAGTCGACTAGTTGTCTATTGTTTATGTATACACTTCCGTTCAAAGGTTTGGGGTTGGTAAGATTTGTTATATTTTTGAAAAAAGTATTTTATGCTCACCAAGTTAAAACAGTATATATTGTGACATATTATTACAATTTAAAAGAAATGTTTTCTCTATTTTAATGCATTATAAAATGTAATTTTATTATTCTGAAGCATTAGGTGTTCACGAAACACTTTTTATTATCAATGTTGCAAGAATATTTTTTGCAAAAACGTCATACATGGCATGCATCAAAAGAACAGCATTTATTATTTGGATGACCGAATTCTTCTTTTATCTGCAAAACAATTTTACCTGCGGGAATGAAATAAAGATACCTTACCTTATTAAAAAAATAACTCTTTTGTGTGCTATCACACATGATCAATATAACACATCCTTGCTGAATAGAAGTATTTTATTTTATCTAACGTAGGCCTGGTTCCACAGACAGGGTTTAGGTTAAGCCGGGATTAGGCCTTGGTTTAATTAGGAAATTTAAGTATGCATCTTACATTAAGTGTGCATCTTGTGGCAAAACAATGACACTGACATATTTAAGATACTGTATGTCAGTTGCATAGACTGTAAAAAAATATGGACGTAGTGTTCGTGACGTCACCCATAGGATTCTGATGAGCAGTTCTGAAGCGTAAAGTAGGGACGAGCTGGCCATCGCCATCTTGGCAGCGCGTCATCGCGCGTCACTCCCGGATAACAGAAAATGGGCAAAATGTGGGCAAGGCTGAAGTGACGCGATAAATAACAGACAGCAGATAAATGGCTATCCACCTGTCACTCAAAGTGGCCACGCCCTTAATTATGCAGAACTTTAAGGCTTTATATAATGTAAACGAATGAGTTATAAAAAAAATTCACCCCCCTCACACTCCTCATGAAGGGCAAAATTAGCAGTAGACCAAAACCACAATTTGAACCAGGCTGTAAACATGTTTTTTTCTGCTGTAAAGTTGGGCATTTTAACATGGGGCTCAATGAGATTCTGCTCCCTTCTGGAGGCGGTCCCTAGTGGCCAGTCAGTGAACTGAAGTTTAAGTCACTTCCGTATTGGCTTCAAGAGAAACTGCGGGAGGTTGCCACTTGGTCAGTTGCTTAAAACAGCTCAAACATACATTTTAGTCTGGGACTAGATTTAAGCCTTGTCTGTGAAACCCGGGATTAATGCCCCAAAACTTGTAAACAGTAGTATAGGTTTATATACTTTTGTTTTTATTTTGGAGTTTTATTTTTTACTTTATTTTGCATGATGGCAGTATGCTATGCTTTAGTTTTTAGACCGTTTGCACAGCAAAATCCTCTCAGAAAAGTTGCATTTTAAATTCACCTCATTCAAAGCACCCCTTGTAATTTACTGTAAAACTACATGAAATGTCCCATTAGATTTATTACAGTTTTTCACCAAATAGAGGAACTTACCGGTATCAAATGACCCTTTATAACGAGCATAGAGATTTAAAAGGAAAGTGTATATGTTACAGTTTAGGCAGAGAATCTGTGCCCACTATCAATTGCCAGAGAAAACGGCTCAGAAACAATAGTTTGTTCGCCCCACCCTGCAGTTTGATAAGCAAAACAACAGCTGGCCCTTTCACTGCCTCCCTGAGATACGACTACATCCAGTCAGGCAGAAACATCCCTGGACGGAGGGGGCCTTTGGGTAGAGGAGCTAACTCTCATACACCGTGTTTGTGTTGGGGGTATCAGACGTAATTACGAGGATTCAAAGGTGTGGATTCGATGTCTGACCAGAATGGATAGAAAGGTGTCAGGGACGGAGGTATGGGGCGAGGAGATGGCTGGTGGGTAATGGGATTAGGTGTAGCACTTTCCATGACACACGGAGACAGGCACCTGACACTTGGCCTGGGACTGAGATGGAGGAAGTAGGGGACAGGGGGATTAATTCCGTCCCATATTGGAGATGTCATTCCCGAGGCAATAGGGGCTTTTGGGATAGGGCTCGGTTTCGTTTAGTTTCTGCTCGGCCGGGTCGCCTTAATTCCTTTGGTTTGTTTCAGGAGAAGAGATTGAGGTTTATCCTTCATTGGACATCCGGAGAGGTTGTTCTTCTGAAGATTCGTTTTCTAATTGCACACGATTTTTAGAGTTTCTTGTTATGAACCAGCCTGTAAAACCGACAAACGGCACGCAATTGAAGTGCTGCTTTATCTTTTGAGCTGTTTATCTGCCATGCGAGGTTTCATGGATGTGTACAAACAACCAAACATGACCTTTATTGACTCACGCACCCTGCTAGCTTGATGGCCAAGGAAAAGTCAATAGTTTGAGAGAGGATGGACTGTTTATTCAGACAACGCACCAGAGTTTTATCAGTTAAAGAGCCGGGGTGCGAGGACAAACAAAGGACCTTGTGTTCTGTTGCTATGGCCATTTATTTATTTATTTTTTAGTCGGAGGAGATGAACCTGTGCCTGCTAGCGCTGTCACCTGCTCCCACAGGTGTAGATTGGGTTGTCTCAGACAGGGTCAGATGCCCAACCCATCAACAAGGCACAAAAGAGCGACCTTTGTGTCTTGTTGATGGGTTGTAGAGGCTCCTGAGAATGAAACACCATCTCTAATGATCACTTTGGTTTCACAGTTTTAACCGTTAGCCATTAAATGTGTGATGTGCATTTCCCCACCAACACCACCTCAGTGACAAAGTGTTTAAAAGCCACTTTCACCCCTCTGGCACAGGCATGTGTCGTCAGTTTTTGGCACGGAGTGAGATTTCCAATTGAGAATTTTCATTTCCAAATTTTAGGATTTAATTTGGTGTAGCGGTAAGAGCTCCAGAGCTGTGGTGCTCTTTAAGAATGGGGTAGGATAGTCAACTAATCATTTGATAATTAATACAAAATTATTATTTAATGGATGATGTTACAATCTAAATTTGGGATTTAATTCATGTGTCTTGAAAGTGACATACACGAACAATTTTAATTTGTTTTCATTTTTATTTTATTAGTTTGTGTTTTTCATAATTTGAATGCGTTTTTCATCTAATGTTTTATTGGTAACACTACAATAAGGTCCTATTAGTTAACGTGAATGCATTAACTAACATTAAAAATGAGCAATACATTTGTTGAAGTAGACTATTTATTAATCATTTTCATTGGGTAACAATAAAAACTATTAATTGTTAGTACATGTTAGCTCAAATCCATTAAATAATATTAACATACACAACTTTTGAAGTATTAGTAAATGTCATAATTAACTTTAAGATTAATACATGCTTTAGAAGTATTTTTCATTGTTAGTTATGTTAACTAATGCAGTTAACTAATGTTAATAAATGGAACCTTATTGTAAAGTGTTACCATTTCATTTTACAGCTTTATTTTATTTACTGAACATAATTTAAAGTTACCAATAACTACACTGCCATACACAAGCCTGTGATATTTTTTTTTTTACTATTAACATCCTAAAATCTTCTCCAAAGATGTAATAAAATTGTAAAAAAAGTGAACAAACCAGTTCAACTAGCCATTCAGACAGCACATTAAAGGATACACTTCAAAATGAAAATTATTTTACTCAGGACTAATACAAACGCCCTTTACCAAAAACACTCCCATCTTCAACTTCAAAATCGTCCGACATCGTTGGTTTACCTTTTTTTTTTTTTGCTAAAGGATGTTTGTATTAGTCTTCACACAATCGCTTTGTAAACACTGGGGCGGTACTTCCGCCTACGTCTAGCGTGACCTTTCCGACGTGATTATGCAATCATTGGCACGTCGCAGAGCAAGATGAGCAATTTAGGTTAAAAAGTATATATTTTTTTTTTTTTTTATTGAAAATGACAGATGGTTTGGCTAAATAAGACCCTATTCCTCGTCTGGGATCGTGCAGAGTCTCTGAAGCCCTTTGAAACTGCATTGATTTGGACCTTCAAGATTTTGGTTGCCATGTGGAGAAAAATCCTGGAATGTTTTCCTCAAAAACTTAATTTATTTTCGACTGAAGAAAGACAGACATGAACTTCTTGGATGAGATGGGGGATGAGTAAAATATCAGGAAATTTTCGTTTTGAGGTGAACTAATCCTTTAACTACTAAATTGAAAGAAAGAAAAAAGGATTTTGAAATTGTCATAATAAGATGCATTTAGAAAATAGATTTACATATGATGGAAATGAATTTGCATTTCATGCCGACTTTCCAATTCCACTCCAATAATTTCTTGTCACTTTTCCTGAAAACTAAATGTAAGACTTTAATATTCATCGACCTGGTTTAGAGCTTGAAGGAAATCAGTAAATGTGATCAAATCTCTGCTGTATGACAATATCAGTGTTGGTTGTGAATGATTGTTTTTTTAAATTTAGACTCTTTTTTTTATTTCAGCATTTCTGAGAAACGGCAGGATGTTTCGTGGTTTCTTTGTGAAGTCCGTTAGCTTTGTTGGTTACACCGTTCAGTATGGCTGCATCGCTCACTGTGCCTTTGAGTATATTGGTGAATTTGTGTCGGTAAGTTTCTTGGAGATGTTTAGTCATAGAGTTTGGTGAAACAGACAAAGACATACATCTAAATTCTTATTTCTACCCACAATTCACCTACTGTACAACAGTGTTCAGGACCTTCCATGGAGCCCACCATCACCAACCACGATGTGGTTTTCTCAGAACGAGTAAGCCGTCACCTCTGTCGAATACAAAAGTGAGTGTGTATGAAATGTTTATTTTAAAGTGATACTTTAATCAAACCTTTGGTTTCTTTTTGACCTCACCTGTTACGTCTTTCCAGAGGGGATATTGTAATAGCCAAAAGTCCTTTTGATCCAAAGATGAACATCTGTAAAAGAGTGATCGGACTGGAGGGGGACAAAGTCTGCACCAGTGGACCATCTGACATCTTTAAAACACACACTTACGTGAGTACCTATGTAGTGCAGTGACATGAGTTCATATTTTTTATCACTGTAAAGCTGCTTTGAAACAATCTGTATTGTATAAAGTGCTATATAAATAAAGATGACTTGACTTTCTGAAGTCTTCACATGTTTTTCTTCTGCCTCCCTCTATTTTTTTTTTTTGTACGAACCATTACATTCACTCTTGAGGTGTATGCATTTGAATTTCACATTCATCCTTCTGTTGGTTAAAACATTTACCTTGTGGTAGCAACAAATGCTTGTTTCTCAGTTATTATTGGTCCAGAGAGAGCATAGCCACCCTGTCACTGAAATAGCTGTTATTGCTTTTTTTGTATCACTTGTTTTGTTTTTTTCACCTTGACTGTGTACGGTTTTGGCCTGTAATTTTTCCCGAAGCTGTTAGTGTTAGTGCCAGATGAGTAGAGCAAGTGATGAAGAGAGGAGAGAAAGAAAGGCCTGTCACCGGAGTCCTTTAAGGTAAAGAGATACAAACCCTCAGCTGAAAAAGATTGTAGAAGTTTGCTCAGACTCAGTACTAGTCAAACCTAAACCGATTACAATGACAATTTAGTGAATTACAGAATAATTACAAGGCATCAATGCGCTGATACTTTCTCTTCTCCTTTTTCAAATCTGAGATTAAAGTTTGAAAATCTCTCATTGACTTCAGAATTAATAGCGATTTACATGTTGAATTGCAATTGGTCTTCTTTCTCGCATTTATTCGCATTCTGATTTAATTCTGATTGCTGCATTTTGTTGCAAAGTCACATTTGTTGTTTTGTGTTGATTCTTGTTTATAGCTGATTGAAAACTCAACTAATTTTAATATAATAAGTCATGTGACTTAACACGGAAATATAGATACTTTATAAACGTTTTAGTTAAAAAAAGTCTCTTGACAAGTAGGTTTTTAATACTACCTTCAGTATGACAGGATGATTTGTTTGTTTCTCTATATAAAATGCCTTTGGGAAAGTAAAGGATTTGTCAATCAAAGATAGAAGGCTAATAACCGATTTGGCTGTGTGATCTTACGCAGCTGTTTTTCACTGCATGTCTCTAAACCACAGGATGTTCATGGGCAAGACTTACAGCATAAAAATGAGAAAATGTGTGATAGTGTTCAGTTGAGTGCTGCAGGAATGAGTCCTAAAACCAAGAAACAAGTTAGCATTTTTGATTTTCCGGTTCCATCATCCTGATTTTAATGCTTTTGTTGAATTGGGTTTTTTGAAATGAGTGAAATAAGGTCTGTGGTTTACACAAGATCAAGATATTTTGTTTATTTTACAACATGAAAACTTCAGTAATATCCGACTACTGATTTTGTTTAAAGATTTAACGTTTAGGCAACGTAAAGGCAGTTGCAAATAAGGCTACGCTTATACTGCAGGTAAATGTGGCCCAAATCCAAATGTTTTTGTTTTTGTCATGACAGTGTGAACGACACAAACCACTTAGAATCTGATCTTTTCAATTCTGATTTGGGCCACTTCCAAATGTGGTCCTAAATCCGATACAGGTCAGATGTTTTGCAATTCGACATCAGTCTGAACAGTAGTGATGGGTCGTTCGCGAATGAGCCGACTTTAAGATCCGGCTCTTGTAGGTGAACGTCGGGAGCTGGCTGCATATCTGAAGAGCCGACTCTATTTTCAAAAATATAGCCTAGAGAAATTAAATCATTATGTAATAATGAAATAATGAATTTTATTTAAAATAATAGACTCTGTATATAAATAATCCGTTCCCTCTGAGAGGGTCTTCTCGAAAACAGGACAAATAATTTCTGAGAGAAGAAACCGCATCAGCCCCTCGAAACTATGCCCCATAGGTGGGGTACATTGTAACATGTGAGGGGCACATTATAACATGACCAAATGACAGATTCAAATGTTAACTGATATAATCAAAAAATAATCTAAGACAAACTAAAATATTTTGTCAATAAAATACAATCATTAACTTTTTCAAATAAAATAATGGCATTTTTTTAATGATAGACTAATTTTTGAGTTTGACAACAAACACACCTGAAAACAGCTATACAGCGTAGTTCAAAAATAATAATAATTAAGCATTTCTGAACATTGACTCTCAGTCTTTATTCACATTTTTCTCATGGTTTCTCAATAGAATTCATAAAAGTATAGAATATAATAAATAATGCCCGCCTGCTCAACTGGGATTAACTCCGGCTCGTGTCTTCTACTGTTATATCAGCATTAAAGAACTCTCTCAACTGTTAAATAACAGATACAAGATTACAATAATATCAGATTTGTCTCGGATTCGGATCGTGTGTCAAACCGCCAAACTGCTGAAATTTGGCGATCCAAACTGCTGATTCGACTCACTGATTCTTAACGCTTCGAAACTTCATGATGCCGTGTTTTGAAATCATCATCACTATATAAGTTGTTATTTAGGGTTTTTTTGCGCACAAAAACTATTCTCGCCGATTCATAAAGTTATTTTAGAACCACTGTAGTGAGATGGACTTTGTAATGACGTCTTTAGTACCTTTTAAGGGTCTTGAGAGTGTAAAGTGCCATTGTGCCAATGGAGGCCTTTCAGAGCCATCAGATTTCAACTAAAATATCTTCATTTGTGTTCTGAAGATGAACGGAGGTGTCAAACGACATGAGGGGAAGTAATTAATGACAATTTTCATTTTTGGGTGAACTAACCCTTTAAGGCAGTGTTAAACCATGTGTGTTACAACTAAACCCGCGTTACTTTGTGCCCCGCTCATCCCTATTCTTTTTTTTTTATAACAAATCAATGCATTTTTAAAGAAATTGGGAGACATTGTGAGTATGATTTAATTTAATAATTTAATTAGAATTGTTTTCACACCTATCATAGTCAAAGTCATAGTTAAAACATTTATTTTTTAAAGAGCCGTTTGTGAGTCAAAAGAGGCTCACGAAAAAGAGGCGAAATGCCCATCACCACTGAACAGTCATATCGGAATTCATGCAACTTTTACATCACTCTTGAGCAACATTCGTCACAATTCTGTGCTCATGGGAGTCACTTTAAAGGGCATCTATTATGCAAAATTCACGTTTACATGGTGTTTGAAAATAAATGTGTGTTGGCAGTGTGTGTACACAACCACCCTATAATGATAAAAATCCACCCACCCCTTTTTTAATCCCCATAAATCATAAGCAGTGTCTCAGAAGAAGCCATTCCAGAGGCTGTTCACTGCAGAGCAAATGGGTGGAGCTTACGTCTAGCTCCCCCTCACTAGACGTCCAGCGAGGAGGAGCGAATGTAACTTGGTTCTAATTGGTGGAGCTAGAAAATCCAACCACACCCCAGGGATGGGCAAACTCGGTCCTAGAGGGCCACTGCCCTGCAGAGTTTACTTCCAACCCTAATCAAACACACCTGAACCATATAATCAATGCCTTCAGGATTACTAGAAAGCTACAGGCTGGTGAGTTTGATCAGGGTTGGAACTAAACTCTTCAGGGCAGTGGCCCTCCAGGACCGAGTTTGCCCACCTACCCACAAATCTATTCCTCCACCCCTTTTTATGTCCAGAGAGGAGGAGCTGGACGTCATTTGACCTCTGTACAAATTGACATCACTTTATACAGGCCCGCCCAAGACCGTATTAGCATAGACCTGGTTGCACAATGACTGCCATTTTTCTCCAGTCCGGAGCAGTTGTAGCAACAAGAATGTCTTGTAAGCAACTCAGGTGTTTTGTTGTTGGATGTAAGAGTGAACATACCTGTCTTCATGTACTCCGGACATTAGACCCGTAGAAGACGCAGTGGATACGTTTTATTTTTGAAGGCAATACGCCCCCATATACCTAAATTTGTTTATGTCTGCATAAATAATTTTACACTAGGCTGCTTTGTGAACTAGGGACAATACAAAGGGACAATACAAAACACAGGTTTTGTTAAAAAGTTAAGGATGGATGATGAATCATTACCAACTGTTTGGGATCCATCTTAGTCTCCGGAGTGATACTGGTCACGGCAGAAATGAAAGGGAGAGCGAGCACTTTATTACAGTTCACCTGTGTTGTTTTACGAATATAAATGTTACCAGTTTAGTAAGCACCCCCTGAAAAGGCATAAGGTCTGTATATATTTGTTTACTGTCAGTTGTAACACGTTTTTTTTTGGTGTAATTCACTGTGTATGTTGATGATCATGCAAGAGAGAGAAAGAGTTTATGGATAAGACTTTAATGCGCACTTCTTGTACTGTGTTTTATTCAGCTCTTACAGTGATTTTCTGAAGTGAAAACGGAGGCTTCATCTTTTGTGTGATGTACAATAAACTTCATAAAACTCAGACGGGCTTGTACTAAAAGTGGATAAAAGCAAGATGACAACATAAGTTATAACCGTATTTAAACTAAACTATACCTGTTCTATCTCCATGCAGCATTTATTCTCTGGCTCTGTAGGCATCATTGTCCGACTCCGGTTCGAACACAGATGGCTGAACACCGCTACTGACAGTTTCTGACATTTTCAGTTTGTTAGATTGTCCTGTTTTGTGGCCGGTACAAGCTCTTGAAGCTCCTCCCTATTCTTGAAAGGGGGCACGAGAGCACTAGCTCATTTGCATTTAAAGGGACACCCCCAAAAAGTGCCAATTTTAACGTACTATAAAAAATAATCCGTGGGGTATTTTGAGCTTAAACTTCGCATACACACTCTAGGGACATCAGAGACTTATTTTACATCTTGTAAAAAGGGGAAAAATAGGTCCCCTTTAAAGCTTTTTGCTGTTTGCTCCCCTTCAGTTGAAATCCCCATTGGTTGAAATGGGGGCCCTTAGAAGAATCATCATCTCTTTTCGCCCAGTATCGACGGCCCTGTGTGGTGTAGTTCGTTTATAACCTAATGTTAGGTTTTCTGACAATTGTATGTAACTTTTGTTGGTAGCAGTGCTTATTTTCTGCAATCATCCAAAAGCTATTTGAAAAATCGTATTGGTATTTTGTCAAGGGAACCAGGTCTGGTTTGGCCTACAAAATTGCTTCATCCCTGAAGGACTCTTTTCTGTTACCAAAAAAATAAAGATAGCAAAACAAAGTTTGGAAAGCAAGTCAAAGCCAGCTGTACTAGCTGTAATTTACATTAGTAGTTGTAGAGGTATTTTGTTGACCAGAATCAAGATGTTTCTAACATGCCTCTCATTTGTAAGATCGAACGCAGGGTTGTCAACATTTGTGTCTGGTCACAGTATGGCGTGAAGTCTCGTATGCTTGGCTGACAGACAGGACAAAAGCTTCACTTCTGAACAGCAGATGACGACGGGCTGAGATTTCTTGTGGATGGGATCAAACATATGTTTCCATGCTAATGAGAGTCGACTGCAAGATGAATACATGCTGACATATGTTTATAATCACGGTTCTTTTTGCATTTGTCAATGATGAATACAGAAGGTCAGCAAATCATTTCGCAAGTCATATTTGTTTTTGTTTTGACGGCTTTGTTAGATACCTGGTGTGACCGTAAGAATACTTTCTAAACAATTGAGCACATTAAATCCTACTGTGTGAAATTCTCCATACAATTATTTGGAATTCTACTACAGGGGGAAAAAAGGATATAACATTTTTCTTAAAGTTTGGTCAGTGCCAGATAGGCGTCTCCATACTGTTATGTTTATAATGACAACGTGATGTGTTGTTCACCCTCGCCTCTCATATAGAGGGGGTGGAGGGGACTTAATTAGGGGCTTGACAGCCCTACTCTCCCTGTGTGATGAGATTATTCCTAATTGATGTCAGTGTGGATCAGGCTTCGCTCGGTTGCCGGCCCAGCCTGGCAGGTCTGTCCGTGGTCTAGACCCATGGAGCAGCTCATGGAGGCGTGGCTTCACCCCTTACCGAGAGGATAAAGGGGGTGGGGATGTGTGAGGCCCCAGCAGTCAGTAAAAATGATCCCATTCCCATCTGAGATGAGCAGTGAAGTCATGTGAACTTTCTCACTGTTAGGAACTTCTTCCTTATCCTCTAATCCGGGAGAACCAATATTGTGTTGCGTGTGAATGCATTTCGTAATGAGTCAAAGGATCATTTTAGACCCCATTTTTGGTGTGGCTGCAATCAGAATAAATCCTACTCATTTTCAGTAAGATTTAACATTTCGTTTTTCTCATCCTGCTGTAATCTAGGTACCAAGAGGGCATGTGTGGCTGGAAGGCGATAACCTTCGGAATTCCACAGATTCCCGACGCTATGGCCCAATACCCTATGCCTTGATCCGAGGACGTGTTTGCTTAAAGGTAATGAGGATACAGTCTCATTTCTTGACCTATACACTTCCCCAAAGGCCAAACCACAAGCTTCTTGAGTTTAAACCAGTGCCCTTTTATGTAATTTTATTTTTTTATGTGAGGTATTGTTTTTCCTCAAACAAGAAATACATATGATCTTTTTTTTTTATTTGCCTTTTATTTTATATACAAGTAAATTATTTTAAACTAAGGTTGTCCAGTAACTAGCTAAAAATGGGTTGCTGTCTTCGTTTGAAACTGTTTTCAGCTGTCGTCTCATATAGCGTCATGTGCCCATGACCCTGTAAAAAGGTCTCCTCACCTTCTGTCAGCCCTTGATTGGAAAGTCAAAGGCAAATGATACAGGGGTGTTTTTTTTTTCTCACAGGGCCTTGTAATAAAAAGATGTTTCTGCATTATAACATTAAGGGCCAGATTACGCCAACGCAAACCCTATTTTGGCATTAAAAAACTACTGTCAGAATTTATTAAAGGGGCTATATGCGTTTTTCTGAAATTTAAACTCGCGACTGACACCTGTGGCCAAAAAACAGAACTGCTCTTATTTTCTGCTCGCTCTCGCAGCGGTGGTGACGTCACATCCGCAGACAGCGCGGGAAAAAACGACCCGCCAGAAAATAGGAAAAATAGGATACAGGCTTATAGGTGCACCCACTGTGAGCGGACAAGGTGTCAGTATGCTCATCAGGAGATGTTTGAGTCATAAATGGTAAAATAAAAAGGCTATTGTTACGTTTATTTTGGGGAAAAAGTTGCATATAGCCCCTTTAAAGATGCGCAGTGAAATATTAGAGCAAAAAGGCGTGGATGGAGTTATTTTTGCAGCGGACCTTATTGCAGTTTCCCTTTCAGATGCAAAATTTATGGGAGGAGAGTATTTAAATGAATCATGCAAGGTGATTTACTAAGGTTTACGCTAGTCAATTTACTGGTATTTGAGGAATTATATACTGCCTAAAAAAGCATGTCTTAAACCAGATGCTGGTTTTTTTTTTTTTTTTGCAATGCTTTTGGTAGATTGTGTTGGTCATTATGGAAATGATCCGACTGCGTCGGTGTTCTTTCATTTGCGTGTCGTCAGTAGATCACGCACAGAACTTTCCACTCCCATCTGCGCTTTTTTGGAATTACACTCTCACGCCAATTTGCCCTGTTTAGTAAATCTGGCCCAAAGTGGTATAATGCTATATTTCATACTATAATCATTTAATATGAAATTAAATGATTTGTTTGTTTTTTGTTTTGCTTTTATTCCGCAGTTGTGGCCACCACATAATTTTGGCGTATTGGCCGAAAGTCCAAACGACGGGCGCATTTTATAAAGAAGCTGTGTTCATGTACAGTCACAATGTAAATGATATTTTTTTCAATCTTTTAAAATAAATTCTTATTTATAATTCATGTCCGTTTCATTGTTTAAGGCAAACAAGGATTTATGATAGTGAAGAAATACAAATGCATCATATCAACTACATCATGTTGCAATCAATGGTTTAAAATGTTAGTGAAAATACTGTTTTTTTTTTTTTAATGGGTATTACAGACCTGTATCGTTTCAAATTCACCATCAGTGCAGCTGACCCATTGTTTCACCGAAATGTCCTTTTTGCATGGAATCACTTTGACCAAAAGTTATAAATTGACATATTTGCCTGTTTTGGGAACACATTTTGCTGTTTTAGATGGACAGGACTCTTTTTAAAGGCCCACTAAAGTGCCTTGAAATGTGCAGCATTATTCAATGTGTGGACTTCATTTTCACTGAAACAGGAAGACAGGGCGAGGCATATCAAACAGCTCCTCCCCTTTTTAAAAATAGCCAATAGTGTTAAGTTTATATCAGCTCAGCCAGAGCCATTGAGCTTGTTAAAGCCGCAGTTTCCTCCTAATCTCAAACCGTTTCTCCTCAATATCGCTTTAAAATATAGCATTCTGTGCAGAATTCAAATGGGTCTGATACGTTTCCTGGTCTGCGCTGACTAGGGTGACCACCATCAAACAAACCAAATGTGGGACGATTACTAAGTTTGTGTGGGACACTGTGGGACATTTTACCAACACTAAAACATAACCTGAAACTGTTGTATAATCTTAAATTCAACATCACTGAGCCAAAAGGCAGCAGGCATCATGCAGATAACTTCTTTTGAAACAGTTCTGACCAAGTGCAACTAAAATCCAACTAAATAAATAATGAAACCAATAAAACAACATTAAATTAGTTAATCATATATTAATTGAGATATATATACACACACACACACACACACATACATTTATATAGGCCTACAGAACTATCCATTCGTTTTCTGACAGGGAACACATGGAACGAATCACTGCTCCACATTTTGATTGACATCCGTCACAACCCACTAGTGACCGTGTTTACGCCTTTCTTTTCAACCATTGGATATGGTTTAAAAAACGGCTTTTGTATTTGTGTAAGGCGGGATGTTACTTCTGACGAAGCGCTGTTAAATATAGGTGAAAAACGATGCCGCAAAAATAATAAATAAAATGCTTTCTTAAAAAGGCAAAAGAATGCATGTTTTCTCAATATGATCATTAAAAATCAACAGACTGGTGAAAATGCGGGACATTTTCTCAATATGCGACATGCGGGACAAGGGGTGAAAATGCTGTGCGGTACAACGCAAAGCGGGACAGGTGGTCACCCTAGCACTGACTCGCTCATATGATCCAGACTTCGCCCCAGTGGAAAGCATATTTACCTGAATATGCTTTGAATCGTCTGAATCGTTCCCTATCCCCTGTAGTGCGCCATGTAGACAATAGTAAATGTGCAAAAAAATGACACAATTTCAAAACAGCTTTAGCATCTATTTATAAAGTAGGGGGCGGGACGCTTCAGATTCTAGAGATTATTTGATTGGACAGAAAATCTGAGGAGAAGCTGAACTGCAGAGTGATGTCATCAAAATCATTGATCCATATTGGTGGAAATGAGAGACTGTAGGTTTTGAATGCTTATATCTTCTAAATGTGAATTTTGTCATTGTTTTGGAGCACACTAGCTTATAGATAACAGTAAGGAAAACATGAATACTAAAAGCCATTTTGATTTCATGGGGACTTTAAGGGTTAAGTTTTTAAAATGCAAAATGACAGTATATGACTGTATATAGAAACTTACATTTCAATTGATGATGCCCATTCCTTTGACCTGTATTTTGTTGACATGTTAAATTAGTAGATATAATAATCATGAACTACACAATTTTGGTACATGAGTTCTTTGCCATTTATTATTTTCATTTATTTTTGCTGTTTGTCTTTGAGAGGGCACAACAGGTTACACTTTATTTTGATGATCAGACATTTTACAAACTATGAAACTTTGCAACTACATGTCAACTAACTCTCATTAGAGTATTAGTAGACTGTAATAGACTTGTCAGGGTTAATAGAATGTGTTGACGTCAAAATAAAGTGACTGCCAATAGACTTAGTTGCAAAGTTACTTATTGTTATTAGAATGTCTTATGTAAAGTGTTACCAAAAAACTGAAAATATAGACAGATACTTGTCTTTACTGTTGCACAACCTTATATCCTCGGTGTAACTACCCTTAAAAGATTTAGTTGATGTTTGAAACATCATAGTATGGGTTTAAGCACAGCTGGGACGTAATTCATTATTGAAGGTAATGATTAATAAACTTAATCATAATTAAAGTCCAAAGAGAGACTTCTACGCTCCTTCCTCAAAGACAAACTCCCTCAGTGGCTCTTTCTTCTTTTTTCAGTGTTTATTGGTGTGTTTGGATGTGTGCATTTAAGGTAATGAGAAATTGACGTTCTTCTTTCAAAGCAGAATGTGTCTTTCTTTAATCAAGGTTTTAATTAAAACTTCACAGCGTCATTTGATCTCAGCGCAGGATGAGTCTGTCTTCGGATGATGCTGGCTGACATCAAACACAAATGTGAGGCGGTGGTCACAATTTCTTTTCAATAGCGTGGCCGTTTGCATGCGGATGAGCCTCTTAATTTGCCTGCAGCTTGTTTTTGTATGCTGATCTGAAGTCAGGTTTGTTGTTTCTGTTGTTGTGGTTGAGATTGAGGTTCATGGAAAGGGAATTTGATCTTAGATCAGTTCAAAAGGGAAACTTCTGCCAACATTGGATTTTCTCCCTGGTGGATCCATACCAGACAGATGGCATTGAGGGGGAGACAGACTATTGCCGGCTGCACCGAGTGCGAATGTCTGTTGTGATCAGACCCGTGAGGATAATCGATAGATAAACCCTTTGATTTAAAAATGTGAACCAGGCCAGGCTTCAGAATTATTGTACAAAGTATAAAGGCGAAACAGAATGCGAGGTACTTTGATGCGAACACATTTCCTGGTGTTAATTGAGAGTCCAACAAAAGTTGTTGCTGGGATTCAGTGACTACAGATATTATGACAGCCACATCAAGATTTGAAAAGTTTTATTTTAGCTATTTTCACACACAAAGTCCGTTAAATTACCGTACCACACGCACGCAACGGTTTTCAGTCTTTTATCCACATATCTTTTAGCCCTAAAATGCAGTTCTGATGTAATTTGGAACCACATGGATTGTTTCACTCTTTCACTTTTTTTAAAACAAAGCTACACTGTGTAACTTTTTTAGTTTATTCTTAGCTAAAAACACTTAGTTCTTTCAAAAATATGTGCTCACTAATGTATATTTACTTCTTTCAAGTAATAAAGTATTCTCGTAAGTTTATAATATGCCATTGAAAATACATACGGGTGAGGGGTTCGAATGCGGGTCGCCATGTTGCTACTCCATCTTGAAAGTACATTAGCCAAAGAGGGACATAAGCGTAAATTCAAGCTTCGCCTTTCGCGTTTTAACACTCGATGGCACCGTGTCGAATGTGGACGAGGTCGAACTGGAAGCCATGTTAATCTTGGACTAAATCGGCCACCGTAGGAGTTAAAACGAAATCGGAATTGAGAGGAATAGAAACTAAAATTCACTGGATGGTCATGTACATTTTTACCACTAGATGGGGGAAAATATCACACAGTGTAGCTTTAAAACAAAAACTCTTTATTTGTAATAAGAAAATAGTTATCACAAAAAAAATATTTTGCACAAATTTTAAACTAAAACTATTTAGTACACTAGCATATGAAAAGTAGTGTGATTGTGAAAACATGAGTAGGATGTTTTTTTGTGAAGCCTTGAATGTCAGTAAGAATGTACCTTTTTGAAAGAAATGTTTTATGTTCAACAAGACTGCAATTATTTAATAAAATACAGTCAATATGGTTCGAATTTAAAATAACTTTTCTACGTTTATAATACTACATTCGTTTTTAGTGTCACATGATTCTTAAGAAACCATTCTAATTTTGATACTCAAGATTTTTTTTTTTTCAGGATTCTCAGATGAACAAAGTTTGGAAAAACAGCAATTATTTGAAATAAAAAAATCTTTTGTATCTTTGCTGTCTTTTTTCATCAATTGAATGTGTCCTTGTTGAATAAAAGTATCAATCAAGAAAAAATGTATTAAATGCATCGTGTTTCCTTCTGGAGCATCAGTGAATGTTTGAACCTTTTTTATAGTTGTGTTTGAGTCCCTCAGTTGTCCTCAGTGTGAAAAGATGGAGCTTAAAATCGTACAGTCATTGCTCTTAGGACAGATAACATGCATTTTGTATGATCCCTCTTATTTAAAATTATTCATATTTTCACAGATTCTGCAAGCGGTTCACATACTTTTTCTTGCCACGGTATACATGTTCTGTTATTCTTTTTCCATGTTTTTATGTCTATTCAAACCTTACATGCTCAAATAATTAATCGTATTGCTTTTTCAAAGAGTATAAGTACAAAATGTTTCTGCCAATGTTCTGGAAAATTCGCATTAAATGAACCAAGCTGATCTGGCAGTATTTTAACAATGGCTCCTGTTCACACATGACGTCCAAACAGGAAAGTGGCATTTCCTTTATAGAAAATGCATGTATAAGCAAGTGAAAGCATGCATGTGAAAGCAAGTAGATCTCTTAAAACGATTGATTCATGCTAATAACTGTGGTATTTTGGTTGAAACTGCATGGTTTTATGCAAGAAAATGGTCCAAAACAGACTTTAGAAAAAAAAAAAATGCATACTTTGTCAATCTCTGTGGAGATTCACATGAAGTTTCTTGACAATCTCAGCTCTCGGAGCCGATGAAACTTTCAGAAGGGCATACAGCAGCGTGGAGCCGCTCTGAGGTCTGTGGTGTGAGTCTGCAGTTTGCCATTGCTGCGTGGAATTGTCCTCATGCCACAGGCATTCGACACCATTACTGTCGCTCTCCTCGACTAATAGTGGCAAGAGTGCTGGGGAGCAACACTGAACACTCCTAATGGAGGGCAAAGGAACATTTTCCCCAAGGCCTGGAGACATGGTGGGAAGGAAAAGAGGGGCATAAAGGGGCAAAAGACCCATCACTTTGCGTAAAGGCAGGCTGATTCTGACAGTCCTGACCCACATACCCCCCGTGGGTCTGCAAGCACTTTTTGAGAGAACAAGAGTCTAAAACAATGACTCTGAACAGTCTTGTTTCTGTTGTTTTCTTTTAACTTTGTCCTCTTCTTAGTTCACTATACAATTTCAATGTGTCAAATGAAATGTGTTTTTCTTCTTTGATTAGGACTGACACCAATGAAGCACCACCTCCAACCCTCCAAAAAAAACCTGACATTTACATAACTTTCTAAAAAATCTCATTGGTGATGTCCAAAGAATGGACCAATTTCCAAGCTCTGATTGGCATCTTTTTTAAATGTCATGTAAATGCTTCAGATAATGCAATTTTAGCTTGACTTTGTTAATATAAATAGATATTAAAATATATTTTGTGTGTGTATATATATATATATATATATATATATATATATATATATATATATATATATATATATATATATATATATATATATATATATATATATATATATATATATATATATATATATATATATATATATATATATATATATATATATATATATATATATATATATATATATATGATCATTAAAAATAAATATAATTTAAATAACATTTTAAATAAAAATATATTATTTATTTATTGTCCCAGTTGAAATTAATATTTTACCTGATATGACTGTTTTACCACTGCTTGCTTGCAGACATTTACTTAAGACAAATCAGTGACTATTGAATTTATTAAAAAAATGTCCCTTATAAACACGTTCTCTCAGGAAAACAAGAGACTGAAGAGTGTCAAAAATCTTAGTGAAACTAAACTTTTAATGGAGAGAAGCTGCTATCAGACTCCAGCAGACCTTTCACAAAAGGTCATCGATCCAGCCTTTAATTAAGGGCAGCATTAGAGAACCACCTTCTAGCACATTTAACACAACTTTGATGTTCAGTCATTGATTTAATTTCCTTAAAAGCCTCACAGAGCACCGATACGCCTTCACAGAGACAATAGAGAGGGCTGCATCGACTCTGCTTGAGGAGTTATAGAAACCAGATGAACCAGGTTAACATCTACTGTGTTAAAGGAAAGTGTCTTCTAACTCAGTGTCATGAAGGTTTCCAGCGACAAGCTTGTAGTCTGTCCAGTGTCCACTCCGAACTGCTGTGTATAGCACAATCACAGATCAAACATGTTTGAAATGTAATAGATACAGCTGTACACCAATCAGGCATAACATTATGACCAGGTGAAGTGAATATCACTGATTATCTCCTGTTAGTGGGTGGGATATATTAGGCAGCAAGTGAACATTTTGTCCTCAAAGTTGATGTGTTAGAAGCAGGAAAAATGGGCAAGCGTAAGGATTTGAGCGAGTTTGACTAGGGCCAAATTGTGATGGCTGGACGACTGGGTCAGAGCATCTCCAAAACTTCAGCTCTTGTGGGGTGTTCCCGGTCTGCAGTGGTCAGTATCTATCAAAAGTGGTCCAAGGAAGGAACAGTGGGGAACCAGTGACTGGGTCATGAGAAGTTAAAGTGGGCATTGCTTTGGGCAATGTTCTGCTGGGAAACCTTGGGTCCTGCCATCCATGCGGATGTTACTTTGACACATACCACCTGCCTAAACATTGTTGCAGACCATGTACACCCTTTCAAACGGTATTCCCTGGTGGCTCTGGCCTCTTTCAGCAGGATAATGTGCTCTGCCACAAAGCAAAAATGGTTCAGGAATGGTTTGAGGAGCACAACAACAAGTTTGAGGAGTTGACTTGGCCTCCAAATTCCCCAGATCTCAATCCAATCGAGCATCTGTGGGATGTGCTGAGCAAACAAGTCCGATCCATAGAGGCCCCACCTCTCAACTTACAGGACTTGAATGAACTGCTACTAACATCTTGGTGCCAGATATCACAGCACACCTTCAGGGGTCTAGTGGAGTCCATGCCTCGACGGGTTTTGGCAGCAAAAGGGGGGCCAACACAAAAAATGAACTTTATGGTTATCCATTTTGTTTCATCTCTTATCTCTCAATGAAAATAAAATTATTTGCGATTAATCTCATGATTTTTGGCCAGTATTTAATGAAATGACAATGGCAAATTTGGTTAATTTTATTTAACAGTTTCCTTTAACTTTTCTCCATGTTTGAAAACACCTGGTCTAGTCTGACATTTTAGTTGCATCATAGACAGAGGTGTATTGATATATTATTAATATTTTGGAAGTCTACATAATCTAGAAAGCCCAAAATGAGCTAGCTGCTGTTGTGAGCTAGAGTTAAGCTAGATTTTGCACCAACAAAACTAAATTACCACAACTTCTCTTTGCATTGAGGTCCACAAAATTAAGTCATGATAGCCATGTACTTTAGAGTGGATCAGTGCAGAAAACACTGGCAAGCTCCTGACAATGTGTCAAGTCAAGAGAAATCACAATGGTAGCCATTCTGGCTGAACTCTTTCTGGCCACTTGCCATTTAGTTGTTCCAAAAACTCTCATGCTGGGCATAATAGTAATTGAATGGACAAACCCTTCCCAAGTAGACCCACTTTGGGTTTCTAGCCCAGATCTTTAGCCACTAACAACTACCGATACAGAGACTTAAGTGACACATCCAATCCGATTATCATTTAAGATGTATTTAAACCATACCTGCCACCCGTAGCCTCAGCTGTCAGACATTTGACAGATGATAGATGTGCTTTAATTACCAGTGCTCCTTTTACGGAGCTTCAAATGAGAGAATGTTGTTGTTTGTCACTGGTATGTCATAATGTGTTGACATGACTTTGACAGAACACTTAAAGGGGCTATAAGTAAGATTTTTCATGTATTAATCGCCTTTTTATTGCCAATGTGTTAACAGCTTGTTACGCAACGTAAAAAATGAGACCTTGCCAGAATTTCTATGTCTAGACTGATTTTATGTGAAGGACGCTGGGAAAATCTAAAGGATATGACCATTGCACACACTCCCGAAAGCCTCTTTTCCGTTCTATGATACGAATGCTTATACAATGTTCAGGATAATGCAGAAAGAGCTTTCTGTGCTGTAATGTTAATGTGTCAAGCAAAGAAAAGGGATTAATTCAAACTAGTCTTGCCAGATATAGTCTATAATCTCAAATATACTTTATAATCAAACTGTCATAACAATGTAATTTTGATTACCTCATCTGTCAACATGATGTCAGTGAATTGCAGAGCTTGTGCAAACATCTCACTGCTGTCAATGTAGTTGTGCATTTATTTTGTAATTGATGGAAAAGCGTGCAGGACATATTTACAATTTAATTTAAACGTCTCTCTCAGTCCAACTTCTTTTCACTTCTAAGCAAAGAACGGAAAAGTACTTTGCCGTGAGTATATAATCGCGTTCAGCCCAAGTGGCAACCTCCCCCAGTTTCTCTTGAAGCCAATACAGAAGTGACTTAAACTGCAATTCACCGACTGGCTCCAGAAGGGAGCAGAATCTCATTGAGCCCTATGTTAAAATGCCCAACTTTACAGCAGAAAAAGACATGTTTACAGCCTGGTACAAATTGTGGCCACGTCCCGTCTCTTTGCCCATTTTCTGTTATCCGGGAGTGACGTGCTGTCAAGATGGCAACGACTGGCTTTGAGGCTTCAAAACTGCTCTTCAGATCTCTATGGGTGACGTCACGGACACAACATCCATATTTTTTTTACAGTCTATGGTTCAGCCTCTTGTACGTGAGCACAAGTGTGAGCACAAGCAATAAATTGCTGGCTGCAGTTCACTTAATGGCCACCGGAGTTACTAATAACAATTTGCATATAGCCTTTTCAACAGCCCTTTATTCTGTGTTTATGTGTTTTTGTATGGGGACACAAATGTGAATAATAACATGGGTATTACAAGGTAACATGGTTTATGATGACACTTCCTGTTTCCTCGTAAACCAAATGGCTTGAATTTTTTATTATTATTCAAAAAAGGCCAAACATTTTCTGTGATGGTAGGTTTAGGGGTAGGGTTAAGGTGTAAGGGGATAGAATATACATTTTGTACAGTATAAAACCCATTATGCCTATGGAGAGTCCCCATAAACCATATATTTAAGTGTGTGTGTGAGTGAGAGAGAGAGAGAGAGAGAGAGAGAGAGAGAGAGAAAGAGAGAGAGAGAGAGAGAGAGAGAGAGAGAGAGAGAGAGAGAGAGAGAGAGAGAGAGAGAGAGGTCCAAGAGTTCTGAGACAGAATAATAACATACCATAAAATGCAAATTTTTAAAGCTTAACTTGTTTTGGCTGCAATTTGTTATATTACAATAGCAGCCCTTTTAAAACAAGCCAACAGATTCATATTTTGTCTCTCAAAATGACTCAAATCTATTGTGGTTTGCTGTTAAGTCCAAAATTGTTTGGTCTGCATCATATATATTATATATATTGTTGTTATGTCACAAAACTTTTGAGATTTTAGAATGAGACGTTTTTGTTGACTCAAGTTGATTGTAACTATAACAAAAAGGTGTTTTTTTCTCCGAAATAAAATCATCATCTGGTTCTCTTTGGCAGCAGTTGTTTGGGCCGACATGCATGACTGTCTTTCCAACACTGCTGGCCCAGCCAGCGAATAAAGGCTAAAATGATGCCAAATTACCCAGCTATTCCTGCCCTTCCTTTACCAGACCAGTGAATCCAGACCTTCTGCAAATCTGGTGCTGTGGCAGCTTACCGACTGATCATCAATCTTCCAAAAGCCTGGTGGGCCAATGAAATGAGGGCCACTGGGAATGATCGGTTGTTTCTGGGTCCGCTCGGGTTCGGATGTGGCGGCACGGTGAACGGCAGATGGGTTTGAGTGTAGAATCAGCCAAGGGTTGGACAAGAAAAGCTGTAATTACAACAAACAGATTGTTTTTTGATGTAAATGAAAACAAAGTTGTTGACTTACTTCAGGACATGTCCTGAAAATCAAGCCAAAAGTCCAAGCAGTGAAATGTTTCTGTAAATTGTATTATTTTTTAACTTTAACCCATTAAATATTTCCCATAATTCCTGTGAGATTTTACTCTTATTTCTCGAGAAGGCCTTTGCCAAAATGGCAGCATTAAACATTACACGAAATATAAACCAAGGGAAAAATAATTGGTTGTTCTTTGTAGTGGTGTCTTTTTCGACCTTATGGCATTTTTAAAAAAAGTTGTTGGGTTCAGGAGAAAGATAATTTTTGATATATGATACAGTACATAATATGGGTAGCAATGTTTTAAAAGGAATACAAGATTTAACTGAACTTCTTTCATATGACTCATATGCAGTATTAAATGATTATCGATTTACAAGAATGTTAGAAACTTTATTAAAGTGCAAATTTCCATCTTAAAAGTTTAAAACAGAAACAGAAATCCACAGCACTTAGAAAGTCTTTGTTTGCAAGATGGTGCAACTGTAACTGAATAATTATTTTCCCCATTACAATCATTTGCATCGATGGCAAATGTTAAGTTTTTTCAAATGTTTTGTTTTTTTCTGTGTGCATGACATCCAGTCAGATGGTGTGACAGAGCTCAAATGAAATGCAAATAATTCTGTAGTATCCAAAGAATGCAGACAGTGCACACTCAGATCACTCCATTCTGTCATAATGGACTTATTCAACAGAGCGTTGCTAATGCAGGTGCATATACACATACACACACAGTCACACACAAACACACACACACGTCAGTGACAAGGTGTCGAGAAGAGCTTATTAAATTCTGCATTTCCATAAACAGCCCTGGGGGCCAGAAAGGGAGACGCTCTCCAACATGCTTCTGACCTGCGTGTTTGTAATACCTCCCTAAATATCTGTATACATTCATAGTTCGTGATTTAGGAGGGAAATTATTCAAACTGCCCTCATTTCCCATACTTTTAGTGTTTGAGGTCAGTGTTCCCCTGTCCCGAGGATATTTGTTTGTAATAGCACACTTGGCATTGTAATTGTATTTATATTAAAGGGACAGTTCACCCAAAAATGTTAATTCTTTCATTAATTACTCACATTCATGTAATTTCAAACCTGTAAGACTTTCCTTTATTTTTTAAAAACATTTTTTTTAGATCTTTCTGTCCCTCCATTGACAGCTACGCAACTGACACGTTGATGCTTCAAAAAGTTCAAAAAGAGAAAAACTAATCTATATGAATCGAGCGGTTTAGTCTAAATTTTCTGAAGGGACTCAATTGCTATGATGAACAGATTGAATTGAGGCTTTTATTCACATAAACATTGATCAGCGAACATAAACAGGAGAGTACAGAAAGCTCTCAGATTTCATCAAAGAGATCTTAATTTGTGTTCCGAAGATGAACGAAAGTCTTACGAGTTTGAAACAACATGAGGGTGAGTAATTAATGACAATTTTCATTTTTGAGTGAACGTTCCCTTTAATATAAATACTGTGCCAAATGTGGGGTTCTAAATTGAACCGGGTTCTTGACTCTTGACTGTTTTAAAGAAGCCTTTATGTCAAAAAAGTTCTGTCTTTAACAATAATAAATAATAATACTTTCATGTTTAATTGTTTTTTTTTTCCCTTGAGATATGTTTATGAGGTAGCCTGGATGCCAGCCGAACTTAGCCCCGCCCACAACATTTGAAGTCGGGAAGTTCGGTCTGGACTTGATCCGTTGTGGAGCAACTATGCTCGAACCAGAGCTGTTCGGACCAATCAAATTGTCAGGGCGGGCTTTATACGATGATGGACAGATGATAAACAGTAACATAATCATTCACATCACCAAAGAGCGCTTGGGTTGAATTCGTTCTAATCCTAAACTAAGAAACTTGTTTGTATATGCATTCACCTTTACTATTTCTCTCAAAAATGATGATCGTGTTGGTAAGTACATGTATCCTTAAAGCTGCAGTCCTTAACTTTTGGCGCTCTAGCGGTTTATAAACAGAACTGCACGCGTCTTGCGGAAGAACATTGCAGCCGGAGCTACTTCTCTCTGTTTATGTCTATGGCGAGTCACGCAGGGACTGTGCTTCTCCGCAGCAGTTCCTACCGGACCGGTCTGAAATAGTCCCAATATAAACACGCATTATTAGTGTATCATAATGATTCAGGGTAAGACAAAAACACGGTTTGGAAAATGGATTCATGTTGTACATTCTCATTATATAATTTTTGTAAATCTTAAACACAAAAAAGTTATGGACAGCAGCTTTAAATTCTTTTTAAAACACCGGCAAAGATTGTTTACACTCATCTTCTTCTTCTACTTCTTCCAGCACGCATGCAGTTGAGTTCTGTTGACAACTATGCGTCGCTCAACATACGTCACTCACTCCGTTGCTCTGATTGGTCTATCCAATTAAGTGCAGAGGCATTTTCTTTCCTGGTTCGGTTGAAACACGCCTCATAATCACAGCCCAATGGAGAAATATCAGACTCATATTCTCACTAGAATCTGAGTATGACAACGTCAGGCTATTTATGAGGTGCCTAATTCATAAAATTTGGTTAAAAATGGATAAAAACAAAATTTTGCCCTTAAAAGGTATGAAGCACCTGACAGAACTCTTCAATGTTCTAATTATGAAGCACCTGACAGAACTCTTCAAGGTTCTAAATATGAAGCACCTGACAGAACTCTTCAAGGTTCTAAATATGAAGCACCTGACAGAACTCTTCAAGGTTCTAAATATGAAGCACCTGACAGAACTCTTCAAGGTTCTAAATATGAAGCACCTGACAGAACTTTCAAGGTTCTAAATATGAAGCACCTGACAGAACTTTCAAGGTTCTAAATATGAAGCACCTGACAGAACTCTTCAAGGTTCTAAATATGAAGCACCTGACAGAACTCTTCAAGGTTCTAATTATGAAGCACCTGACAGAACTCTTCAAGGTTCTAATTATGAAGCACCTGACAGAACTCTTCAAGGTTCTAATTATGAAGCACCTGACAGAACTCTTCAAGGTTCTAAATATGAAGCACCTGACAGAACTCTTCAATGTTCTAAATATGAAGAACCTGACAGAACTCTTCAAGGTTCTAAATATGAAGCACCTGACAGAACTCTTCAATGTTCTAAATATGAAGCACCTGACAGAACTCTCCAAGGTTCTAAATATGAAGCACCTGACAGAACTCTTCAAGGTTCTAAATATGAAGCACCTGACAGAACTCTTCAAGGTTCTAAATATGAAGCACCTGACAGAACTCTTCAAGGTTCTAAATATGAAGCACCTGACAGAACTCTTCAAGGTTCTAAATATGAAGCACCTGACAGAACTCTTCAAGGTTCTAAATAGAACCTTTTCTTCTAATAGTGTAGCACACTTCTGAGAGAAACTTAATGTACGGGGAATTGCAATTCGACCCTCATCTGAATGCAGAGGGACATTTGTCTACTGAAATGACTATGCATCATCTCCCTAACACTGACACTAACTTAAGATGCTCTTCACTGCCAATTTCCCCCGTGCTTGAGATGAGTCGAATCTTTGGCTCTCTGACTGCGATGGCAGAGAGTGAGCAGATATTGTAATGCCTGATCAATCTGCGAGCGAGCGTTTCCACGGAGATGCATTAGTCCACTTGCTCGAGCAGAAGATTCCAGAGCATATCTAAATGTGGGAGTCGTGCGGGTCGAATTCAGGAGAGACTGTGTGTCTGCTGAGAGAGACAGATACAATGGAGACGTCACCAGCAAAAGTGATGTTGCCTAGAGAAACATAGTTCTAGGGACTTGTTTGGAGTGAAATCATATGGTTATCAGTTCAATAATTTGTATACTACTTTTTTTATTTCCATTTTCTCAAAGACAAATTAGTGAAGTAATGGACAGGTGTTGGCATGTGCTTTCTATGCTTTTCAGAGTTTTTAGCGCATTGCTATAGTGATCTAGCTTCCACTTTGTTGCACATTTTATTTGACACAATATTTTTTTAAATATATGAAGTTTATAGGGTTAGGGGTTTGTTCCTGATCCTAACAAAATAAAACCTCACAAAAATACTTCTTGGGTGCTTGGGTTTTATTTGGTGTTTAGATATTTTCTATCAAAACAAGTTGTGGCAACACTTCAAGAAAGAAAAAAAAAAGGCAATAACTTTTTGTAAAAGGGATAGTTCTCCCAAAAATTTAAATTCTGTCATCATTTAGTCACCCTAAAGTTGTTCTAAACCTGCATTTCTTTCTTCTGCTGAACTCAAAAGAAGATATTTTAAGGAATGTCTGTAACCAAACATGGACCCCATTGACTTCCATAGTATGCATACCCATATTCTTGAAAATATCTTCTTTTGTATCAAATATTTTTGGGTGAACTATCCTTTTAATTTCACAGTTTGCTTGCTTTGTTGCTGTCAGGTGGTATTATGTGAAGAGACAGAGAATTTTATTTGAATGGAAATCTGAATATGAATGCTACAGTATAAAGTCACAAATATTTTCAGTTTTCATAAAAAAGACAAAAAAATTGAAATTTTACACTAACGTTCAAAGTTTGGGGTCAGTAATATTTCATGTTTGATCAAAAAGTAAAAACAGCCATACTGTTTTTTTGTTCTTCTTTTAAATAACTTATCTATTTTACTTTTCAGCAGCCATTACATTATTAATCTTCATTGTCACATGGTCTTTCAGAAAACACAAACTCAAAAAAGTTACCATTATATTAATACTGAGTTGCTTGGTGTTTTTTATGGAAACCGTGAGAAAAGAACCCCCCAGGATTCTTTGATCATTGATGAATAGATAATTAAAAAGAAAAGCATATGAGCAAAAATAATAATAATAGTGCTGCTTGTCTTAACATGCTGTCAGCTCAACCCGTCCATTGAGCCTTTTGGATTGAGGTTTTAGTTTATCCATCATGGTACATTATGAATTTCTCAATTATGAATTTCAAGTGTTCTTAAAGGCACAGTATGTAAGTTTCACCGTTAGAGGTTGCTTATTCAAAACAAAGGCGTAGCTTGATGACGCTGTGAATGAGCGTGGAATTGTGGGAGTCGTAGTCTTGACTCTCCAACGCCACAGCCGATGGAAAGGAATCTGACGGACTCGGGCAGAAATCATGTTCATGAATGAGCGACTGTATTTAAGTTTTTATTAATGTTACGGTTGTATGAAGCAGGATGTGCCGAGAGCCCTTAGAAGCGAAAGGTAATGAGAGAGACCTGCGTGAAACACCTGCCTCTGAGCTTTTATTATGAAACGTTTGGGATAATATAAGTACACAGGTCAACAAAATATATAACATTGTTCAAGTGGTTTTTGGAGATTTTCATCGAAAAATCTTACATATTGTGCCTTTAATGGAAAGTTACATTGTGTTCTTTGAGACACTGAGAACTGCCTCCAAACCAGTGTGGACTACAAATCCCAAGGTCAGATTTGAATTTGCACAACTTTCAGTAGAAAGACTAAATCTTGAGCATGTAAGCGTGAGTGTGTTTGTGTGTGTGCTGGTTGATTAACTGAAGGCCCAGAGAGATTAAGTAGGGATGATCAAGAGAAGGTTCAGCATACCTTTACTGAAGTGACCATGACCTTATTCATCTGCGTGCCAGAGCCCAGCAGGACAGCCATGCTGCACCTCTCTGATCTCTGCTGCCTCTATAATGATTCTAATTGTGCCTGTCTCGCAGTTGTCTGTCATGTGTTTTGCCTCATTTATTTTGCTCTCTTTTGTGTTTTTTTTTCCTCCCTCATGCCTTGAAGAGAAACCCTTTGCACGCAACCATTATAGCAAATCAGACCCGGATACAATCTCTTTTTATCTCATAGTTAGAGTCTCGCTCTCATTCTTTTTCACTTATCTCTCTGGCTTTTTCATTCTCTCTACTTAGCTCCCCATCACATGATTAAGTCCATTAAAAAATTATATTTATGTTACATATGCAAAGTTTGCAGAATTGTGTAATGACAAATCTTGAACTACATGAACAAGACGTTATTAAATAAACAGCTAGAATTAAACCTTAACATGCATTCTCAGACATATTTGAATCACTTTCTAAACGAATTAATCAGCTATTAAAGGGGGGGGGGGGGACACTCAGTTTCAGTCAGTCTCATGTCAATCTTGAGTACCTATAGAGTAGCATTGCATCCTGCATATCTCCGAAAAGTCTTTATTTTTATTATAATTATAAAAGGAAGATGCGCTCTTCCGAGTCTTTCCGGAAAAAGCCGTGCGGCTGGGGGCGTATCGTGTGGGCGGAGCTAAAGAATGTCGAGCACGCGCCGCTGTTACTGTGTTGAGTGCGTCTGAAAGCTGCGTCATCCCTAAAAGCGGGGAAAAACTTTATTCAACATAAAAAATGGCTTTTAATCGGATACAGCCATACATCTATGATCCGGAATCAGACCCAGAGGCTGAAGTTGAACAGGAGCAGAAGCAAAAACGACTAGAGCAGGACATCTCTATGTGGTATAAGTTACACTAACTATATAATATGCTTAGCGGCTTGTGTTATTTATACTTTAATTATATCGTGTGTGTGTGTGTGTGTGTGTGTGTTTACGCGTGGTTTGTGTAGACATGATTTGTAGTAAGCGGACTGGTTTTGCGCGTCAGGCTAGTGTTTACATAGAAAGACATGGAATAGTAGCGCATTTGAATGAAGAAGCGCGCTTATTTAGTTCAACATATTTCCCCATTCTTTGTGTATTGTTGTTTGGAGTGCTTTTACAATACACAAACATACACATATAGTGGCCAGCTAAACAAATGTACACACTATACATCGCATGCTCCATTGATCAATACGTGGTCATGTTTGGGCTACTTGATGGGCATAGGCAAAAACATACATTTGAAGCAGTCTTACTCACTGCCTGCGGTTCCAACGTTGGGACCTTTATCGTTGGGACCGCTCCATCCTTCAGTATTAGGCGATCTGAAAATCCGGAAAAGCAAATTCCATCCACTTTTGCCTTAACGCGGGGTTATTTGGCTACGAGCAAAAAATGATCAGATTAATCGTCAAAATACTCAACCGTTAGTGACAGCCCTCGTCGTAACAATATGAGCAAGAGCAGCGCTTTGATGGGCGTAGCCTATTGCTTTCACGCGCTCTCTCTCTCTCTCTCTCTCGCGCGCGCGCTCTTCCGGTAGAATTGTCCGTACGGCCCATACAAGGAAATTCCGCCCTGTTGACGTCAAGCGGACCCATGATCGAAAAAAACTTTCCGAAACTTATGACTAACAGGAAGTACTAATTTTGGCAAAGAAATACTCCCATCAAACGTCCACCTTAGCTTTTGAAACTGTGTCCATGTTTAGCATGGGAATCCAAGTCTTTAACAGTGCAAAAAGATCAGTATGCATGAAACAGCATTTCACCCCCCCTTTAAGTAGTTGTCGAGTTCTAATTTTCAAGTGTGGTGTAGTGTATTTTCAAGGTCAAGTGTAGTTTTGACCTCTTTACGACTGCTCTTGCTCATATTGTTACGACGAGGGCTGTCACTAACGGTTGAGTATTTTGACGATTAATCGGATCATTTTTTGTCAGACCTAAGTGAACATTAACCATTAAAATGACTTAAAATACATATGTAGCATATAATAATGAATCAATAATAATTGGTTCAAAATCCAATAAAGTATCAAAAGCAAGTAATCATGTGGTTTTATTGAACAACGCTTTAAAGAAGAAATAATGTAATATGCATAATATAAATAACCAACTTATGTGCATTACGTATTATAAAAAAAAAAAAAAAAGCCTGCAGAGAGCACCAACAGCCTGGTGATTGTTGTTGTTAAACATACAGCATGATCAAATCCTGGTTTAATATTGGCCAAACAACATTTAATTAAAATATCCACTTATTCTCCACTTTTTCTTATGATAGCTTGCCCAGATGAATGATATATGCAACCCAAACTCGCTGCATACAGAGATGGAGTTTGCTAACCGAGCTGCTGAGATGTGCTCCACTCATTTAAATGATAACACTTCACATGAAAAACAAAGCGCTTTAGACTTTAGGTGTTCCCAAATGCACGTTATTGGAAACCCAAACAAACAGCACATGCGGAGACTGAGTTCATGTGGAGCAGCATTTACTGTGAACAGAGCCTCTCTGAGATGGAAGAAACTTGTAACTTGCACGTACATGTAATATATTAAAGTGCCACGCTTCACCCTGAAACCCGCAGTGCATATTTATTTAAAGGTGCAATAGGTGGTCTGTGAAATGCTAACTTTATAGCATTGGTAGTACACGATCCTACCCTCCCTGCAAATCGCCGTCCAAAGCCACGCCTCCTCCAAAACACATGAACGCACACAGACCAGAAGCGAGACAACCAGAGACAACATTATTGGATTACATCATGTCATTCAGTGGCGAGAAAACTTTACAGTAGCTACAGTAACAGTACTACAATAACAAACGAATGTAAACAACTGTTTGCCTGCCATTCTCGCTCTGTCTGCACAGCGTACATAAACATGTTGATGACGTCTGCGTGAACAGGCTGCGCAGTGGAATGCACATGTTGCCTGACAGAGAACACATGCTAGAATTTCGTTCGGACCTTCCACAGACAACATATATTTATTAAAAATAGATTTAGACCGCTTAACATAGTGATTGCTATCAGGATGAGGAGACTTTCAACTAGCATAACAAAAACATTTTATGTAGAGAATCACCTATTGCACCTTTATTTAATTGAATCGCAGCCTTTGTGATTTCACAATAACACTATTCTTTATTATGATGTTTAAATGATTTTAATATATCGTGCAGCCTTTGAAAGCGGTCATGGATTCTCATCCGTGGAATGTGGCACCGGGATTTCGCCGGTTAATCAACAAATTGCAATCGAGGAATAAAAAAAAGAAAAGATTAGCTTGTTATAATAGTGATTTAGAATTAATATATAATTAATAATATAATATATACTAACCCTGGAACATAACCGAAAGTTGAGGTTATCCACTAACTTACTCTTACACATCCCAGGTATTCCCATTTTTTTTTAAATTGTAATAAAAATAAATAAATAAATTCCATTCTGCCCACCATAGTACATATAAAAAAAAAAAATAAAAAAAAAAATATATATATATATATATACATACATACACACACACACACACATATCCATACACACACACATGCTTTGGCAAAGAGTGCACATTAAAAAAAATAGGGCGCATTTATGATATTAGAAAAAACTAATTTGAATTTGAGTGTTCATGACTTCAGAAAGCCAGGTGAAATTGCCAGTGACAGAGGAGATAGAGCCATCAGTTTCAGCCACACCGTAGAATTCACTTCATTAGGCTGATGGTGAGAGAACTGGAACCACTGCAAATAGACCCAGGGCAAGATGAGACAAGCTGCCAGCATGACAACACTGCCACCTAGAGCCCATATGCATGTATGCAAAGTGAGGTCCAGGACTGTGTTTGGATTTTAAGGGGCAGTTGCAGTGCTCTCTATGGTTGTTTTTGCTCTGTGTGGTAAAGTTGGACACGATCTTGGGTCTGACATAAAATCTAAGCAACGTAGTCGGCACACATGGGCCTCTTTATCAGTACTACAAGTGAGAAAAATAAGATTTTTTTTATACAAAATAAATGCATATAAGATCATGCAATAAATTCTTTGCCAAACCAATTTTACCCATGACCGAATAATGGTGGTGGTACTGGGGTGCTATATGGTGGTCATGTGCTGAGATCACCAAATGGTCCTGACTTTGAGCTCAGCCTCAAAACAAAAACAGAGACAGTTGTCCATATGCTACCCATTCAAAACCCATGGGATAAACAATGACAAGAGAAAGACTGGAGTGAAAGGCAATAAAGAAATAGGCTCAAAAATAACTGCGCAGGAGTAGCAGATCAAAGGCAGAGGGTTCGAGCTCTGGAAAACGCTCACAGGTTCTGGTGTTAAAAGCAAAATGTTTTTTAGGACAGAAGTGTCTCACCTGTGAACCAGATGGTACCAACACCTTTGATCAATGAATATCCAGGACTTTTTATTTGGCATGGGTTATTAAATTAGAAGTTTTAAACAATCTTTTACAGATATTCATATGCTGAATTTCCATTTGTATGCCAGATATATACCGACCCTTAGTTGAAACTAGATCTTCAGTATGACAAATATGAATATTAATAATTGCATGTTCACAGTTCTTTAATGTTTGTAATGGTCACATTTGTTCTTTTTGTTTTATTTTGATTTGTTTTTATTTTGCTTATTTAAATTTATGTTTTATGATTTAATTATTAACTTCAGTTTGGGAAACCCTTGGTGGATTTGATCATGCAACCATTAAACCATCTATGCACACTTACCAAATTCAGTTCAGTTATTCTAACCATTCAGCGCGAGAGGAGACATATATATATGTAGGCTACTCTGCATGGGTTTGATCCAAATTCAGAGTTCGGAGGCATCTCCTCAGACAGTATGCCAAATAAGTGCGAACTAGTGAATAAAGGTTTTTTATTGGCATCTAACAAGCCGGTTCTGAGTATGTGCCACCATCTTGCTGAGCACCGGCTCAGCTCTGGCACCAGCCCAGGTGGAAAAGCGATATATGGTTCTGTGAAGAATCTTTGATATCCATGGAACCTTTTTATTCCACAAAAGGTACTTTATAGTGGAAACGGGTTCCTTAGATTTTTTAAATGTCCCTCACACTAATAAAAAAAAATGGCCATTTTAAGAAGTTCACTGAAAGGTGCTTTGGGGAACCAAAAATGGTTCTTCTATGGAACGTTTCTTTTGAATCAATTGATTTTGCACCATTTATGGCTCTTTAACTGTACTGTTCCGTATGTGCTCTACTCTCTCCATCAACAAATAAAACAAGAATTGTCAGTTCTGTCCATGTCACAGGCTGTTCAGACCGTAGCCTGTTGCTAGCGGAGTGCTATATCGATCTTTAGTAAACATAGCTTGAGATCTCCATGCCCGTTGTTATCTACAGGGTGCCTTTGGTTTCATATTTCAGAAATTGTTTGGCCCATGATGATGCTCAATTACCAATGTGGAAGCATCCAATATACCCGTATGCTTACTGCATGTACATTTTACCTGTATATGAGGCATTTATTCAGCTGCATAACCAGATATCCTGGCTTATGTAGGTTCTCAAAGAAAAGTTATGGGTGAAAATAACCCAAAAGAACTAAAAAGGTATTCTTTAGTATTCTTCCTCTTTTTTGTCTTAAAAAATTTCAATAAATCACACTCACACCATCTCACAAGATCGCACTCACTTGAGGACCAGAATGTTAAAAACTGGGGGATTTTAAAGGCGTGTATCACCAAAGACCCCAATTAGCCCAACACACATCTCTTAAACCATTAATGGATTCCCGTATACAGCTCAAATAGCACCAGAAGAGAGTAAAAAAGACCACAGTAAAAAAAATCCATGAAACATTTACATGAGAAGCAAAATAACATAAACATGTATCAAAATTAAGTGAGTTTAAGCTTAAAACAAGAAAAAGAGTCTGCCAGTGGTGTAAGAAAAATGAGTTTTCCCATTGAGTTTCTTATACCCCATTGGCAGTTTTTTCTTCTTCTCGTTTTAGGCTACATTTTCACGACAACAAAACTGAACAGTTTTTCCTTCGCATTTTTCGTGTACAGACAACAAAGTTGGCAATACGATACGACCCCCATTCACACAGATCCGCAAAAATGACTAAAAACGCTGTACTAATCATACCAGGCCAGTAGTTGGCGATGTCAATTTGTAAAGAAACATTTTGTGCCTACAGACTGAACCCTATGGGCCAAGTCCCAAATGGCACCCTAAACCCTCACGGTCTTCCTCGGAGTCCGCACTTTCACGACGTAATGCCGCTTTGACTGCCGGGTACAAGTCCTCTGCGTAGCTTGCAGCTTGCAGCTTCCAGGACACAAAATCATTTGGATCTTGAGCATTTAAATCCTTTTTTTATCTTCAAGTGAGAAATCTGTGTGGTAATAGACAACCGCCTGAAATTCGACAAACAAATTAGCTCTGTTGTAGGCTCATGTTTTTTTCTATATTTGTTCGCTTTCCACAATTAAATCTTTTCTTTCTGAAGACTCGCTAAAGGTTGCCACCCATGCCCTCATTACATCTTGGCTGGACTATTGCAACTCACTCTATTACTGCATTTCTAAGTCACAAATTTCTCAGTTGCAACTTGTTCAAAATTCTGCAGCTAGGTACAGAAAAAATTTGATCATGTCACGCCACTTCTGAGATCCCTACAATGGTTGCCTATCCGGTTCAGAATTTAGTTTAAAATATTACTATTAGTATATAAATCACTAAACAACCTGGCAAACAATCTGACAAACTTAATACACCTCTATACTCTGGCGAGAGGACTTAGATCGGATTCCTCTTTAAGTTCTCCAGAGCTTGCTTAAAGTCAAGGGGAAATAGGGCTTTCGAAGTTATTGGACCCACATTATGGAACAATCTTCCGCACTCTATTAGAACCGTGGCCACTTTATCTGAGTTCAAATCTAGTCGAAAAACCCACTTATTCTCTTTGGCTTTTAACCTATAATTTGTTTTAATATTTATCTCCTGCATTACTACCATTATAAATATTGTTTTATTTGAATGTTTTTACTTGTATTGCACTTGTATTTTTACTGATGTAACGCACTTTGGTCGGCCTGCGGCCGTTCTTAAACGTGCTATATAAATAAACCTAAACTTGAACTTGAACTCAGCTGAAGTGCGCATCGAGGGCGAATAGCAGCCACAAAGGGGGGGCTCTCGAGCACCCTTCTTTAAGCATAAATGAGGAATGGGAAACCCTACGGTCTTGTGAGTCCACACCCTACGGTCCACAAGACCGAAAGTGCACATGAAGTGTGCGATTTGGGACAGGGCCATGGACTGAACCAGAACCGTTGAAAAACTGAACCAAGCCTGCCTCACTCGTGTTGAAAACTGAAGCCGACACGTCTCGATCGCCCCCAGGTGGTTGGTCCCAGTATAGCTCATAACCCCCGCCCCTCCGTGTATTCTAATGGATGCGAGACAAACTAAACAAATCAAATTACACTTCAAATAATTTTTTCCTAAAGATGGCTTCTGTCATATGTAGTTATTATCACGATGATTTCATTTCAAGTGTTCGTTCTTTTAATAAGTTTGGTTTTAGTTATTTATTTGATGCTAAAAAAACGGGGGGTGTGATGTCATGATTTACAGCTGAGATTGACGACTTCTCTGAGTGAAGTTGTCACTGAGGCACTAACAGACTTTTTGGGGGATTTCTGGGAGGAGATTGGCGCTTTAGCTTTAATTTCTACATTTCTATAACGGTTTATTTCACACCAACATAATGAATTGTTCTGCATTTGTGAGAGTGTGGGCGGGGTTTTGATATCACGGCTCTACTTCCTGCTCCGGTCCTGTGGTCACTACTGCGCAGACTCGGGCTGAATACAAAATCGCCACCTATACCCTTAAATAGGGCACTATTTGAGGCAACAGACATTTGTAGTGGTGTCCCAAACCATAGTGGACGTTATTTAGTGTACTCATTCTATCCCACATTGCACCGCAATAACGAGTGTACAGCCGATGTACACACAGCGGCTGTCCGAATTCGCTCAATTCGCTCACCTTCAAGTGGACTAGCGTAGGGAATAGTGATTGAGGGTTTAGGGGGGCGATTTCGGATTCAGCCTCGGTCCTAAATCTGCACAAGATGTCAGCGCCATATTTGGACGTTGGCGGCTTTACTTTTCTTCAGTGGAAGGTAGTGAATACGCATTGTCCATTTTTTTATGGTCTATGGACTGAACACATAACACGTTTTTCTAGTATATAAAAAAAAAACAGACAGACACCCCTGTTATCATGTAAATGAACGGCCAAAACAAGCACATAAAAAGTTTTCTGTTTTTAGTTGGAAACGATGTTGTATTAAGGGACCCTTAGGGCCCTATTATACACCCGGTGCAATGCAACGCTAGTGTTTTTTGCTAGTTTCAGCCTGACGCAGTTATCATTTTCACGTCCAGCACCACATTGTTTAAATAGCAAATGCACTTGCGCCCCTGTTCACCCATGGGCGTGCTGGTCTTAAAAAGAGGTGTGTTCAGGCGCATTGCTATATTTGAGGCAACTAAAAACGACTGCGCCATTGACCAACCAATCGTGCCAGAAGGCCGACCTATTCTCTCGTGATCATCTTTAATCAAACACAGACTCTGTCATACTAGCTGTATTGAGTCTTTAAAGTAGCAGTGGTCTGTTAGCCTCTCACCCCTGACAGGCTAATGTAACAAACTCCAGTGACCACAGCTCATGACAACAAGCACCAGTTTTGTGCTCGGCTGCCCTCCACGGATACATATTACAGCTGCGGCTAAAAGTTCTGTCACGGCCGCGATTTTGAAAATAGCAGGAGAATGAGGATGACACGAGAGGGGATGTGCACCCTCTGTCCCCTGTCATTCCGCGTTATTGAGAACTTACCGGAAAAATCACCTGAGGGAATCAAAGTCCGTCTGGCTCCCGTCACAATCCACTTAACACGAGCTGATGGCTCCAACACTGAGGCCTCTTTCTATTTCTTTCTTCCTTTCTGTCCCACTGTATCATTTTTCATTTCTTTTCTTATCAAATTTTCTTTTTTGACCACTTTTCTATTATTACACTCTTAAAGGTCCTGTTCTTCGTGATCCCATTTTTCAAACTTTAGTTAGTGTGTAATGTTGCTGTTAGAGCATAAATAATACCTGTAAAATTATAAAGCTCAAAGTTCAATGCCAAGCGAGATATTTTATTTAACAGAAGTTCCCTTTCAAAGCCTACAGCGAACGCCCGGTTTGGACTACATCCCTGTACATCCTGCTTTAATTACGTCAGCAGAGCAGTTTGTCGACTAACCTCCGCCCACAAGAATACGCGAAAAAGGGGGCGTGGTCTTGTTGCTCCCCCACGTGGAGAAGAGGAAGTGTTGCGTTCGGTTCGGTTCGGTTGCGTTTGTCGCCATGTCGTTCAGACGCTGTTATTTTCATCACGGAGTCAAATCACCTTTGTTTGGCCTTCAGGGGCTGTAGTTTGAGCGCGTTCATCTCCCCGTTATGGTAAGAGGCGTAACCTTTCCGGGCAACGTGCGCTAAGCTGCTGTCAAATCACAACACGGGAACCGCTGGCACAATCAGAACTCGTTACGTGTTTCTGAAGGAGGGACTTCATAGAACGAGGAAATTCTCAGGCAGTTTTGAGGACAGTGAAAACAGCGGTATACAGATAAGTAAATTGTGTGAAAAATACTGTTTTTTTACACATGAAACATGAACACATGTTATATTGCACACTGTAAACACAATCAAAGCTTAAAAAAAACACGAAAAATGGGACCTTTAAAAAATAAGGCTTTTATAGGGTTTTATAGTCTGATGTCACATGCAAATGTTTTTTTTTTTTTTTTAGGTTAAGTGATAAATGCTGAACCTATAATCTAACATCAAGAACTTTATAGCGCAATATAGCAGCTCAATAAACTTCTACAGTGAAAAATGGCATCTTAGAAGAAAAAAATCTTTAAAAAGATGTCTTTAATATCTCAACTTTTTTCTTAGATAATGATGAGTTGAAGAATAAATGGAGAATCTTTTGCTTTATTTGTCTCCAGCTTCCCAGATGATTCCGACACTATTGTTAAAATTTTTGGGGTCCATACAATTTTTTTTTATGTTTTTGAGAGAAGTCTCTTATGCAGCATTTATTTTATCAAAATACAATAAAAATAGTAAATATTACTACGATTTAAAATAGCTTTTTTTTTCTATTTTAAAATATTTTAAAGAGCACCTATCATGGCATTTAAAATGTTCCAAATATTGTTTTAGAAGTCCCCAACAACATTTTTGCATGCATGCAATGACAAAAAAGACTTTAGTTTTCTTATAATATGCATTTATTTTTACCTGTTTTGACAGCGATTCTCAAATGATTCCTTTAGTGATTCACTTTTCAAAACCCCGCCTTTACGTGACACTAATCTGTGGTGATTGGTCCGATGACCCAGTCAGTTGTGATTGGTATAGTCTGTGCAGATATTTTCGGAAACGGAACGCCCATCAAAGTCTTATAGTGACAGTAATTTGTTAATATGTGTCAGGAGTTATGAATATGAAAACCGCGTTGGTACCGTTTGATTGTAATATGAGCGTCAGCTGATCTCATTCATAAAAAAACTCCTCTATTCTCCTCACGAAGACTCGCGACAAATCAACATCCCTCAGGGCTTTTAGTTCTAAAGTGTGCCGATGATGAGACATATTGATAGATTCTCATATATATGTCTGTGTCAAATTTCTAAACAGAGGAGTATTTTTTATTCAATACTTCCTCAAAATGCGCAGATGTAGCCTATTCATGAGCGATTGAGTCTCTTATGTGTTGTTTTCAATTCATACTGGCAGCCGGAGGGCGCTCTGTGCACATGTAGTCCATGTACAGACAGACGAAGAAGATACCATGTGCCATAATAAAAGTCCATTATAAAAGCTTCCTGAGATCGCGAAACATACATTTGACGACTAATAAACACTCAATCGCGACGATGTATGGTTTGTCTTCAAGCCACTTAGTCTTCAAATGCTCATCCTTGGGCAGATGAAAAAAGTTTGCTTTTGAGTCGCACTTCAGAACACAGCGTCTCGTCGCCATGATGTTTTCTAGTTTTCACTGGCGTCTTGGAGCGCAATAAGTGGGCGTATCGTATTCAAATAACTTGACAAGTTGACGTCATCTAGTCAGAGAAAAAGCTTCGGTCTTCTAACGATTCTTAAAAATGACTCAGAGTCGACTCTTACTTTTGAAAGAAAATAACTATATATACGGTGCACTGTCATATTTCAAACTATGCAGGATGTTTTTGTTCACTTAGATCTGTTACACACTACATGAAAGGTAAATTTCAAAATTCCATGATAGGTGCTCTTTAAAATTAAACGTATTCCTGATGCAAAGCTGAATTTTCAGCATCATTACTCAGTCTTCAGTGTCACATGATCCTTCAGAAATCATTCTAATATGCTGATTTGCTTCTCAAGAAACATTTCTTATTGTTATCAATTTTGCAAACAATTTTTTCAGGATTCCTTGACTAAAAAGTAAAAAAAAAAAAAACATTTATTTTGAAGCAGTAATTTTGAAGTACACTATGTAACTTTTGGCCCTCTAGCGGTAAAAAAACAAAACTTCATGCATTTTGCAGAAGAACATTGGTTTGGTTGTGCTTCGGCTCTGTGTGACTGTGCGGATGAATATGGTTCTTTCTCATTGTCATAACTAAAGAGAGAGAGATTATCATACTGTTCATAAAACATTCACTGGATTAAGAGATAGCACCAGTTTAGATGCAAAGGGTCTCAACCTGACTAGCTGAAGACGTTACTGTAGCTTTTCCCATTAGCCTAATAGATACGGTACTTCCTTGAAAATAAATTCCAGCACAGCACCACAACAGCCATAATGAAATAACCCTTCATAATAGATAAAGCTTTAGTAAACTGTTAGAGAGTTTATCTGTTCAATCAAATACCTTGCTCACCTGTTGAGTAATAAAAACATCATTGCCGCGATGCTTTTACACCATGTTAATTCTACTATTGCTGTGATCGAAATCACCCCACATACCTTCATTCACCATTCCCTACATTACTGCACTAATATAGTCCACTTGAAGGAGTGAATAAAAACGAGTGAGTGAATTCGGACACTGAGAGCGCCAGAAGGGCTACCGCTTTTTCATAGTTTGTGCTTGCTATCTGACAATTTGAAACGCAGCAAACTGGCAGCTCCAGTAGTAACGAAAAAATGTTTCTTGAATTCTGTCTTGGAAACTAGCATGTATAAACCTCAATTAAACAATTGAATAATCAATTAAAAAGGGATTTATAAAGGTATGACATTACGCTGTCTCTGGACCAGCACGGTTTGGAAAATGGATAGGTGGTTGAGCGTCATCTCCTGGCGAGACGCGGGAATTCAGCGCGCGACTCTCACACAAGCCTACAGCACTCCAGTAAATAACTGAAGCCTCCGCGCCTTGATCGCCCCCAGGTGGAGGGTTCCAGTATAGGTCATAATCCCCGCTCCCCCGTGGATTCTAATGGACGCGAGATAAACTAAACAATCAAATTACACTTCATATAATTTTTTCCCAAAGTTGGTTTCTCTCATTTTAGGCAGTTTTTATCACGATGATTTCATTTCAAGTGTTCGTTTTTTAAATAAGTTTAGTTTTAGTTAGTTATTTGATGCTATTAAAACGGGGGGCGTCATGATTGACAGCTGAGATTGATGGCTTCTCTGAGTGAAGTTGTCACTGAGGAACCAACTGACTTTTTTCGGGATTTTCCGGAGGAGAGTGGAGCTTTATAGCCTGACAAGCCAGACCCACATCAAGAGGTTTGGTCTGGAAACTCACCATTGACAGGGCTCAATCCGAGGGGCGGGATAAACGGTTGTCTGTCAAATTCCCTCTGCACGCAATTGGATAGCGCCACAACCAACTGAAACGTTAGTTGATAGATTCAACTCTGAACACATCTTCCTTCTTACGAATGACTTCAGTGCCGTTCTTTGTTCTTTCCTCAAAGAAAAGCTTAACTCCAAGTCTTCCAGAGTCGCGGCCAAAACCGATTTGAAAGACGCTGATCGTCAGCTTCTTTGTTTACCTGTAGCACCAAGAACCTCCGCAACTCATTCCGTCATTATGTTAAGCCCGCCCACCGACTCTATACACGATGTGATTGGCCTGACCAGAGTTTGGTTTTTCAAGCTCTCAGGTCTACCGAGAGTTGCTAGACTACACTTGCCCCCTTTTTCGCGCGTTCTTGTGGGCGGAGGTTAGTCGACATACTGCTCTACTGACGTAATTAAAGCAGGAAATACCAGGATGTAGTCCTAACCAGCCGTTCGCTGTAGGCTTTGAAAGGGAATTTCTGTTAAATAAAATATCTCGCTTGGCATTGAACTTTGAGCTTTATAATTTTACAGGTATTATAAATGCTCTAACAGCAACATTACACACTAACTAAAGTTTGAAAAATGGGATCACGAAGAACAGGACCTTTAAGTTACGACTTCAAACCACGTCTCACGACTTTGTAGCATTCCAGGCAAAGTCACGCCAAACTGCCTCAGCACAAGGAATTGTGATAGCTAGATGTAAACAAAGCATGGTGGACCTTATGGGGCTTATGCTCATTTACAATCATTTCTATCGCCAAAGGTGCTTACTCCTTGCTTATTTGAGGGAAACGGAGGAGAAAAACGGGGCATAAGGCAAGAGAAGCGGTTATACCTTTTATTTTAAGTTATTTTTATATTCCCACCGCATCCATAGGGGCTGCCATTGTTGTTTCGCGGGCTATGTGAAGTCAGAGTGCGTAAACGGGAGTACATCGATCTAGTATGGGTTCACGGGTGGGAAGTCATGGGTTTGACTGCCGTTCCAGTGCACTTTCACGGGTAGAAGGTATGCAGGAATGCAACATTAAACACGTATTTATACCAATTTCATCAGGCTCTGAAATTTCTTCAAAAAGAACACAAAGAATGACCTTCTCAGCTGCCATAGTTGCAACTCTTGTCATCAGAACAGGGTGTTCAACGCACCACCGTTTCCGTTTACAAAAAAAAATTGTTTTGCAACGTTTTGTCAGGGCTGAACGCAGCCCAGTTGTACACTCGTTATTGCGGTGCATTGTGGGTTTGAATGAGTGCACTCAATAATGTCCACTATGGTTTCGGACACCACTACAAATAGCTGTCCCCTTAAATAGTGCACTATTTCGGACACAACTTAGCTCTGCCGCGTTCTCTGTTGCGCAACTTTGCTCTCTTTACAGATATGACGAGACACCCATGGGCGAGTGACGTATGTATCCAATTTCCCATGAAAACCATTCTGTCAGGTCTTTATGAAAATGTATAATATAGGCTTACCACAGTGAATCAGGGTAGGCCTAAGACAAAACCACATTTTGGAAGAAGTAGTGATGATGCATTGACTCATTATTGACATTTTGTTAATTTTGAACAAAAAAAACTGTTACATAATATACCTTTAATGCATCCTTGCTTAAGAAAAGTATAATTTCTTTAAAAAAAACTGAAAAAAGTAGTGTATTTGTCAATGGTTCCATAGTTTGCAATCAAGTGTAGGAGATTTCAATATTAGCTCAAATATTTCTCATTAAATTCCTAGCAAACATTATCCACATTCATTTTATAGCTCTAAGCTCCATTAGTTCTCCTGTAAGAATATTGAAGAATCTTTAGGAGTGACAAGCACTATTGTTAAGAATGCGATTACTGTATCTGAGATCTACAGACGCCGGTCTGGATTCAGCAGGCTGCCACTGAGGGCAATGCCAGCAGGACTGTGCTGTAAATATGATTCAATTCTCTGGGGATTATTAATTAACATGACACTCAGAGCAGAGTGTGAGTGTGTGTGGTGTTTGAGAGCAGATGTTTGCTAGAGGGCATCTTTCATTCCATATCTACACATGAAACTCTACTGAGAGAGAGACAGAAAAGTGCCAGATATTGTCCTATTTATCATGTTTATTTTGCATAATTTTTTTTATTCATGTTCAAATGATTTGCAGTTAATGAATTTAGCTGCTCTTATTAAGGGAAAAAATAAAACAAAATAGACAGTATAAAGATTTGTATTGTATCAAGGCATCATTTCAAATATGCACCTAATTGTGTTGGACTCAATATTAGAGAGAACATGCAAAGAGGAACATAATAAGCACTCATTGTTGTCTTTTAATCAGTTTCGATAAAATCAATTAAATGAACCATAGTATTTCGGACGAACACAATGATTTTATGTGCTCATGATTAGAAGCTAATTTTACCTTGCCTAAATTTTTCCCTACATTGTTTTGTGGAACTGGACAGGAAGAGATGATTATTAATTATAATTTCTTTGCTATCCCGATAAATTGTAGATTCATTAAAAAGAGCCATTATAAAGCAGAATGTAATAGGAACTTTGTTCAAGGTGACCCTGAAATAATGTTTTTTAATAAAATGTTTAATGATGGTGGTATACGTCAACCTTCCATATTGTCTTAATTAAAGCACTGAGCTTACTAATAAGGGAGAACACTTACGAAACTAAAGTTTCATGAAATACTGTATTTACTAAATAGCAAAATAACTAGAATTTACTGAAACAACAACACACCAACAACCGCTCACAATACCTTAGTAACCCCCTAGCAACGCCCTGACCACCACCATAGCACCGTGACAGTAAGCTTTGCATGTGCAAACATCCCTCACATTGTCAGAAAACAAAAAAACAATTCAATTATAGTGTGTGATATTTCATGTAATGCATTATTCTGTGAATCCAAGACCTTTAAAACTCTTCCACAGCACTGAATAACGTGTAATACCTGGAGAAGACAGCGTTTCCGTAATTTTCCATACTGATGAGCAGAAGGGGTTCAGTTTTGCTTTAGCGTCTGGGGCCGGATTAAAGTCTGGAGATGAGTGCATAACTCTATGAGGTATTCATACAGTCTCTACAGGAAGGTCAAGAATAATTGGATTATCTTAAAACACCTGATGCCTGAATAGATGTAATGATGCCAGTGGAAGTAATGCTATGGAATCCAGATTTTATTCCTTATTTGGACATATTACAGTCTTTTCATGAACCCTTTTCTTTTTTAAAGAATCTTACTTTGCTAGTCTAGTGAATCTAACGTATTCCTTAAACAAAAAACGACACATAAAGAGATAGAAACAGACACACACATGCAGACAGGGGCCCTTCTGCCTTTTTCACAAGCCATTAGCTCCTGGAGCTACATCAGAAGGCTGGAGGAGACGAGCAAACATTTCAGCAAGACACAGATGTCATGATCAAAAGTCAGAGAAGTTGCTCTGAGCTACAGGGAGGATCCGTGTGTCAGATGTGTGTGTCAGATACAGAGACAGAAAAATAGCCACGTTCCGCATAGACTTCACAGTCAAAATATCCTCATGCACTGGGAAAAAGAAGAAAAGATTTTTTACAAAAATCTGTATTTTTGTCTTGTTTTCCACAAATATCTAAATATTCTTAAATCAAGATACATTTACTTGAGAAGCAAAGGGTATATTTTTCTGCTGATATGAAAAATTGTGTACATTTAGCAATATAGCAGGTGAATTAGCCTATGTATATTATGTATATGCTGATTTTTAGAAGGCAGACTGAGGTGGTGAATGGGAACATGGTTTGTGTAACATTAGAAACACATTATTAGCAGTTGATAATGTAGTCAAGCAAAAGTGGTAAAGAGCGATACCATTGTGCAGTGTTTACTACAGTAAAGTTGGTCGAGTGGAGATCTTCGCTGGTGCGAGTGAGTGGAGGCGGGGCTAATTTGCATATTCATAGATCTGTGTATACTAAATGAAACAAGAGTATAGAGTTACATTCAAGCTATTTTAAGGCTATTATAAATCACAGGGAAAATGTTTAAATATATCATTTTGGTGATCTAAGATTAGCTTTAAGGGATACAAATATTGACTACTGGGGAACTTGCAAACATACCTGTACCTGTACTAGCCAAAATTATTGGGACACCCCTCCAAATCATTGAATTCAGGTGTTCCAATCACTGCCATGGCCACAGGTGTATAAAATCAAGCATCTAGGCACACAGAGTGCTTCTACAAACATTTGTGAAAGAATGGATGGCTCTCAGGAGCTCAGTGAAGTCCTAATTTTGAAATTTCCTCACTACTAAATATTCTATGGTCAACTGTTAGTGGTATTATAACAAAGTGGAAGCAGTTGGGAACAACAGCAACTCAGCCACGAAGCGGTAGGCCACGTAAAATCACAGAGCGGGGTCAGCGCATGCTGAGGCGCACAGTGCGCAGAAGTCGCCAACTTTCTGCAGAGTCAATAGCTACAGACCTCCAAACTTTATGTGGCCTTCAGATTAGCTCAAGAACAGTGCATAGAGAGCTTCATTGAATGGGTTTCCATGGCCGAGCAGCTGCATTCAAGCCTTACATCACCAAGTGCAATGCAAAGTGTCGGATGCAGTGGTGTAAAGCACGCCGCCACTGGACTCTAGAGCAGTGGAGACATGTTCTCTGGATTTACGAATCACGCTTCTCTGTCTGGCAATCCAATGAATGAGTCGGGGTTTGGCGGTTGCCAGCAGAACGGTACTTGCCTGACGGCATTGTGCCAAGTGTAAAGTTTGGTGGAGGGGGGATTATGGTGTGGGGTTTTTTTTCAGGGGTTGGGTTTGGCCCCTTAGTTCCCCTTAGAGTATGATATTATGCTTTGAAATAAAGTGAAGTAAAAGTTTTCCAAAATAAAAAAAATACTCTAATAAGTACAGATACTAGGTTAATAGGCCTACTTAATGAAGTAAAAATATGCCCACCACTGGTTAGGACTCACTATGTAGGCAGTATACACTTTCTTGCTAAATATTTTGTATGCATGTCTGTTAAAATCATAAATATTTAAAGCCATGGCCTATCAGTTTGAATATGTGCACACAACACACAACACACATTGAGCTAAGGGAAAAGTGGGTTTGAATTTGTACTGTGAAGTGGATTGAAAAACGTATAATGTCCTGATTCTGTACTTGTAGTCATTGCTGTTATCTCTCTACTTTCATTATCAATAAAACGACAATAGCTAAAAGATATGTCAAAAAAATGTCAATGTCACGAAGAAATGTATGTCCATTTATGTCTGGATGATATTCATCATCATCGGAGGGGTGAACAGAATCAGCTGCTGCTAATTCCCTGTTTATTCCCACATAAAATCTGTATCACGCACACACACATAGACCAGATGGTTCATTTGTAGCTTCCAGATTTTGCAAAACTGGCACATAGCCAACTGGGTCATGCATGCACACACAAAAAAATCACTATTTCTTCATTAAGACACATGCACACACTCCATCCTTGCATTTCCCACTGCTGTCATAAGATATCTGCTATCTGTCATGCACTATGAGGTGTTGGATGCCCCTAAAATTAATTTGCCCCCTGCTGAGCCTCTTGATTGTAGGAACGCTGAGGTCAAAATGGTCAAAATGATATTCAGATTCATTTTGTTGATAGGAAGAGGGTGTAAGCTGTCATGGAATAGAGAGACACTCTGCCCTTAGAGAACATTCAAAATCAAGTGCGTCTTCATAATTGATTTCTCATGACATGTGCAGATAGAAACGGAGACCTTTGGGTAAGGGGCAAGTTCCTCCTTTTATCCTCCTGACTCTTTTAACTCTGGTGTGAAGAGGCGATGTGATGCTGGAAGTTTTTGTGAACACCCAGCTAAATTGGCTTGCTGAGCTGAAGTTTAAAGACAATAATTAATCAATAATATTATCAATTCAACTGCACTGACACGTGTTGAGGGCAAGACATTACAAGTAAAGTGAATTACGATATCAGAGTACTATTTTCAAATAACTAGTAAAGTAACCCTTTACTTTTATATTTACAACAAAATATCGGAGTTACTTTTTCACACAAGTAACGCGAGTTACTTTATTTTCCCATTTATTGACTGACAACTCTTCTGTCCCCATGTTGAGTGAAATCAGGAGTAAGAGCAGAGGCGATGTGTGCGCTGTTTAAACATGATGGTTATTGTAGTTCTAGACTACATTTCCGGTTGAGTGGATTCCTATTGAAATGACTGGATTTCGATTTGGATGATAAATGTGAATAACGTCTGATCATTTACAAAAACAATAGCACACCTCTCCTAAACAAATTGCATGGTTTGAGGTATCATTCATGTCCTTAAAAGGTAGGGTAGGTAATTTCGGAGAGGCTAGCAATAGCGAGCTAGCACTGAAATCATTGAAAACCCTTCAGAGAGTCTCCAAAGACACACCTCCTCCGAAACACAGCAAGGAGCAACCAAAATCGTCACGAGAGACGGCGTTAAACTAATGTCTCAAAGCACATAACATTACAATAATAATGAACATAAACAACTTAAAGAGCACTGACCTGTACCACCTGACTGCTGCAGATTCATTTCAGGATTGATAGTGTTGCCATTGAAACGCATTTATTTTATGAGCAAACCGCTCAAATTTCCATCTCTTCCAAATGACGATAGTCACAGCGTGCATGCAGCATAAGCTTGCTAAATTTGGTTGAGAAGGAGCTGTAAAAGGTGGCTTCTGTTTCGGTTGCGGTGCTCGGTGACTGACTTCAGTCTAACTCTGCATAGCATGAAACGGACATGATTGGGTGTGATGTCTGATGTCTCGAGCATGTATGAAAATACATACCTTGACCGAATGCAAGGATTTGGCGAATATTTTATGGTCCTATGCCCTCCACAGACAACATATAAATACATTTAGACCACTTAACTTTGCTATTAGGATGTGAAGATACTTTCAACCAGCATAAAAAAATAAAATAAAAAATAAAAAAAAATCGCCAACCTTTAACAGAACCTGAATCCCATTTAACCTAGACAGAATCTGAGCCTTGGTTTGAAATATAATAATCATTTTGATGAAACAGCCCTTCATATTCATGGTAAATCCACTGAAGTCTCACTCTGTGCCGAGTCCAGTGGATGTCACCCTCATAAATGTCCTTGCGACACTGACTTTAAGAGAAGTGACCCGCTCTCACAGCGAGTGGTGACTGAACTGCTGGACCAGAAGAATCAGCAGTGAAAGTATTGGGCAACTTTAGCGTCCACCCTGCTGGGCCCTGCCATTTCGCCCACGGGGCCAGAGCCCCAACCGGTCAGGGGCGCTTTATGTGGCTTCACTCATGGGGCTGTGGACAGGGAGTCATAGCAGGCACAACAAACAAAAGCAGAGGAAGGATTTCATGGGTTGTGAAGATGTCAGATGGGTGCCAGAGGTCTGTGGACTATAATAAACACTGCCACTAGAAATAGATTCATTCTCACATTGTAAGGTCTACATTCTTCATACACACACACACACACACACACACACACACACACACACACACACACACACACACACACACACACACACACACACACACACACACACACACACACACACACACACACACACACACAGTAGATTTGACAGCACTAATATATACTATATTTCACAGAAAGAAAATGGATTTGCTTAATTCTCACATTTTCTCCTGAGAAAAATATTCATCTCACATGTATGTAATGTCTCTCTCAAACTGTGCTCAGATTTTTCATCAAAAATCAGAGATCACAATATGAACTCATAACTTTTCTCATAAATTAATTATTCCATGACCAACTCTTTATAAAAGCATGATACTACTCTGAACTCAATAATTGTCTAATTTATTTTCATTTCCAATTTATAGTCATTTTAATAAAAGTAATTTTATGAGAAACATTTTAGACAAACATAACGGAGAATGTCATAGTACTGTAATTTGAGCTAAGAGCAAACACTTTTATCTGAGGAGAACAAAAGTCCAACCTTTGAGCAACAATAAAAGTGTTCCATAAGGTATGAAAATATTTTTTTAAATATAGGCCTACCACTTATGACTCTATATGTACATTTGTATCACACTTTTAGGTTAAGATGTTCCTCATTAAAAAAATAAAAATCCAGCACTAACTTGAGTAACTCTGGCTTCAATCCAGGTAAATTATATTCCGGGCAATACAAATATTCTGAGCCTATTAAAATGTTTTTCTCATCAAAGAACGACAGGATTTATTTAAACAGCATGCACCTAGATTCCCTCTAATTATAAATTAACTGTCTGAAGTCTAGGTGTGTGCACTGAGGGGAACATTAAAATGTATAATAATTGAATCAAGGCATGAGAGCAGAAATATTAATGTGGGACAATCTCTCTGAATCTATTAGGCTATTTATTTTAGTAAGTAAAAGTTAAGTATAGAAAAAGGTGGCTCCGATTAATGTTAGGAATAGGATGTTATAAAGGCTGTTGGTCGTTCCCACGTTACTGACAGTGAACAGTCCTCTAGCGCCGCCTACTGACCAAAACTGTCAGAGCAGCGTGACTTTGATGTTCAAGCCTCAAGAAATTATGAAAGAGCAATTTCAAGCGGTTAAAAGAGAGAGAAGAGAAGAGAAATGTACTGTTCGTTGAGTCTTCAACCTTGGTCTTGATTCTGTGACGGGGACATGATCGGTCTCCTTGGCACGTTCATGAGAGAATAGCTAGTAGCCTAACATCCGGTTTGTGAAGGAATCGCTCTTGTGAGTCGGATCTTTTTAATGAATCATACGTGGCTGTCCAATAATATGATAGTAAAAATATTTAAAAAAGGACATTATTATTTTAAAACGTATAGCATTGGAGTCTCACAAAGCAAGTGAAGTCCATTTCAAAAGGACTAAAAACCCTGCCATTTACAAAATAAATAAAACCTTTTTCTCTTACCTATTATTTAAAGTAGGCCTACTGTATTGGAACCCAGTACATTCCCAGCATTATTTTTGTCAGTATAGGCCTGAGAATCATTTCATAACAAGTTAAATTCCACATTCAGTCCCTCTCTCTGATTCATGCTGTTCTGAGAGGAAAACATGGTTCACTGTGACCCATCTGTGACACTTGTCATGTATAGGATGGTTTGACTTCTCCTGCGTCTCTGATCCCGAGTGAAAGGAGATGAAGAAGGGGGAATGTCTGCTCAGTCAGAAAATGTGTTGTGATAATAACGCAGATCAAGTATCCTCTCTCTCTCTCTCTCTCTCTCTCTCTCTCTCTCTCTCTCTCTCTCTCTCTCTCTCTCTCTCTCTCTCTCTCTCTCCCTCTACCTTTCACAAATGTTCTTTAAACGTTATGTACAGTAAATGTTAGGACAAAATGTTCTCAGAATAATGTTTATGGAACATCCTTATGACGTCATTTGTACTTGAGGAATGCTCTCATAATGTAGGGAGAAAACGTTGTAAGAACAACGTTCATGGAACATCATAACAATTATATTTTTACTTGAACATTCTCATAACATTCTGAGACAATTTTGTTGGCTGGGATCAAGCTCCAAAATTAAAAAAGCACAATAAGAAAACTTTAAAACTAAATCTACTTGAGTACTCGATTAGTTGAAACAGACCTTTTAATGGATTATTAATTCAATTCACAAAAATGGTCTAAATGATTTATGATTTGGACTGCTCCAGTTCTCAAATAAGTGAATACAAGATAATTTTAGTTTGTTTCTTATTCAAAGCTATCGTATGGTTTCAGAAGACTTGAAATATGGTGCATGAATCATAAGAACTACGTATATAATATTATTAGGTATGTAATACATGTCCAATTTTTTTCTTTGGTCTCCCATTTTTGCATTTGAAAAAAAGCTACTAGTACATTTATTGACATTTTTCCTTTGTTTTCAACAGTCAAGATGAACATGAACAAATGAACAGTAAACATGAGCAAATGATGCTTTATCATGGAAGTACTTAGGTAGAAATTATGGTTAATATTTCCTACATTTGTTTAGTGTTGCAGTACCAGATTAGATTTGGTACTGTACCAGAGGACCTCTGGGAAACACTGGTGTGTCTGACCGGCAGGTTAGCATGGCAAATGCGATTAACGTTAATATCTCTGACTGATTACCCTCTCTGTGAACTGCACAGGCATTAGCCACACTAACTCAAACTGTCCCTGTGCAATCAACAGCCAGCGTGAATGAAAGATCAGTCATTAGCATTAGCAGTCCGGGTGTGAACCGTGATTATGGGAGTTCTCTCAGCCCATTGAGTGGCCTACTCTAGTGTAGTCGACTGTGTGAGATCAGGGCAAGACTCCTCACTGGTGCATATGCCTGCGTTTAACGCTCCAACCTGCTTCCACATGGTGAGTTTACACGTCCCCTGCAGTGAAGGTGCCGTGTCTATGTGGATATTGAATGTGTGTGTGTTTGATGATTGTGCATTGGGGGTTAATATCAGTAATCAGTGTAGTGCAAACAGTCGGGGTATAACTAGGCCTGACGTGCGGAACTGTGTTTGATATAGTCTAGCGATGTATTACAGACAGGTTCTGTGGATGTATTTGCTGATGTTTGGGGAAACTGTGATTCAAAACGTGCAACACCAGCCATCAGGTAAAAACTTTATGCTGGTTTATTTTTTTAATAGTATAAAAATGTTATAATTAAAATTATATTTAAAAATGTTATTGCATTTTTTGCATGGATGCATTTCATGCCACCTGTTTGAGTTTAAAAGGATGGAAAATTGATGTTAAAAAAAAAAAGCATTGATGTTGTTCCAAATCTGTATGACTTTCTTTCTTCTGTGGAACATGAGAGAAGATATTCTGAAACTAAATGGGGTCCAAACAACATTGGAACCCACTGACTTTCATTTCATGGACACACACACACACACACACACACACACACACACACACACACACACACACACACACACACACACACACACACACACACACACACACACACACACACACACACACACACACACACACACACACACACACACACACACACACACACACACACAAAAAAAAACTTATTTGGAAGAAAGTAAATGGTTTGGAATAAATGATGACTGAATTTTCAGTTATTGAGTGTTCACTCAATATCCCTATAGTACATTGTAAAAAGTAATCAGTTGACTTGACTTGAATTTTTTTTTTAGGAAATCCATTTTATTAAGTACATAAGTAAAAATTATTACGTAAATAAACCATGCGTAATTGAAAAATTTACTTATTCTACATAACTTAAAAATAACTTTTTTTCAGTTACACTTTGTTTATTTACTTAATAATGTTAAGGCAACGGGTTTCCTCAATTTTTTTAAGTTAAGTTAAGTCAACTGATCACTTTTTACAGTGTTGCTGGGAAACAATACATAATTAAAGCATAATACATCTGCATGAATTGCAAATTGAGATTGTAAAGTGTAAATATTTTAAATGTTAAAGTGCAATGTTTTGTGTTGAGTTCATAACCTTTGACCCTGCAAAAGAAAATTCAATAAATATGTAATTTTCCCTTTAGCCAATCCTTACCTCACTGTAAATTACTTAAAATAGCTAAATCTGCAACCACTTTGACTTCAGTACTGTTGTTCTGTAAGCCTTTTTATACGTTTAATACGTTAGTATTTATACACCAATGTAAAAATATCTCTTTAAAGCAATCTGAGATCTTGCCTTTTTGTCTTTTTAAAATAGGTTTATTTTTATGATTAAATCTTAAAAGGATTGTTCACCCAAAAACAAAATGGAAGTCAATTATGAAAACTCTTGCCAACATTCCTCAAAATATCTTCTTTTGTGTTCCTCAAAGAAAGTCATACAGGTTTGGAATGACGTGAAGGTGAGTAAATGATGACACTTTAAGACCCTAGCTTTAAGACTTCTTTTTTGTTACTACTTTCAAAACTTTTAAATGGTCCTTTGTCATCCTTAAACTTTTTTTTTTTTTTTCCAAACAGGATCTGACTCTGATGAACTCAAGTGCATGCAATACTTTCCATCTGCACAGTGCACACAATGGCGTTTCTTATAAAAGGCCCACTGGACACATTTGATTGCCCTTAGTGGAAAAAACTCCAGATACCACAGTTTGGATTACAGATTTGACAAAACCATGCACTGCAACATTCATGCCGGATAAATTCTCATGCTTCTCTATTTGATGTTCACAGTAATTTGGACACGTAATGGCTGCTCCTTCACTTCTCGCATGGGAAAATCCTATCGGTGGCCATTCCAGCACAGTGTTCATCATTTGCACATAACAACTGCGTCCTCATTACTGCCTACAACACCGGAGAGTTGTGCCATACGGAAAGCTGGAGAAATGTTCACACTTTGGTTGACTTAATTTCCACCCACTGGATTTAGCTTTCAGCATCCATGACAGGAAATAATTTGAACCCCGGCTCGTCCATTTATGTTAAGTTATTATCGAATCACTTTGCCATGTGATTTTCCTAATGTGACACAAATTATATTGCATGGGATATAATTGGCAGTTAGTTCTGCCAAGGCCCCGGTGCAGAAGGCGATCTTCAAATTGAGTTGCTTACAGTTTACGGAGCATTCGCACAAGCCAAGTGTGAAATCCATAAACACTCCGCCTTGGAGACTATACAACACACACACTGGGTGCGATATGAGCTGTGCTTGTGTTCAGTCTTCTCGAGTGTGTTAAATGCTCTTCCTGGCCAGTGCACGGCCTGAGGGTCCAGTAATCAAATCTGAGACTGTAACCCAGCGGTAGATTATTCGTCTTGTTTGTGTCGAGTGATATTGCAGAGGAAATTTGCATAATATGATCCTCCACCGACATGCTCGTTGGTTTTGGGGGGCTTGATGTATGCTTGTTTATGGTTGTGCATTATGGTTTCGAACAAGGCTTCATATTTGTCAGGAGTAACAGAATATAATGAGATATGTGTGCATGGGGCAAGAAGAAAAACAGGATGTCAAAATGGTTTTGTATTCAACATCCTGCCTGTTAGTGTTTAATGTTTGTGAATATATTAAGATGTCAAATAGGAAGCCACAGCTGATCCTCTGAAACACACAATGAAAGTGTGACATCTCACTTTCCGAACAGGATTTGAGTCATTTGATTTGTTTGGTGGCTTTATCCATTATGAACTTCACATCGAAGTCCCTTTAATGCCTGCTACAGACGGAGCGATTTCTGCAATAATATCAGATCAGTACAAATCACATTGTACGAAATGGATCTAATATACTTGGGTGCAACATGTATGTAGACTGTACGATGACACCTATTGAATCATAGACTACAACGCAAGTTAATATAGAAGAATAAAACGTCATCAGCATGCGCTAGTGGTAAACAAATAGAGCACTTTGGCAATTGTGGTTGTATGTGCACTGAAAAAAAGAGGCCAACTTGGCATGCCAATTTTGTAAATGGAGCTTGAAGTTTAAGTTTCAGCGACATGTCCTGTTGATCAATACGTCATTTCATGTTGCATTTTTATTGGCTAGTCAGTAGAAGTACGTCGTAGCAGCAAACACAATGGGAGATCATCTAAATTTCTGCTGTCAGAAAATTAGCATAGGCTATCTTTGGTCGAAAGACCGTGACAATGGCCGTCTTTGAACCTCTCTCACTGTACAGTATAGGACCAGCGTTTAGAAGCCACGATTGGTCATCTTTTGTTTGGGACAGCAAAAAAATCATAAAATGTGTACCGGGCATAAGGCAAGTCATTTCATTCAGCGGCCATCTTTGAATTTCAGTCTTGCAGCTCTTATATCTTCGTACAGCTCTTATCTCTGAATGGGGAAAAATTCTCCAAATTCGTATGCCATGGTTATGATTAAATTTCATATCTGAAATCACCAATGAAATCTGATAACAACCGTCTCATAAATTATGTTTCTTATGCTCAAATAGCATTTAAAGGCTTTCTTTTAAATATTTTTTTAGGCTAGACCCACATGTGCAGTCCCAAGTGCGCGAATGCATCTGAAATCCTTACTTCCCTACTATATACTAAGTAGGGTGAAACAGAGTATGAGACAAAAGAAGTATGTTCGAGTTCACAGTACAAGATTCTGAAGTGTGCATATAGACACTTTACTATCCCATGAGGCCACGGGAGAGGATTTATGAATGGTAAAGCCATGTAACTGACACTGGTAGGTCAGTTGTAGTATGTCCAGATTACATTCCTACTACAGAACACACTTTTAGTGGTTGTGAAGTAATTACTTATTCAAAATAAGTACCTACTCAAGAGAGTGTGTGATTTCATACGCAGCCAATTCGAATTTCTAACGGCAACTGCAGTGACGCGATGACTTTATCAATCAACGACTGGGTATTTTATTTAGAAGGCGGGACTTATTCCGCTATATTGGGCGTTGCATTTTCTCCTATTCAAAAGTAATATGAGTGCACTGTCTTTTTCTATCTAAAATGTGACAAAATTAAACACTTTTGTAAAGTAATTTAAATGTCAAATGGAAAATCCATCAAATAAGACTCCCTTCTCTTAACACATTCAGTTGTCCTGGAAATGTTGACGAAAAGAGCAGCTGTGCATGTGTATGTGAGTCTCATGATATGACCGAGAGGCCAAACACACCCTAGGCTCTCGCTCTGAGGTTAGTCGTTGACAGGAGAGAGTTATTGCTCAATGACATTAGATGTTTTCCTTCAGTTTCATGTTGGATTGATTTCTCAGATTTTTCTGAAATACCTCCAGAGCCCCTGAGCATTGTGACTGCCATTACTGAAACAGTGACAAGGACAGAAAGATGGGGGAGGACGATGACAGAATGGAGGGGAATGTAAGGTAACAGAGATATATAAGAATTAGTTTTATGAAGACCTAAGTATTAAACTTCCATGTGTATTTTGTCTTGCACAGTTTCAAGATTCAAGATTCAAGATTCAAGAGTTTTATTTGTCACATACACAGTTATATACACAATATACAACTGGCAGTGAAATGTAAACAGGTCCGCTCCATGGACAGTGCAAATAACAGTTACAAGAACACAAGGGGAAATTAAAATAGAAATAGAATAAAATTAGAATAAAAAGTATTAACATAAGTAGAGTTATAAATAAATCAAGTAAGATAAAAATAGGAAATAAGATAAAAAAAAATAAAAATAAAAAATATATAAAATATAAAATAAGTGGATATGATAAGTGAGAAACCACTTAAAAATAAGTGGTTAACATAAAATATATATATATATTTATATATAGAGAAGTATGATGTGCATGCAATAGGTATAATTGCAAATGGAGTATAATGTGCAAACAGGAGTATGATGTGCAAACAGGTTATTACAGGTCGTTACACAGTAACAATAGGAACGTAAAGTGCAGTGCAATGGCAGTATGTGGATGTTAATGTTTAAACTGGATGTTTATGCGTGTGCGGGGTGAAGTGAAGTCACGTGACTGAGTTCAGGAGTCTGATGGCCTGGGGGAAGAAACTCCTCCTGAGTCTTTCAGTCTTTGCCATCAGGCTACGGAAGCGCTTACCAGATGGCAGCAGGGTGAAGTGAGAGTTTGCAGGGTGATTAATGTCTCTGATGATTTTAGTAGCTCTACCTCTGCAGCGTTTGGTGTAGATGTCCTGCAGAGACGGGAGAGCTGAGCCTGAGATGCGCTCGGATAAGCGCACCACTCTTTGCAGGGCTTTGCAATCGTGACTGGTGCTGTTCCCGTACCACGCTGTGATGCACTGAGTCAGGACACTTTCTATCGCCCCTCGATAGAAAGTTTTCAGGATGGCTGGTGAAACCCTGAATTTCCTCAGCTGGCGCAGGTGGTACAGTCTTTGCCTGGCTTTTTTCACCTGTGTCTGGATGTGTGTAGTCCAGGTCAGATCCTCGGAGATGTTCGCACCCAGGTATTTGAAGCTGCTCACTCTCTCTACCGGTGTCCCGCTGATCATGAGAGGGGAGTATGACCGATGCTGTCTCTTCCTGAAGTCCACAATCAGTTCTTTGGTCTTGTTAACATTCAGAGAGAGACAGTTGTCCTGGCACCATGATGTCAGTTGCTCCACTTCGTCCAAGTATGCCGTCTCATTGTTGTTGGAGATGAGACCCAGGACAACAGTATCATCAGCAAACTTGATGATAGAGGTGGAGCGGTGTGTGGACAAACAGTCATGGGTGTAGAGTTTGTTCTACATATAAGAATGATTCCTCAAATTAGGTATTGTATGTTATTTCATTTCAAAGTAACCAGTCCAGACACACTCTTATAAGAAAAGGTTCTAGAACCTTAAAGGGTTCTGTTAAAGGTATAGTTCACCTCATATGCACCAATCCTTGGTGTATATGACATTCCTCTTTCAGCCAAACATAATAAAAATGCGCATCCATCTATGAAAGTAATCTCCATGGTGTTAATAAAGGCCTTCTGAAGCGTAGCGATGTGTTTTTGTAAGAAAAATATCCATATTTATAACTTTAAAAACTAGCACTGCCTTCCGGTAATGGCCGTAAGTACTAAAATTATCAATGTACTAGTAGTACACTTATAAGTGTACTATATTAATACTGCTTGGGACTAATTTGGCCCACTTTTTAATGTATAAACGTATACGTTTAAGTGTACTATATGTGTAACTGTAGTAAACTTTAAGTGCACAACTATAGTTCACAACTACGTTTCTCATTTGTACTGCATCTGTACTACAACTGAACTTATACTAGTAGTATACTATTTTAATACTTGTAGTAATTTTTTTAGTTTTTGAAATTACACTTTGAAGTGTACTCTCAGTAAACTACTAGTTTAGTAGTTTTGTACTGCAAGTTTACTTGTGCGTTTGTTTAAGTGAACATAATGTAAATCTCCATCCATTAGCCCAAAAACCAGATACTAATAAATTGGTCAGAAGGAATTCTGCGTGTAAGCCTTTTCAGCCTTTCGGTGAAGTTCTCTTAATTTATTGATATCTCATTTTAAATCTGACTCCATTAATAATTTTATCTGACT